>NC_134972.1:4582201-4940607 GCF_965638725.1 Aptenodytes patagonicus
GCAAGTTCTTCTTGCTCTGCTTGCGTGCTTGTGCCTGCGTTGAGGTGCTTACACATCAGCGCTCCTTACCAGGGCCTGTGCGCTTCTACGATGATTATATTTCGAGTATTTGCCCTTCAAGAAATAGTTTGCATGTAGCTTGAGCTGTTCTCCTCACATCTCCAGGGTAAATGAGGTAAGCAAAGCCCTTAAATCAGAGCAGAGCTCTGCCAAGTGCGTAACAGCCCCTCCACCCCTTTTATTCCTGATACCCACTCATGCATTTGTACAGACTGGACGTGTTAGAGGAAGCAGGGCTGTTCCCCACGCCCATGTGAACCCGTTCCCTTGCTGCCCTCCTGCCCCTGCCTGCCTCTGTCAATGTCCTCCCACACGTTGGTCCTGCTTGGCAGTGCCTCCCCTTCTGGTGCAGTGCCCAGGAACCAAGTACTTTCCCAAAAAGTAAAGCAAAATGGCAAGCCCCAAAGCATTTAGGAACACAGCTGTCCTTTACTCGCTACCCAGGCTGCCCACGTTGTTTCAGGAAGACAACCTTCAGGCAAGGATGCGCAGCTCCCTCTTACCTAAGCTGTGCACGGCACGGACCCTAGGCGAGAGTGGGAACCTGCCTCCCCTCAACCCGCTCACGGCAGCCTGCATCTCGCTGTGCTACTCAACAGTCCTAGTCCTTCCCCGCCAGCTCATCCAGGTGCCTTCCTCCCTTCTTGGCTGCTCCACTGAAAATATCCAGTGCACCAGGTGCACCCAGAGAAGCAAAGCCACTGCAACCTCACAGCACCACGATCCCATACTCTGCACAGCCGCGCAGCAGCGACAGCAACGTGCTGAAAGCCAGCACGTGCCAACTCTCCGCACGATAACACAGTTCTTAACTGTGGGGCTCCCCTTGTTCCCAGCCCTGCACAACCTGCCCCATGTGGCTCTTGCATCCCCCAGACCGCTTCCGAGATCTGATGAGCGGCAGGCTGCATGACAAGACAAAGTCTGCCAGTCTTGGCTCCCGCAGCAAGGATGGATCACTGGGGAGTTTGGGGCTTGGCCCGTGAAAAGCATCTTCCCTTCCCCATGTCCTGAAAGTTACAGCTGTATGGACATACCAGCGTACGGCAGGATGCCGTTTTGGGCTCAGGACCACGGGAGGCTCTGGCAGTGTCACCTGTTGTCTGCAGATAGGGAGGGTACCCACGGGCACTGTCCATCACCACTGGGTCTATGGACTCTTGTGAACTCGTTAAGTGCCAGACTTTGCCCCAACATCTTATTATTGAAAAGCTATGGCAGTCTTCCTTCAATAAACTGAAACTTTAGGCAGAGTGAAGCCCCAATACTTTTCACTGGCATGAAGTCAAAGAGAACAGGACAATAATGAGAAAGGCTGAATGGCCAAAGGTTTCCTTGTGTAAATCATATTATACTGAAAAGGCAACTGAACTGAATGAAAGAGCAGAACATGCCAAAAAGCTCGCATGGGGATTTCCCTGAACAGGGCCAATAGTCTCGATCTTACCACCTGTGTGACAAATGACACCAGTGTCATGCCCAGAGCATCGCTGCTGTGAGCGGGCAGCAGGCGCACCCCTGTGGGACCACCAACAGCCTCCTGGGGTCTCACCCCAGCACATCCTCAAACCAGTCACTCTGCAGCAACCCTCAAAAGCACCAATGCAGATTAGAAAACAACATCTCTTTATAAAAAGGGGGAGGAGGGGAATCACACTGTAATTGATTAATTCAGCAATTTTAGTTAAGTGAATATTGATACATGGAAGAAAAAGCATTAAGAAAACAGAACCACTATTAGACTTGAAAATAAATGTAAGTCATAACATCAACAACTGCTAAAATAATGTAACGTGAACACACTGCTGAAATTTGTTGGTTAAAAAACAAGAGCACTGAACGTTTTCAGAGTGTCTGAACTTTTATACACATCCGAGAAGTGGAAGCTGACACCGATTTTGCAGAGTCAAGCTTGTCACTGCGGGCCTGAATTAAACCCACTGGCACTGGGGGGTCTCCGGTGCCCCCCGGCGTGCAGACTAAGGCACATTGTGGCCATGGCGGGAGCTCAAGAGGTCCCAGGCAGCAGCCGCAGCCCGAGCTGAGGCTGGCTCCTGCCTGTCCATTGAGGCTTGCCAGTGTACATCACTGGGCAGACATCCACGTGTTCTGTCGCTCTCAATGCATCAACACCTATTAACTAATTAATGTCTCCTAAAGGAGAGAGAGATGTATTCTGGGGAGTGTGAAACTTGGACATTTTCTCTTAAAGCCTCTTCTCTTCAAAGTGGATCTGCTTCTGCTTTGCCAGTGCAGCAGTCACCTAAACACGCAGTGCATGTCCATGCCTCTGCAGAGGGAGCATTCACGCGGGCCGGGCCATACACACTGCAAACACCAGACCCTATTTTCCTTCAAACTCATCAGCGTGCGCCAGGGTCTCCTCCTGGTGCCGGCGCTGGTGTTTCGGTATGTCTCTCTTACTGACTCCACCTTCACCTTTCCATGAGGTGGCGATTTCACAGTATCACCCACCAAACCTTCTCATTGCAACCAAGCTCCCCTTGAAGTGACAGGACAGGGAAAAAGCTCCTTTTTCCAGACATTTAGGATGTGCTTCCATGCCAGATTTCTTTTCTAGAGTAAGAGCTGCGTTAGCCTTCATACTGCTAATCGTTACATCTGTCAGCCTTTAAAAGGTGTAAGAATATTCATAGAAATAAAAAAATCATGCCAGCTACGGTAATGAAAAGCCTCATGCTTTTGTTTGCTGCCCAGAGAAGGCGGTTCTCTACAGTGCCGATTTTAACTGGTCTTTTACATTTTCTCTTTCTCAAAACTTCCAAACAGAAACGCAGTCCACTCTCATCTGCCACACTTTTCTAAATTAACTATCTAAAATAATATTAAAACAAAATGTAAAGATACCTTAACTGCTTACAACATGATGTTACATCAAACGCATTTCTTTTAGTGCTGTTATTTTTATCAAAAGCCTCCACATACCAAGAGAGCACGAGGGAAGTGGAGTGACAACCAGTCAACCTACACACTGGATCCACGCAGGAACGGCTGGCAGATCACAGAGCAGTTTGGCAAGAGAATGGTGAAATTACTTTTCCAGGTACATGGAAATGTCCAAAATACTGTGTCTGAAATACGATGTGCCAATCTGCTCAGCAGCTCTGATCAGCTTTTTAAGGACAAACATACAGGGTCAGAGTGGTGTTTGACGTAACTGATAGAGCAACTAGTAACATACAATTATATTATGCTTTAAGTAGGTAATTACAGTGATAATTTGTTCTTCCCATGGGTAGCTCCAAGGTCTGGGGTTTCTTCAGCCCCGGGATGCAGTCTGAAAGATTGCACAGTCCTCGCACGACGTCTGCCACGAGTCCCAGTCCAGGGCCGTCGCTCCTCGCATCCCCGTGCTGCGCGCTGGCATGAACACCTACAGGCAGAGGTTCTCCAGCAGGCTGGGCCAAGTCCGTGAGATGACGCGCAAAACAGTTACAAAGAGCAAAACACATGACTCGTGGGCACTCTCTTGCTACTAGTTTTTCTGAACTACTTCTGCAGAAAAAAGCACCAGCGGTATTAACAAACTCATGTACATCATTTCACGCGCTGTACTGGAGCAAAGGACAACAGGCCACCGCCCTGTTCACTCCACCTGCCTCTGGATCCAGGCTTTCAGGCTCAAGATCCACTGGTGGGAAACAGGCTTTCTGAGCAGTGAAGGCTGCCAGGGGCTGAAAGTGGCTCTAAGCACATGTGAACTGGTTTGCTCTTTGATGTGATGCTTCCTGCTGAAATATGTATTTTTAAAATAGTAAATCAACAGCCCATTACACAGCAGGTTTCTAAAGGTGGCCAACAGGACACCCATCAGCAGCCTGGGCGATAGCATGAAAACCCCAGCCCAAGTAAATGTTTAAGCATCTCTCTCTCACGCAAAACCAATTCCTCTTCCGTGTTGCCACCTGGCTGTGGAAGGAAAGCTGGTGGGGGTGGACAGCCCCTGCCCCGGTCCCTGCGGGGCTTTGCCGGGTGCTGTTGCTGTAGGTGCTCCAAGATAATCAGCCTTTCAGCTCAATGTGTCCCAACTCTGGGCCACGACCTGTTTCTGACAAGGCTGGATTTGTCAGCCTTCCCCATCATTTCACCTCATCAATCTGTGATGTTAAAGCCTATGGTTTATTTATTTCTTTAATTCACTGATAAAGCACATTATCTACAATGATTAATTTTGCATCAAAGAAACAACGCTACTACAAATGGTGGTCTAAGACAACCTAGTGGGACTTTCTACAGAGTTCGCTTCCTAAATCCATCTCTCTGTTAACTGTGAAACATCATTCCCCAGTGCGCTTGGGCTCTTCACGGAATTCTACAATCAAGTCTGCAGCTCTGTCCCCACGTGGGGAATAAACAGCACTCCCGAGCTAAAGAATAATTAATTTACCAGCTTTGAGTGGGGTTGGTTTAAACCTCAAAAATGAGGATTTGTTATTTCACTTAACTGCAATACAACAGGATTATCTGAGATCACAAGATACTCATTTTCTCAGAGAAATCGTGATTGATGAGAACGCTGAATGGAAGCAGGATAGTATAATTAATGTGGAGCAATACGGGTCTATGGAAAAGAGAACTTGTCCAATTAACGTTATAATGAATTTCAGCTTGGTCGATAAATGTAATTATTTGGATGCAGTATTCTTTGTCTTTCCTAAACTATTTGACCTCACACTAACATGACATTTTGATTAAGGAAAAAAAAAACCCAGAATGATACAAAGCCAAGTTGTCACACATCAAACAGACAAAAACCTAGAAACTGATAGGTCCCACAGCGACTGCAAAGAGGGAAAGACGGAGACGATGCATTTCCCGTGGTGCTCCATAGGGACCAGTTCTCGGCCTTCTGCAATCTGGTATTTTGCCAGCAGCCTGAAGAAACTATAAAAATATCACTGGTAAAGTTAGGGAGTGACACAAGCTGGAAGAGCTGGCCGCGAGCTCTCCCTCAATGGGGAGTCCCAGGCTGCTGGGCTGGCCAGCAAACAGGATGCATTCGCATGTGGCTAAAATTGAATTACGTGTCTGGGCACAAGCAGCACTGGCCATGCGTGCACGAGAACTCTGCTGCGAAAGGCTGACATGGGAGGCGTGAGGGTGGGGGACACTCAGCTGAACACTGCTGTGGCCAGGGGTCCGTGCGAGGCCAGAGGCACGGGCGGAGGCAGCCCCCCTCTGCCACTGGCCCCGCGGCCGCGGTGGGGCTGCTGCACCATCAAACCGGGCAGGGCTGCAAGGGACTCAAAGGCTGGAGAAGGAGCAGCACGGTGCCAGGCTCGAGGGGCTCAGACAGCTCGGCTCAGCACAGGCCAGGGCAGGCATCCCGGTGACACATTTCAAGAGATGCTGGTAAGGGAGGGCTCCCCAATCCGGCTGATCAAGGTATCACAAGGACCCCAGGGTTAAGGCTTAAACTAAGCAGGTTTAGACTACAATGGGATTTTTTTTTACAGTGAGGGCAATTAGCTATTAGGAGGTTTTATCAGCGGTTGTAACAGGTTCTCCACTACTCGTTTATTAACTTTTATCATGAAGATGGGATGCTTTTCTAATTGGCCGGCTCTAGTTCAAACAGGAGCTTTTTAGGGCAATCCTGCAGCCATGAAGATGGCAGTAACATGGTCACAAGGGTCCTTTCTGCAATCGTGTAATCTCTTGACGGAACTTCACACCCCTCCACTAGCCCTTTTTACCTGATAGCTGCTATTTAAATGAATGTACATATCTGTACAGCACTAGGTCTTTGGATATTGTGGATGTAAATCGCGTGTGACCTCAGCGACTGTTTGGTGCACACACGTCACACTTGCATGCCTGGGCGATCAGGAAAATGCCAGCAGCGGGGAGGTGGGAGGGCTGGGATCAGCAAGGGAAGCTCTGAGGAGCACAAGGGAGGAGCAGGAGGGCTCAGCTCCAGCATCCCCGCTGCAGAGGAGCGAGGCTGAGCTGCTGTGCCGGGCTGCGCGAGGTCCAGGCGACGGCTCTCCCACCACCCACCGCATCACTTGAAGACGGACGGAAATGTTGGGCAGTCGGGAGACTTCATCTTCTTCATGAACTTCTTGAACTCTTTGTTCTTCTTGTCCCACTTGTAGATGGCTGTCAGCAGGTACTGCGTCTTCACCTGGCGGCCCATGATGAGGAAGTAGTGGCCGAGGTTGTCCAGCTGATGGCAGGGGCAGTCGGCCCCGTTCTTCAGGAACAGCACCAGCTTCTTCAGATTCTTCTTCCGGATGGGCCCCAGCTTCAGCGCCTTCCTCTTCCGCGGGACAATCATCTTGTCCCCGTTCTCCTTCTTCACTTCCTTTATGGTCATCTTAAGAGCTGAAAAACAAGCCAGAGAGAGGGGAAAAACAAAACGACTCCTGAGCAGCCTTCGCCGGCACAAAGCCTTTGCTAAGTGAGGCTGGGGGCAAGGGTGCACCAGCACCCCTGCCCCAGGACAGCAGCAGCACTCTGCCCAGCTGCAGATGCCCAGCGACCCGCTCCGCACCGCTTCTGCATCCCCATGCTCCCCTCTCTGCGGCATCGTCCTGGCAATGATTTGTCCCACTGACCGTGACACGAAAACCCTTGCACCTGAAGCGGAGCCATCCCCGCACCCGGGAGAGCATCAAGGTAAAACACTGACATCTCTGTTTCCCTTCCCCCCAGCAAAGCACGCCAGGCGCTTTTTATTTGAGAGGGAGACTTGTTCAGCCAGCGATATGCTCTTTGCTAGCAAAACGTTAGCTGAGTAAACAAGGTGATTTCCCTGCTCTAGACGCATGAAGAGACTCTTGAAAGGGCTATTTAAAAGGTCAGCTTGGCTTCTCAAGCATTTGTTTGCAGTCACCCCTGGCCCTCACGTGCCTGTGAAACAAGAGCACTGAACATCTCTACATTCGAGCAGTGAAGCCCCCTGACAAACAGCCGTGTCTACGGGACCCACGCACAGGAGGCAGACCCACATGGAGCTGCCACACGCCTGCACCTTCCCCAGGAGAAGGGGAGTTAATACAACTTCCAAGGAAAATATTTTCCTCTTTGGGTTCAGCATTTTCCCGAGTTAATCACAACCCGAATAAAAAAAAAAAAAAAAAAAAAAAGTTCCTTTGCCACGACCATGAAGAGGAATTTAGTATACATGGGAAAAATTATGAAAATATGTTGTACATTAAAGTATCACTTCTGTGCCATTTGGCTCTGCCTCATTTTGGGGGAAAAGCACATATGGCCAAAAATTACTAACATATTTCCATCATTTGGGAGTTTACTTCAGAGCTGCAGATAAATAGTGCTCGGATAGGTGATTAATTGTCTGCTGTCCCTTCTCATTTGACTCTCAGAGCCTGTGCAGCAGACGGCATGCAGAAGCCGCTGGCTCTGGCAGGGAGACGGGTCCCCGCAGCATCATTCCTTGAAGTCTTGCTCTGCTGGAACTTGTAGCAATGAACACACGTTGCTTTCTGGATGGCAGCTCTGCTCACCGTTCCAGACACAAATGGCAGCAGGACAGAGCGATGACAATCCTGAGAAGGCAGCACAGTCTCTGTATTACCCTCATGCTCCCAGCCACTGCACTGGCAACAGGAGTAATGGTATTTATCTGCCCATGTGCCAAAAACTCCTGCTGTGTTTGCCAAGAGCCCTGTCGTGTTATACTGTTACTGTACAAGAAAGTAATCCAGGACTGGAAACCTAAGTGAAATTTTAATTCCATCTGTTTTCCAAATTCAGGATGTTTAAGGACCTAAAGAGACTCAAGCTTTAAGGAGCTAAAGACGCTGAACCAGATCAATTTGCAACAAATCTGGAAAATGAAGCAAGTAGTTTTCAGGCAGCTCTAAGCTCCATGGCATTAACTGGGCAGCAGCAGCAGCATCCCTCAATGTGAACCTCAATTTCTTTATCCGTTCTGACTTTGAACTCTTGCACTAAGCACAGTGGTTGCCAGTGCAGGAGGAATGGTAATAAGAGACTTTTCAAAATGCCTTATTTGCAAATTGCTTTGCTGTGTTCGCTGCAAGTTTAGATCCTTGTTGCTAGAGGAAGAAAACAATCTAGCAGCTAGTGGAGGTGCTGTTCTACTCCAAGTATCGTAGTCTATGGAAGACAGAGGGTCTGGTAATTCTGTGCCGTGGGAGCTCACAGCTGCTCCCTTCCCTGCACAGCAGCAGTTATCTGTTTGCAAGCCAGCGATGCAGGTTCAGGGAGCATGGGAGCTGCCCAGGTGAACCATAAATCCAGACGTGAACTAAAAACTCATCCAAACCTCACTCGTGCAAAGCAGTGCACAGAGCCAGGATCAGATAACGCCAAGGAGGACCAACGAGGAGGCTGACCAGGGGTGCAAATAGTTTGTGTAGGACTCTGCTCTTCCCAGCAATGATGCCCTTCTTGTCATCAGCAAAGGGAGTTTGCAGTGCTACCCAGGTAAAATGCAGCCTGGCTCAAGGACTACCAAGTTTTGCCCGCCTTGCTGTGGACTATGCAGTCACACGAGCAAAAAAAAAAGGCATTATAATCACTGCTCAGTTTTCACACCTCTGCCAGTGACCTGGCTCCCCAGTCCCCCCTTGCTCCTCTACTTGGGCTGCATTACTTAAGGTCAGACCCGCTTTCTGGGTGAGACTCCTGGGCACAAAAGGCATGTTTTACAGCAGCGGGGCCGGACACGCAGCTCTGGCATTTTCCACGCACATCAGAAAAGCAGCGCCTGAGGGCACGTTCGTTCCTGGCTGCACACCCAGCTCTTGAGAGCACAACACCACACAGTGGGAGGCAGCCCCTTGGCTTGTGGCTTTCCTAAAACATAAAGGATTTCACAGGGGGGACCATCATGCAACTCGCCGCTGCTGCAGCTCACCTGGCATCCCCCCAGCCCCAGGAACACCTCCGCCCCAGCAGCGGGCAGGCAGCGGGGGAAAGGCTCGAGTGGGACGGATTGAGTCTTGGCTCCAGGATCCGACTGAGTTGCCAAAGTAAACAGCTTCCTCCCTGGGAGCCCTGGCCTTTCCACTCCCCCCGCGCCACACCAAATCTGTCTCAGCGCCGAGCGAGAGAAGAGCTGAAATTGCCTCCGAGAGCCCAGGACGCGCTTGCTTGCACAGACTAAATCTTCAGCCATCGCTGCCAGGAAGGAGCTGACCCCAGGAAGAGACCTGGAGGGTTATTCACAGCACGCAAGCTTGTGCAGCCTTCCCAGCCGAGCAGCTGCAGCCTGCCTGCACCACAGCCACAGGACTGCCGCAGCATCAGCCGTGGCATCGGCTGCAGCATCAACCCACACCACCCCGCATGCTGCAGCGGCTCTGCATCGCTGCAGAGGAAGCACACCAGCCACAAGCCCGTGTTCCCCTTTGCTCTCACGTGATACACACACGTTCCAGCACAACCTCTTAGGAAACCCATGCTCCCTCACTAAATTGCAATCACATCTCCTCACCCAACACACTCAACACCTCCCACTTTCACCCAAGCTCCTGTTAATCGAAGTGTCCACCATGTTCCTGAAGATGCTGGCTGACGTGCTCACACAGAAAGGCTATGAGCACCCATAGACAGACGGCAGCCTCCAGGGCTGCGGAGAGACCATGAACTTTCCTGTGAACAGGAGCACTGACAGGACCAGGAGCTGACTCCCAGCCATACCACGAGAGAGGCGATGGCAGAGGAGCCCCATTCTCTGCTGTCCCAGCAGCGCTGGTGGCCAGCTGCAGCTAGGACCACCCATAAAACCAGGAAAGCCCTTTCCAGCCAGGCATTGTCTCAGCTCTGCTTGCGACATCACCAGCACTGCTGAGATGCAGTGCCGGATCTGGCACAGCACTGTGCCAGGACTGCAGCCCTTGGGTGCCACAGCGGGAGGTAAGCAGCATCCCCAGGGATGCTGCACACCCTTCTGGGACATCCATACCCGCAGAGACGGGGATAGGGACGACCCTCCTGGCCATGCAGGACTGGCCAAGCAGGATGCTCTCCCCTCCACTCCCCTCTGGCAGCGAGCACACCCTGGGGCCATGTGGCTGATGGTGCTCAGGGCAAAGGGGGACTCCTGCACGGTACAGGGAGAGGTTTTACTTTCGTGCCATACATGGTCCCAAAACATCCTCCCTGTGAGCACAGCCAGTACATCGGCTAGCCAGAGAGTCATGGCAGGAGACTTCTAGTGCAAGCCAGCGTCCAGTTGCCCACTTCAAAGGCTCTTCCCAGAAAACACAGAAGTGAAAGCATTACTCAAGCTGGGAGGGAAAAAACAAAACACAACAAAGGCAGATTTCAGGATTTAATTTAGCACTCGACAGCTCTCAGCCATGTTGTGTTTACAGCAGCAGAAATCCTCCCGGCGCACTAAACCCACACTTGCCCTTGCTTAGCCCCAGCGTCAAGAAGCTGATGTCTGCCCAGGCACGAGCCACTCGCCAGCACTTTGCCACGGCTGGGAGAGCCGGCACCAAAAGCCCAGCACAGGCACGGACCCTCTCACCAGACCCTGCCACAGCAAGCTGCCAGTGCAAGAATTAGACATAGATGCACTGTCACTGAACAGCGCAGAGATGCCTGCAAAGAGCCTGCATGCACCAGCCAGCAGCTATGACCAGTTTTCCCCCAGCGTCCTTGCTCCCAACGCAACACTGCAGCATCAACCAGCCCTTCCTTCTCCCAAGGCGTCATGCAGCAGAACCACGCCACCAGTGACCATTGGAATTGAGAAGAGAAGGCCAGCATGGGCAGCCTCATCCCCTCCAAGGTCCTCCTCTCCTGCGGCCCCAAACTGCCTTGCACTTCCCCCGGATTGCTCCGACCCCGGGATGCCCAGGGAGGACACGCGAGAGAGACAGCGGCAGCTCTGGATGCGCAGCTGCCCCATCACCAGCCACAGCTCCCATTAGCAGAAGGTCAGACCCCAGCCCAGGGTGATGCACCCCCATTAGACCAAGCCACGAATTTGGTCCCAAGTACAAACAGCTTGTATCAGATGGTAGCATAGCTCTGCTATCTCTAATGCAGAGAGAGTAGGGAGTGCTGGAGATGTAAAAATGTCTTCTTTTACTTCTACTAATATGAAACAAGGCATATGAAAGTTTTTGCTCACTTGGAGTGAAATTACTCTTGGCAGCAGCACCTCCAAGAGCAGCAAAGGCCCCGCAGATCTGGTTGGGGTCCAGCCTGACAAAGCACAACTTGCTTTTCATCACTTGAAACAATTCTTATCAATGTCCCTACAGCTCCAGCTTCCCAGTCCCACCCCCAGTGTGGGGAAAGAGGAAACCCAGTCTCCCAGGCAAACTGGGAGCACCACATTAGTGCCCCCTGAGAGCAAAGCACGCTCCTTCCCCAACACCAGCACCAGGGCTCAGGCGCCCTCTCTGCGTCTCCGACGACTGCACTGTACCAGCGGCGGCCACAGGCTGAGATGCACGAGCCCCTGCACCCTGCTCACTGTCCACCACCACGCACCCACCATGACTGTGCCCCACAGGCACCTCCAACCCCTCTTTTTCAGCCCGCAGGAGCCTGGGGCCGGGACACTGTCTACTGTTCTCCTGCCTGCACAGGCAGGGGCCCCACTCCAGCACCTCAGGGGCAGGGAAGAGAACGTGAGAGAAGGGAAAGCTCTGCTGTTCCTTCAGCCTCATTGCTCCTTCCTTTAGAAATCACTCAGAAGGAGGAAATCTGCCAGAAGACACATTAGGGCTGTAACAGGAGAAGGCTGCAGGCAAGGAGCTGTCAGTCACAGGAAAAAATAAACAGCATGTATTGATTGTACTGCAGTCTCTAGTGCAGCGAGAGCCCATTCAGCAGGATCCCCTCAGACCCCAGAGAAAGGGCAGAAACAATAAATAAAATCACCAAAAGAAACAGAGAGAGGAATGAACTCCAGAGCCAGGCCAGCCTGCACAAGGAGTAAGAAACAAACCCTGGCTGCAGCCCAGGGAGACTGGGGGAGGCGGCTGCAGGGGCACAGGAGGGCAGTCTCACACTTCATCATGCATCCATCGCTGCCCCCAGCACACCAGAGCTGCACCAAAATCTAAACTGCAATTAGGCCACACATACCTGGCCCAGCCCCCAGGGCTGGTCTGTGCCCCAGGCAAGGGTCCCTGCGCCACTCACTGACACCCTCTGCTCTGCACTCCCACAGCCCCGCTCCAAGCCATGGGCGATGCTTCTGCTGCCTGCTCCCAGCCTTGGCACCCAGGCAGGCAGATGTGGAGCAGCACTCAAACACAGCCAGAGGTGCAACAGGACCTTGCTGCATACTGCAGGGACAGGGGACTGCTGCTACGGCAAGTAACTGAGCAGCAAACCAGATACAATGCTGGGAGCTGCACGCAGAGATGCTGGATCAAAAACATTTCCCCTTTCCTGGAGGCACTTGGCTGGTGCTTCCAAGGAGAGAGCTAGGGTGGAGAAGAGGAGGCAGCTCCTGCAGGCTGCTGAAATAAAGGAGAAGCTAATCTCCAAGTGCCTCCAGCAGTGCCAACCCAGGTCCCCTCCACCTACAGGCAGGACGGCCACAGCAGCAGGCAGACAGTGCCAAACGCTTTGCCGGGGGTACGGGAGCATGCACATCGCTCCCACCGTGTGGCTATTGCACAGCAAGCCCCAGCCAGAGCCATGTGGACAGCAAGACATGCTGCCAGCCCAGAGCCATCCTGCTCTTGGGGGAGCTGCCAAGCTGCTGGCAGCCCAGCAGGGAGCAGAGCTGCCCCAAACCAGCACCCAGGAGCCCACGTTCACTGCTGCTCAAACGAATGCAAACCTAGAGTCCTGCTGGCCCACGAGGCTGGCAGTCTCCTGGCACCCCTCCAAGCCCCAAGGTCTTGTCCAAGGCCCTCTCCTGGCCCAGGGAAGAAAGGTCCCTTTTCTTTACAGTCTTCCTGTGTTCACAGCTGGATGCAGCTCTCTTCCTTTGCTGTCCTTGAGACCGACATCGCTCCCAGGGCTGTTACACAGCCACCTCCCACCCTGGCACGGCCGCACACCAGTGGTGGGCAAAGTGTCTTGTCTGTAACAAGCCACTGGAGTGTAAGTGAAACCCGCGGTAACGCTACTGAGGGAATCAGTGCAGGACCCACCAACAGCTGCCCTGTGCAGCACCCGTTAGTTTAAACATTTATTGTACGTGTCTGCTTTGATGAGGATCTGTAACCTGTCATCTGCCAGTGTTTACCTTGGTGGATGTGCATGAGAAATCTCAGTCTGAAGGGCTGGGAGTTTATTTTAGTGCCAGATAAACAGCTCTCCTTGAGAAATTGCCCCATGACAATAACACCCAAGACTAAACAAAGATCCAAAGGCCACGCACTGTGCTTTGAGAAAACTTCCTGAAGTCGATGCCTCCTCTGCTGGCTCCTCTCCACAGCTGGGACATCCCCAGGAGCACCCTGCACTGCCCTCCCTTGCAGGGAACAGGTAAGGCCTGCATCTCATCTCTTCCCTTGCTCTGGCTCCCCAGCTGGCTACAGACTGGGCACATCTGGAGGCAGCGCTACGTGCACCCAGGACCCTCCTGGATGGGGAGGAAAAACACAGTGACAGAAGAAAGAAAACACCAAATGCAACTGCATGAAACCTACACCACTGAAAACCCATGCAAGTGAGCTTCCCACCACGATTGAGTCTGGTGGACTGGAGGAGCAGGGGAACAAAAGTATATCCAAGACACAACCAGCTTTCCAGTGTGAAGACAGAATGATTGTTCACATGCAGCAGACATCAGCTGTGTCCTGCTCAGCTGCCTTTGGACTTCTCTACAGTAGGGAAGTCATCTCATTTTCAAATGAAAAACCTCTTTCTGAGACAAAAAAAAAAGAGAGCAGGAGTGGGAAGGAGGAGGAATGGGAGCAACCTCAGCATCAGCAAGAGCCCTGACATGTTTAAAAAATAAAGTTACATGTTGGAGTTGTGCTGATCCACAGAACAAAGAATGATCCCAAAGTCCTTGCAATGGTCAGAAAAAACATCAGACTCTGCTTTGGCAGAGAAAACAAATGACTTTATACAAAGCTGGAGAAACATGGTGATCTGGGGGAGTCAGGTGGGTGCACCGATGCAGCTGCGATACCTGACATTACGACTAAAGCGATCCCAAGGGCTCACACGAGCCGGTTCAAATCTAGCCGCATTTGTCTGCACAAGCTGCTGTCACGTGAATGTGGGCATAGGGCACTCAGTGACACCACTGAGCTCCCCAACACAGCAGAGAGCAGAGCTTCTCCCGGCGAGCCAAGCCTGTGGAGCTGGCTCCCATTTCTCTCCCTCCGTACTGGGATCCATCACAGCTGGCCTGGGAACAGGGACCCATCCCCACCACCCCGAACCACAGCAGGAGGAAGGCTTCTGTGAAAACCTTCACAGCCGTTTTGGATTGACTGGGTGTAGGCACAGGGGCTGAAGGTCTCCTCTACTTGCTGCTCCTCTGCTGCTCACGGTGCACGGTAACACTATATCTGGCCACTTGCCCCAGCCCTACCCAGAGGGCGGCCTGCCAAGAAGTATTTCCATCCTCTGGACACTGTCACCACAAAATTTCCCAATAACCAACTTACTCTGTGGGCAAGTCAATGTCTCAAGCCGCTCCACTGAGGCTGTGAATACTTCTGTTTTGGCCTCTGCTCCCTGTTGTGTAACTGTCCCAGAGCATGGGGAGGATATTTAGCAGCAGAGGCTGATGACAAGCATGCGGTTAAACTTGTATTTCCCTTCCCAGCACTTGCCCACCAGCAGGATGCCACCTCAGTTTGCTCCTTGCGCGCCTCCGGGGAAGCAACAGGTATCGCAGCGACCCACCGACAACGGAGCTGCCACTGCCACCCAGCCAGCACCCCTCGCTCCTCCTCCAGGATAGAGGTCCCCAAGCCCAGAGCCCCTGGACTGGGGTGATGCCTCTGTGTCACCACAAACCCAGACACACAGCCCCTGCCCAAACCAGGCGCGCTGGTCCCAGAGGCCACATGCTCCCTCCACGCCAGCTGGGAAGCTCCCTCCAGTCTCTCCCCACAGATGCAGTGGGGCAGGGGCACCTCCTATTCACCTCTCATCTCATGCCTGCCCAGGGCAGAGATCAGAGTGCTCCAGCTCACCAACCTCCAAGCTCTCAGCCCAACAGTCGGGTGAACAGCACATCCCACTCCCCAGCCAGGCTGCCACGCCGAATTCATGCGTCTGTTACCCAACCCAGCTCGAAGTACACGCATTCCTGGGAAACTATCACACGGGTGCTCCTGTGTGATGCTTTTCCCTGTTAGAAAAAGTCTGTGCTGAACTTAGGACTTTTGGCATACCAAATCTGCAGGAGAGTTGAGAATTCATTTCCAGCAGAAAGGGTAATACGCCAACATGCAGAGCATAGTGCGCTCTGGCACAGGGCACATTCAAGTGCTAATCCCCGAGGAATGCACACCTTGTTCAATATGCCTTTAATAACCTTCCGGGAAAGTTACATACACCAGCAAGGATGTCAAAACCAGTTAATTCCAGGTTTGATCTGAGAAAGCTAATATTTTTCCCTGCAATACTTTTTTTTTTTTTTAAATGAAGTTCTGTTTACCTATGATTGTCTTACTCACTTACTCAGCCATAACATATTTAGGACACAGCTTTCAAGTAGCTCTGCATTTCTTAAGCTCACTGCTTGGCCCTAGCTAGACAAGGACTGGCTTTGGGTTTTTACACCTAGACTTGACAAGAGCAGCATAACTTTGGTAAAAAGAAACCCAGCGGTACAAGCAATCTGGGGGAAGGAAGAAGCTGGTTTGCTCCTTCATGATTGCAAGCAGAATAAGGGTCCATCTTACGCATCATTCCTGCAAGCACACAAGAACACGGGAACACCAAGGTTCAGTTACAAACCGCACCAAGTTCACCAAAGAACAGGCACTGCCACTTCTGTCCCACCCCCAGACTCAAGACCAACACCATCTGGTTCTCTGCTCGCAGCTGGGCTGACAGCAGCAGCAGGGCCTCGCAGCCTGCAGCATCGCTGCTTCAGCGGGTGATCCCGTGCTTGGGAACCTCATCCTGCATGGCGTTTCGCCGGGTGGGGCAGGAGAGATGCTCAGCACTGCAGCCAGGGAGATGCAGGAGCACAGGCACTGACACCAGGACCCCGCTGTCCCGGTCCCCGGGTGTGCTCGGCTGCAGGAGCTGGACACGTCCCAGACACATCCAGTCCGGTCCTGTCCCGCCACGGGCCTCTGCGTGCCAACACTGACATCTAGAGGCACGCTCGCCTCAGGGAAGGACTGTGGCTGCCCGCAGGCAACGCAGCCACACCAGCCGCACCACTGGCCGCACCGCTCTCAGGGCGGGCAGGGAAACACAGTGGTCCAGGATCCGGCCCACACAGGAGCTACGCTGCCCTGCGCCCCCAGAAAAGCCTCCCCATGCCCTCAGCGCTCCTCCTTACCAAACTCGCTGGCACACAGGTGCTCCACGATGGCCTCCGACTTCATCTCGTTGTCACACGGGGGACACACAGTCGTTCCTGGCAAGAGGAGAGAAGAGGTGGTGAGGAGCCAGCTCAAGAAGCACCACAGAGCTGGGCTGCCCATGCTGTCAGATCACTGCCCTCAAGTGGGTCATGCACCCAGGCACCCTGCCATGGGGTCCCAGCCCTGTGGGCTGACACCCTGACGGGGGTCAGGAGCCATCCACCAGCTCACAGGGCAGCGCTGGCCATAAGCAGCCTCCTGCCAGCCCTGCTCCAGTGCTGCCAGCAGCCCCAAGACCAGGCACGGGCAGGGGCAGGCAGCTGCCAAGAGCAGGAGGACAGTGCTGGCAAGGAGAGGGGTTTTCAGGGCCAGGCACTCAGCTGAGGTGAGCCACTCATCGCGGGGCATGGCCCACAGCCTGCTGACATTCCCTCCCTGCGGCATGCCAAGGCCCAAACCCCAGCACAGCAGGAGGATGGTGCCCAGGGACAGCTCATGCGCCAAGGGGCTGCCCCAACCAGGAGCCGCCCCAGAGCCAGGCAGGGGGAGTTCAGGACTGGCACAGTCCAGCTCAGCGCAGGTTCCCCCTCGGTGCCAGGGACCACCCCACAGGCTGCCCAGGCATCACACAGCAAGCCCCTCACCTTCTTCCCTGCCCCAGAGCGGCACTGGTCGGTAATGGACCCGCAAATCTCTCACATGCGCCGTCCCCCCTCCAGGAGCCCCTCCAGCATGACCCCGAGATCAGACGTCTTCTCTTTTTTGTTTTCGGCCCGGCTACACCCTGCAGGCCTGCAGGGCAGCCTCGCAGCTCCAGCAGAGAAAAGTCAGCTCTGCTCACCAGCTGCTGGCGGCGGCCGACATCCTCCTCTTGGGAAATGCCAGCCCAGGATATTTCACCAGGACCCATCCTGGGAGGAAAGCTCACTTCACCCAGAGAATAAAAATCTGTTTCCAGGTTGCCGTCTCCAGCCAGAGCAGAGACCACCCAGCAGCACAGACGCAGATTTGTGCTACTGGCGGATGAATTTATTGAGCTGGGAGATGCTGCTTCTGTTCCTGGCCCAGCAGAACGGAGGGCTCTTTCCCACACAAGGGAGTTATTCTCGGGGACAGCGCTGCAGCAAAACATCTGCCGGTCCCTGCGTGCAGACGGAGCACTCACCCCCTTCCAGCCCTCAGCCAGGCCAACAAAACCCGCAGCATTGCTGGACAGAAAAAACAGAGGTCTCCAGCAAGAGGGGTGCAGAGCCAGACTGGCTGGCGAGGGAGGCACGGCCGCGACCCGCACCAACCACAGAGTTGAGTCTCCTCAGTCACAGATGCCCCACGGGGTTTCAGGCAAGACATTTGTTTTCTGTGGCTTGTTCTTCCCCTCTCGCCCCCCCAAATGTGTTCTGTGCCAAATGCTAATTCCTGGGGTCATGCACCATGTCTTTATTAATCACACATGGAGAGCAACTGGCCTTCCAATCACCTCGATGTGCAAGTCACAAGGCAACCTTCGCAGCACCCAACAGCTGACTTAACAGTCCCACTCCTGGTACCTCACTACCTGTGAGAGCCGCCCATCACCTGGGTAACTTCCAAAATCCTCACATGCAATTGCCACTTTTACTATCTTAGAGTGGCACAGGCAGAAGCCAGCCTTTAGGGACATGATGACATCCCCAACACTTTATTTTTAAAATCAGCAGTCAGAGTATTTCCATCCAGGCTGCACATTCAATGAGCTCATGACAAGGGAAAGGGGATGCTGGCGGGAGAGTGACAGCCCCAGCAGGCTGTCTCTGCTGCAGTGCAAAAGTTAGTTACCGTGGTGGGGACCACCCCCAGGAACAAGAGGGGGTACCTGCCATGCATTAGCTCATCTCCGCACGTTCCTGTGTGCAAAGCACTTCAATGTGCCTCAGCAGCTAAAGTGCACGCTAGGAGACTGGCCAAGCCTACACAGGCCAGACAAACAACATGAAAGCCACCTCTGCGTCCACCCTATGAGCTTTCCAGACAACCAAAGAAAAAAAAAAAAGGAAAATAAGACTCATTGTTCCCTGGTGAAAACACAAGCTTTGTTTTAGCTGCGCTATGGCAGCCCCTGGGAATGCTATGGTACACCCAGGATGGCAGGGACCCCCACCTTGCTACAGCAAGGGCCCGGAGCCAGCAGCCATCGCGCGTGGGCTGGAGCCACTGCAGCCACGCTGGGTAGCTCCTTCCACGGAGCAGCACATCCGTCCCCCTTCCTATCGGTGACACAGCACACGTCTGCCAGCCACGCTGCAAGCGCGTCCTGCCAATGCTCCTCTCGCCACGGAGAAGAACTTCCCTGTGGCTCTGCTGATGCCCCAGGCAGGGCGAGTGCTGCCAGCCGTCCAACGCAGCGCGAGCAGCAGCCTCACCCGCGCACACATCCCACTGCCAGGCTGACGCATCCCTGCACCAGGGCTAAGCCCCTGGCATGCCACCCCGTGCCAGGAGGACCCCCATGGCCTCGCGAGTGGCAGCAGGCACCCAGTGCTCACCCCAGCTGTGCGCCAGGCAGCTCCACATGAGGGAACCATCCTCCAGCCCTGCCTCCTGCAGCCCCATCGCAGTTTGGATGTGCTTGTAGGGCTGCCAGGGGACGCTGTCTTGTGCCAAGGGGAAGAGAAATGCTCCTCTCCCCAAGGGACACCCCATCACACCAAGGTCAGGAACACGAACGCCAGGGGGCCAACCAGCTCCCGCACAGCTCTGCGCCCCAGGAAAACTGCTGTTTCGTGGAGCCACAGCTATCCCGAAACTGCCTGCCCTCACACCCCTCCTGAGGCACCATGGCCAGTGTCTTCCAGCCCACAGCACTGCCCAGGACTTCACTTTCCCCTTCCCACATTATCCCAGGCTGATGGAGCCAAGAAGAAGCCCAGCCACGATTCGGGTCCTCCCGCCTCAGGCAGTCCCCACTGCAGCAGCCCAGAGGCAGCCATGCCGGCACACGGCTGCCCGCCACAGCTCGCAGTATCAGGCACAGCCTCCTGCCTCCTAGCCTACTGCAGTTTGGCTGGGGCCCGTCTTCTGCAGTTGACAGCTCTACTCCAAGCACAACCTTAGCCTGCTTCCAGCTCACTTTTTCCCTGCTGACCATTTTCTAATGCCTGGCTTTAGAGCCAGCTTACTCCAGGGGCAGGAGAAGGAATGTGTAATGCTATATTAATCAGCAACTCCCCTGATGCATCCTGTGGGCCTGCAGGCTTTACCGCCTCATGCTTAAGGAGAAAGGAATTCAGCAGGTCAGCTCTTTGAGAGGCAGAAACAAATTCCAATTTCAAGGTGTTAATGGGGAAAAATACTGAAAGGGCTCGTTCTTATTAGTGCCCAGAGAAAAGGGGGGACACTGCTGGGTTCTGAACCTCTTTGAATCAACAGGAAACACACCCCAGTGCCCAAGACCAAAGGGGCTCCAGGAGCTGGCGCTCATGGAAGATGCACACAAACTGTGGACAGGGTCTCCCGCGGCAGAGCCCCAGGCAGAGGGGAGGACCTGGCATGCACAGGGACAAGGGCTGAACCACAGCAGCACAAGCATGCTCACCCAGACACACCCCTCATCTGCACGAGGTGGCAGTGCCAGCGGACAAAGCGCTGGACACCTCGCTGGGTCCGGTCCCTGCCATCACTGCAGGCCATGCACAGATCTTCTGCAGAGTGCGGGAGCAGGAGCATTAGCGTAGGAGATCTGGCTGTGTTGGTTTACATTACAGCAGTGGTCACAATTAACTTTACGTTTGCCCTGTTCACTCTAAGCTGTTTGGGGCAAGAGCGTCCCAGCACACGGTATATGCGGCACACAGAGCTTCACCAACCAAAGGTTACTCGTAGGAGAACACACGCCTCTGCCGCAAACCAGCATCAACGTCATGAAAGCTGGCACACCTAAGGGCAGCAGGTCCAGCCCAGCAGATTACTGGGGGGTCTGGCCTTCTCATCTTGAAGAAGCATTTTCTAGCAAGATTGCTCGTCCCCTCACAGGTATGTGCCCCAGCTGGTGTGATGGGCTCATGGGGCTTGGCCAGCACCTCTGGAGCTGCTGGGGCTCAGCTACAGCACATGCAAGGGTTTCTCTTGAAATACTTTCAAGCAGCCAGGGGATGTGAAGATGGCTGCTTATACTTTTCCACTGAATACTGAATAGAGTTCACATTTGCACAACAATTTTAAAGACTTACTTTCTGTAAACATCCTTGTGAACAAATTGGTCATTTAAAAGTGCTTGGGACATAAGTTTTGCGAAGTCATTTAGCAGACAGCAGTTTATCTGAGTGGCTGCAATACTTCCTTGCAATACTCGCCCAGCTCTGATTTACAGTTCACTTGAAGAACAAGTTAATACACCCTAAAGTTTGTGCAGAATGAGGCCTCTCTGCATGCTAAACAGGACCAGCAATAGATCTACAAAGGACTTAAACCTGAGCTGATGTAATTTCTTGTAATAAGGTCACTTTAGCGATGCCTGTGAATGACAGCATGGTGTCCAAATATTGTGCGGATGGGCACGTTAGCAGCACCAAAAGAAAGCGGTAATGTCCCACCCCAATGCTGCTGTCAAGATAGGTCTGAAAGGTGATCAGAAAGCTAGTTGTTAAACTACACAAGGGAAAACTTAGCAGATGCTGCTCACCTAGAATACTGTTCCCGGGTCTTGAGTCACTAATGTCTCTTAGAATGAATGACCAGCAAACAGCTCAAACTCTGTTTCAGACCTGGGAAAGGGCAGCTCTATAGCAAGCAGCTCAGACACAGCTGCCCCAGGAGCATGCTTGGCTGCAAGTCCCCAGGAATAAAAGCAACCTTTGTACCCGCAACACAGGACATGACTGCGGTCTTGACCAAAGGTCTAGGTTCACATAGGACAGATGATTTTAGAGCCTTCCTGGAAAACAAAGAGCTTCCTCCAGCAATCACATCAGTAAGTGCAAGCCATGGCAAGGAAGCCAGCGTGGCTATGCTGCTGTCGGCGCCGCACAGGGAGAGGCTGGGTCCCCGAGAGTGAGAGCAGCCAAACCTCACCCCCTGGCACGGGTACACACTTCACACCGAGACACGACAGAATCTGCCACTGCTGAGACACGACAGTTTGCCTGTACAGCTCCGGCGGGTGTCGAGCTCAGGTGTCCCTCACTGCCTGCCCCCAGGCAGGCTGCCTGCCTGCAGCAACTGTTCCGTCCTGCTCAAGCCATCGCTCTCCACTTCCTTCTGCGTGCCCCCACACTGGCTCCTGGGGACACCCCCAGTGTGTCACCCCTCTGCTGCAGGATGTACTCCCTTCCTGCCCCATAACTGAAGGGCTCCCTGAAGTACAAGTCCCGCTGGGATGAGTGGGATAACACTGCACAGTTCCCAGAAGGCTGGACGAGGGCTCCCAGCCGAGCACGACTTACAGCCTTTGTCTGCAAAGGTAACTGCACGTGAGCAGCCGCAACCTTCCCTCCAGATGAGCTCCAGACACAGCATGGAAGCTACGGGAATCGCTCAGCCCCACGCATGGCTCCCCCATCCCTGAGCTCCTCCCGAGTGCCTGCACTATCCCCTCATGAAATCGGGAGTGCCCATCCCTTTCAATGAAGCTCCGGACGAAGGAAAGCATTGCACTCTTTTATAGCCCTCTGCCTTCTCCCTCTACAAATATTCCTCCTGCCAGCCTTTCAAAGCACTCCGATGCAGAATGCCGAAGCAACACCAGGACATTGATTTATTTTAAAAGTTTTCAGCAACAAGCCAGACTCATTGCAACTTGCACAAACAAGCCAGTCTGGCACCAAACAGACCTGCCGCACATAATGGAAACAAACAAGAACCACATCCACTTTCCCCAGTCATTTCTTGATAAATCTCTTGCCCCCTCGCCAGCACACAGCCCCACCTGAGACGGCAGGGCTGGATTTTCACTGCACACGCAGCCACCAGCTGCCCAGCCTCTTGCCCCAGGACTGCTCGGGAAGTTAGGTACCCCATCAGGATTGCTGTCACCATTTACTCCAGTCAGGCAGCGCTTTCTGCCATGGGAGGACCATGTGTTCTATTGCTGCCAAGAACAGCCCCACAGGAGTCAGGCTTGGGAGAGAAACTGCTACCAGGGCTGTGCAGCACCTGGAGGAGGGTCAGAGCCCTGGTCCATCAGGGGCCAGAGCCCGACCCTGGTGCCTGCACAGGGATCAGAGCAGCCATGCACCCACTGTGCCCTGGCACCATCTGCTCCCGGGCTCAGATCCAGGATAGAGGCGAGGAACTGGCAGGGCATCCTGCCTTCCTTGGGACAGGAGCGCTTGCAGAGCGCTCAGAGGCTGGAGGAGGACTGCTGCCGAGAAACAGAGTTCAGGTGAGCCTCCTCCTGCCGCAAGACCCCCTTCAGTGCCACACAGCCCCTCCTGGGCTAACACCTGCCCCATCAGCTCAAAGAAAAGCACCACGAGCAGGGCCATGGCACTGGTCACGCCTTACCTTTGGGCCTGGAGACCTCGGTGGCGTTGGGAGCTGTCATGGCAATGCAGACATCGTCCTGGGGGAACTGGTCACACTTGAGCATCTCGGGCCAGAAGAAGCCAAAGAACTGCATGACGGGCTCGCAGGAGTCGCGCACGGCCTCACAGAGCCAGCGGCACGGGTAGACCGGCCGGTCCAGGCAGACAGGGGCAAAGAGGGAGCAGAGGAAGACCTGGGTGCCCATGTGGCAGTTCTTGTTGAGCAGCGGCACCCAGCTGCTCGCCTGGTGTTTCACCTCAGCCATGGTCTCGTGATCCAGCAGGTTGGGCAGCACCATCTTGTCATAGCCCACGCTGTGGCAGAGCCGCAGGTCGGCGGGGATGGCCACGCACTGGTGGGGCTTGGCGTAGAAGCGCCCACCCGGGTAGGGGCCCAGGTCAGACTGGTAGCTGACATAGTCGTACTCGCTGGCCCCGCCACACGCCAGCAGCCCAGCGGCCAGCGACACCAGCGCCCGCAGGGCGGCCCCACGGGGCCCCAGGACGCTGCCCATCGCTGCGCCCGCCGACGGCGGCCCCGACGGCGCCACCCGCCACACCCCGCCGGGCGCCCGCTGCCGGAGGCCGCCCCCGGGGACCCTCCCCGCGCCCCCACCGACGGCCTCCTCTGCTGCGCCCTGCCCGGGGCCCCCCAGCACTGCCCGGGACGTCGAACCGCCGCCGCCCCCGCCCGGTGCCCGCTGCCGGCAGCCCCCCCCGCGTCGGACGCCGGGCGCCCGCAGTCGTCGCCGCCCCGCGCCGAGCCGCCCGCCCGCCCGCCCGCCCCCTCTGCCTCTGCCTCTGCCTCTGCCTCTGCCTCTGCCTCTGCCTCTGCCTCTGCCTCTGCCTCTGCCTCTGCCTCTGCCTCTGCCTCTGCCGCCCCGGCCCCGGTCTGGCCCCGCCGCGCCGCGGGTTTGTGAGCCCCCGGCAGCCAATCAGGGCGGCGCCGCCCGCCGCGCGCTCGCCCGCCGGTGTCAATCAGCGGCCCCGGGAGCCAATCCCGCTCCGCCCCGCCCCGCTCCGCCCGGGCGGGCCCCGACGGCGCGCGCCTCCGCGGCCGGCCGGGAGCTCCGCGCTCCGGGGGCGGCCCGGTGCGGGCGCTCGCGTCCCGCGGCGGCTCCGCAGGCTGCGGGACAGCGCCCGGCGCGGTCCCGACGGCGCTGCGCAGCCGGGCTTGCCCCGGCGCCGGAGTGGGCGCTTCCCCGCGCCACCTGCAGCGCGGGCTGCGGGCGGGAGAGGGGCCGCGGAGCCCTGGCCCGACGGGGTGCAGGAAAGGTGCCGTGGGCGGCCGGCGGGGGCTCGGGGGCACCGGGAGAGCCCCGAGCTTGGGCGCGTGAGCGCGCCCCATAGCCCCGCGCGGCTCCTTCCCCCGTGGGCGGCCAGAGCCCGGCGGGTCCGTGCCACGGAACCCGCCGCCGCCTGGCACCCCGGGCGCTGGAGCCGGGGCAGCTCTGGGAGGCCCAGGCGCTCCTGAGCAGCTATTCCAAGGTTGCAGATGTTTCTGAGAACCTGGACTGGACCGTGCAGACCTCATCTCCCTGTGGACAAATTCCAACAAAAACTATGGTATTTGCAAAAAAAAAAAAAACACGAGAGAGAAAGAGTCAGTTTGTTTCTTAAAGAGGTATTGCGCCTGGGAAACCTGGCTCCAGTCCTGCCAGGGAAGCAGAAGCCCTGCAACAGCAACATCCACTGTTCCCCCAGCAGTAGTGCCAGTACCTCACCACCCCTTGGAAGAAAAGGTCTCGTGTAAAGCAGACTAGCAGTGCTGCCTGCTGCGGGTCCAGAGCTCCATGGAGGGACTGCTACCAGCAGCTTCTTGGAGCAGGAGCTAGGCCACAGCAAGCCTGACAGCTTGCAGCCACAGCCACGCATCCTGCTCGGAGACAAGCGGGATATGCTTGACACAGCACGGCTCTGCTGGGGAGACAGGACAGGAGCGCAGGCCAGCCCTGTTCCCCACAGCAGCCACGCACAGGCTGCTGTGCTCCCGAGGACCTGCAAAGACTTGCTGCCCTCCAAAGCCAGGAGCTGTACATGTTGAGGTTGGTGGCTGTGAACCTACCCAGGTGCCTGCACAGGGATGGGGTGCTACGGCCACTCTGTGGGCAGAGCATGCTGCCCCTTGGCGCAAGCCAGGCAGAAGGAGCTGTCTCGGTCCCTATGTGCACAAGATCTGGCCATCGAGCAGCCCTGACCCCCGTGTGCCCACATGTCCACATCCAAGGGACCTCTCCTGAGCTCCCTCCTCTGGACTTACACAAAGCTCTTGTTACTGCTGCTGCTTTTTGCTTAAACAGCTTGTGCTATTTAATACAGGAACTACACCTCATTGAGAGGTAAATGGAAGAGGCTCTGCAGCCTGGAAGCGTGAAAGAGCCACTTTCACCTGAGGGCCAACAGAAGAGAGAAGTCAGTTAGCACCGCTAATGAAGTGGAGAATTCAGCAGTAAACAAGAGAAATCTTCGCCATAAGGTGCCAGTAGCTGAATGAAAGAGGCAATTGGATGGAGCAGGCCCTCTCCTGCTGCTTGGCCTCAGGAAATGGTAGCAAAGCACTGATCACTGTTTGCACCAAGAAACAGCTGCAAAACGGACTTCTCATCCCTTGGGAAATTCTGACACCCTAGAATTTGCTTTTACCAAAATCAATTTAGAAACACTGAAACATCTCGTTTTGAGAACATAGAAAATACCGCAGTGTCCCAGTAGCGTGCTATAATGTGGTACACAGAACAGGGCACTGATCTGCTCGAGGGCTGTTGGGCTGAATTTGTCTCAAGAATCTTTATTTGTACCCAAGTGTTCCATCCTCAGGTACGAGTGTCTGGTCCAGAATATGACCCCTACTCATCTGGGACACTCAGAACCAAATTGTGCAAGTAACTCTCCATTTTCGATTGCAAGATCATAAGCAAGTCTCAGAGCCTCGCCGTTTTCAGAGTGGCAATGGGCGTGTTTTACTTGGCAGTGCTGTAATCTTTCTGTTCCAGGCTGAGTAGTGTGATAGAAACATCATAGCTAGGCAGGCAAGATGGGGACTTAGGAAACTCTTGTTCAAAAGTTGGGGAGCTCTCCAAAGGCAACAGCAGTAACACTGCGATAAAACTACAGTCAGGATTCTGGTTATCCCCAGCTCAGCAAATACCACGTGGAGCAAGGTAAATGTCCTGACATGGTCACTCCAGAGATGTGTGCCACCATGTACCTGGAGCATCCTACACTGATTACTGGGCTGGCTGCAACCCTGACACACCGTACAGTAGCTGCTGAGCTCGAAGGACTGCCCGCCACAGTTCAGTGCTCTTGATCCAAGCAGGAAAGCTACAAGATGGCATGCCTTGGCTGCTAAATCCATCCACACTCAAAGCCTGGACAGTTCTTGAACTCAGCCCAGGGAAGGTCTTTGCTGGCTTCCTTCTCTCTTCTGTATCTGAAACCCACATTTACAGCAGCAGCGCTTGTATGGGAATCCAAGAGTGAATTGTAAACTGAAATACAATTGCTCAGCAAACCATTTTTTCTTTAAAAAAAAAAAGAGGAGGAAAAAAAAGAAAAAAGCCAACAGCTCTGGTCTAGACCACTAAATTGCTTAATACACAGTATAAGACCTCTTAAATAGCAGCTGCCCAAGAAGGGCTGCTCTTCCAAGAAACCCCTTCCAAATTGGGCATTAACTTTTCTAAGTGAAGCCTGTGCAGCCATTTCCGTTAATAATTATGTAGCCCACTGCTGCTTAAATCTCTGCGTAGTCTCTAATGTCATCATTTAACTTTGCTTTATAGCCATTTATTGCTGCCTCTCCCACAGGGGCTAACATATTCTTATTGAATAATGAGATGCTTTCCAACATGCACAATTTCGGCTATCCCCAGTCCTCTCCTACCCTTTGAAAAGCCCAGCCCAATTAACCGTGCTTATTTCTGGCTCCATTGTTCATCTCCGCAGCCTGTGGGACCACGCGCTCTGCCCCACACCGCAGCTTCCTCTGCTTGCTGTGGCTGCTCTCCTCTACATCCACCCGCGGTGGGCACTCGGCATTGAAGGGATGGCTCGAAGCTGACGTGCCCCCGTGCTGTTGACAGCCACCTCGCCCATTCGCAGCAGTGCCCTCCCGCCCCTTCCCAGCCTCCCTGGCCACATTGCCCGCAGGGCAGTGCCGCAGGGCTGGCAGGGCATGCTCTGCACCGGCCGCCCAGCACTGGAATGCGCATTTCTCTCCACGCCACCCCAGGGAAACAGGCAGGCGTGGGATAATAGAATATATTAGCCCTGAGCCCATTCAGCCCCGGGCTCTTTACGAACAATGCCTGCTAACTGAGCTGATTTTTGCCAAATGACTGGCTTTCGTGCATGAGCAGCAAAGTAGAGCCCCCAAATAGTTCCATGCAACAATCCAGCAAGCGCTATTGCCCAGGGCCCATTGTTTTACTGCTGCGTTTGAGGGCATGGAGGAGTCATGGCCTTGCCTGCCCTGGCATTTCTTCCTCGGTTTCCCACCGCTGCGCTAGCCCCGTCTCAGCCCCAACAGAGGCAGCAGTGATGGGGGAGCTGAGATCGGCCGGCCACAGGCATCCGCTGTCCCTGCCTCAAGCGGGGCGACACAAAAACCACCAACAGCTGCTCCGTGCCAGGGCTTGCACTGCCCCTCCGTGCCCGTGCCCCTGCCGAGGAGGGGACGAAAAGCACTGGTGGAGGCAGCCCAACCCCCATGTCCCCGAATGGGGAGCCCACTGTGCCACCTCTGCAGTGGCACATGGCTCCCACACCACCTCCTGTAGCAGGACAGCTCCTGGACACCCCCCAGGGAATATTTGCTTTAGATTAGACACCCCCTCAGCCAGCTGAGAGCTGATAGCCCCTTGCCGGGGTCAGCCTGCCGAGGAGGATGTTAGTTTTGCCGTGTTTGTTTTCTGGTTTTCTCAGCAGATAACTCCAAGGTTCCAATAACGCTGATGCAGCCAGGAACGCTCCCTCGCCCCACGATGCGGGAATCTGCACGGGGAAGTTTTGCAGCTGTGGCGACGTGCTCCACCGCCCCAGCCTGGTGCCTGGCACCACCTGGGCTGCAGAGGATGCTTACACCAAGAGCCAGCCCGCAGCAGGGCCAGGATCAAGGCACGCAACAATTCCAGCCGATGTCTCCTGTTAGTGTGAAATTAGCACCATTAAGTGCTATAACTAAACACAATCAACAAAGGGTTTACTAGCTGAGATAACATATAAAGAACTACAACAGCTAGTGCCTTCAGCGCTGCTGAAACTCTGACCGTCTGCCCCAAGTCCCAGGAGGGATCTGATGGCAAATATTTACAGGGGCTTATAAATATTTATCCTGTAATAACTTGCTGCATTACAGCACATTCTTCTCTATGAGGCTCAGCTTTGCCCTGGACCAGGTGCAGGCTGCTGAGAGGGTCTGTAGCATATATAAAGTTTGTCTGAATAACATACGGCGAGCACTGGCGTTCAATAAAATAGCCAGCAGCTGAGCTGCTTGCGTGAAATGCACTGCAAGTCATTTCTTACCCAACAAAAGAAAAATGTGGCTGGAGAGCACAGGTGTGCAGGCACCTCAGTGTGGGTGCAAACCCCTTCTGTGTTGCCAGAGTAACCAGGGGAAGTGCTGCAAGTCACCAGGGAGCTACAAATCACACCGCCGGGCCGATGCGATGGGGGCCTCAGCCCAGGAGCAGCCCCATGGTGACTGAGCACACAGGGACACTTGGCTGCTTTGCTGAGGACCCCAAAGGAAGAGAGCTGGAGACCTGCCCACCATGAGGAAACATCTCCTCACGCTTCTCGCACTGTGGCAATCCTCTCTCCAAGGAACCAACCTACTGCACCCCGAAATCACCAGAGATCACCAAGATCTGCTCTGCATGCGGCAGTTGGGCAGCAGCTCCCCACAGTGCTGTGCATGGAGGGGTCCTCTCCAGCAGCCGAAACCTGCAACATCAGCAGGAATCACAGAGGGACCATCCCATCACGGCTCTTCCTTTGGTCTTGCAGACCTGGCAGACCAAACCCCAAGGGGACCACAGGCTCCTTAACAGGCACCCACATCGGTCACCAGGCGAGTATGTGAATTACCTGGGGGGTCTGAGAGCTCACTGGGTCTCTCGGCCTTGAAGGAAAGCCAGGCTGTTGGCTGGGGTTTCTGGGAGTTCTTCTTTGGACCCCCCATAACAAAAACCAGAAAATAAATGGATTTGTAATTTTTCCCTGACTTTCCCCAAATGAAAGCCCCTCTCTGCTTCCTCCCAGCCCTCCTCTGTGCTGCGTAACAAAGTGCAGATGGCACTGGTGCAGGTGTCCAGAGCGCAAGCCTGGAGCTGGCAGCGCGGCAGCACCCCAGGAGTGCCGGCTGCCTGACCAGCACCGCGTGACCAGCACCACACGGCATCCCTTCCCCAACCTGCAGGGATGGTTTCTAGCCTTGCCATGAGCAGTGCACTCTCTTAATCTGCTGCCCTGTGCAAACTTGACTTGCTCAGCAGTGAAGAGAGCCTGGAACCAGCATTTTGTTGTGGTGGTGTTTCATTTGATTGGAGGCCAGATATTTATCTTCCCTCTAACAATTTTTTGAGCCATCCGTCCGCTTATTTATTTATCTTTCTCATGCTTAATGATTTGCAAGAGCATAAGCAGCCTGTGGTTTGGAAACCATGCGACAATCTCCGAGCAGCACCAGAGATGGAGTTCTGAACTACTTTCTAACATGAATAAATAAACAGCGTGGAAAGGCTCCATTGTGTATATTCTAGGTTGCTATTTTCTTAACCCTGTCTCATTAAGATGGATGGAGTTTCTGCTTATTAGTAATTTGGCAAGTTCCTCTTTGTGTACACTCTGCACTTCTCACTAATGACGCTTTGCTTCAGTGATTAACAAAAGAGACTTCCAACATAGTCAGTGAAAACACAGCCACGCACTTGGGGCACTGGGACAGAAACCCAATGTTCTGGAGATGCCGTTTGTGGAAGACAAGAAACTGCAGGGAACCCAGAAAAGGAAAAGCTGCTGGTCATAAAACCTTTCCTGACATTCAAATAATTTTGACCTAAGGACATTGGTTCTTTGATTTACATGCACAATTGCAGAGCTGACAGAGCCTATAACAAAGTGATTCAGAGCCCTTACACTGCTGTTCCTAAAACATGTCCGACAGAGATGAAGCTGGCACTGCTACTGCCTGGATTTACAGCTGGCCATTAAAGTATGTTTACAAGCCTTTAGTACAGTGTACACATCTGGTAAATCATTGATTGAACAAATAGCTCCTGGTGTCATGCTCCCTCTGTCAACTTTTTCCACTACCATGTTACCCAGCACAGAATCATCTGCTCCAGACCCCGTTTTCTGTGGCGTCTGCCAGCCCGCAGGCAGACGTGTGCACACGTGCCCGAGCAAGCAGCTGTGCACATACCCAGATTTGCACGTGTAGCCTGGGTTTTCACTGCGATCTAGATGCCGTCGGACACACACCTACACAAAAAAACCCACACAGGTCTTTGGCACACCCAGGTGATCTATACCTTACCTATGAGCAGGGAAAGTGGTATCACCTGCACAAGACAGAGTCCCAGCTAGCTATGCAATTGACAAGAAATGAGAGGGGAAGCTGTTTCTTCCTAGGGATATGCATGAGAGAAGAGAAGGCAATCAGGAGTGCCTTCGCCAGCCTGTCGGCTGCCTTCCAGCAAGCTGGCCAGATGGCAGGCATTTACTGGTGCCCGCACGCAAGACGCGCTCAGCTTCTTGGCACTTGGCCAGAGCCCTAGCCAGCTTCAGGCTGGGCTGGCGGGCATAGCTCAGCAGGGGGGACATGAAGAGCATCAAGAGAGTAATCCTGCAACTGGAGACGCTGCAGGCAGACCAAGACCCCAGAGCCTCAGCAGCTGGCAAAATAAAGGTCCTAGATGAAGCCAGAACTAAGAGGACAGTTCTTCTCTGCCTGCAGCCACACATCAGCTGAGTGACACACACAAACATCCCATCAGAGCCAGGCTGCACCAGCAGCACAGGTACCGTCCCCCCCACGCTGGCTGAGAGCTGCCAGATCCACCCTGGGACCAAGGGCTCACACCAAGGAGTGAAAGCCAGGGCTGGCAGGGCCTCGGGTTTGCTGCATCAGCACAGGCACAGTGAAAGAAAAGCAGGATGGAGGTGGGGCACAGTGCCAAGAATGTGGGGGAAAGCAGCATCCATCTCCCCTGGCACTGGGGCAGCATTGCGCACAGCCCACGCACAGGACCTGTGCTGAAGTCTTCCTTGCAGTGGGAGAAAAATGGCGTTTGGTGTTTTACCAAGCATGCCACTGCCCGGGGCCGGGGAGCAGGAGGAGCTGCAAGCCCCCTCCACGGCTCATTGTGCTTCTGTGAGAGCATCTGGCCAGCTGTGCAGTGATCTGTGGCCAAAGCCTCACTCTCCTGGCCATGGAGCTGGGCAAAGGCCAAAGGGTAAAGGGCAAACCATGGGAGCAGAAACAAAGCTAGATCAGTTCATTCATGCAAACCTTTTCAAGAGCTTTTGGGTGGCTGGACAGACAGACATGGAAGAGCAGGACTTACCACCCGTGTGTGAATCACCATAGGGGACACACAGGCTGCCAGGTCCCGTGCAGTCACTTTGCAGCAGTTGAAAAGGAGGTGCAGGATCCTGCACTCACAGCGGGCTCTTAAGCAAAACGAGGGTTCAGGGACTGCTCCCAGCTAGAGACAGAGCTCAGAAAAGCAGGGGGAACAGTAAAACCCTGGCTCTCTGCAGGGAAAGGCACTGCATCCAGTCATGTTCCTGGACACCTGCAGGGCAGCTCCCGCAGTCTGCTGCGAGTACAGCCCAGCCCTCCCTGACGCAGCACAGGTCCATGTTTGCAGGGCCAGTGGGGCATCTGCCAGGGCTCGGGCAGCTACAGATGGTGGAAACCATGTCAGGGAAGGGGGAATCGCCACAGAGCGGAGGCAGAAGGAGGGGAGGAGAGTCCATGAGGGCAGCTTGGAAAAGGCGACCCAGGAGGCAAGCAGTGGAGAGTTCCCTGGCTGTCATCCCACTGTGAGCAGTGACCCAGGGGAACGCAGCCTGGAGAAGCATTTAGCCAGCTTCCACCCTGCCCGGGTCACTCCTGCAGGCAAAGTACTCATTCCCCATCCTAGTCTGTGCTCACAGACACTGGGCGATGTGGGGATTGGGAAAAGCCAGCACAGAGAACTGAGGCAGATTCTCTCCTGCGCTTGTTGAAATTACATACGGGACAAGCACAGCTGCTACAAACAATTTTAAAACCACAAAAAAAAATGCAGTAAGATTTAATTGTTAGCAATAACCTCTTAAAATAGCAGCTCATTAGCTGGGTTCCTGTAAAACTAATGCAAGGAAGAAACACAGCCCCTGAGTCCTGAAGAGAAAAAAATGTATTTCACTTCACATTAGCACATGAAAAAGTGGCTCTGATACATAGTAGGCTGCCATTTTGTTGCAAACCCGGAATCTCAAGGGCTGCAGGGATGGCTGTGCAGAAACACCAGACACCACAAACCAGGGCAGACCTTTTGTGCCGTTCAAAGCTGCTAAGGAGGATCCTGCAGCACCGGTGACTGTGCCAGGCCCTGGAGGTGGAGGAGCCGCCCCAGGAGGGCACGACACTTTCAGCTGCTCTCTTCAGCCAGGCGGGAGCACGAGGACGAAGGACCACCTGGCTTACCCCCCCTGTACCCATGCTCTCCTTCCACCCTGCTGACCCCAGCTTCCCTGGGGCAGAGCCACGGGGCCTGCCCTGCTTCCCGCCATGACCCTGCTCAGCCACCCAGGTGCAACGTCCACCAGAGCCTAAATCCTACCACACCAGGGAACTTGAGAGCATCCTTGAAGTTAAGGTCTTGCTTAAGTGCTTTCCTGAATAAAAACTTTGTAATTCACCAGAAAAGTGCCTGCAGGGCAGGAACAGCCCTGCTCCCGTGTCCTCTCTTTAAGGGGTGGGAAAATGTGGTGGCTTTGCCCCGAGGCAGCTGTGCCTTGGGGTGGGACGGGAAGAGGCTGGGCACTCTCCCTCCATCCCTATTGCACCCAGCCGTTGCTGGTGCCAGCTTCTGAGGGAGACTGGGAGATGTTGGCTTGAGGTTGATTTCCTGGGGCACAACAGCCCCTGAATTTCAGGTTTTTAATGGGCTGGGAGGGCATCCGGGAGGGAGGAGAGGGAAATAGACTTTTCCTTCCCCAATAAATAATTTTATGGAAGATTTTAAGAGAGATTTAAAGAAGAACCTCTTCCCTCCCTCCACCCCCCTTCTCGACTGTACTGTGCATTTTAAACTGTTTGTGGAAGGGAATTAATTAACGCAGGCAGCAGAGCCCAAAGCTCTGCAGCAGCTCGTCCTCCACACAATGGAGATCCTACTTTTTCTCCCCTGCCTGAGAAACACATGCCCAAAATCCAAGTACATAAATTTTTTCTAACCTAATTCATTTTGTAGATTGATGGAGAAAATCCATAACAAATATTTATGACTTTGCAATAAATAACCCTCACAGAAGTTACAAAGAGCTCTGGCGAGTCTCAAGGTAACTTTCAGCAAGTTCCAGGGGTCAGGGCAGATCGGGATACTAAGTCTATAGTGTTCGAGCCTTTGGCTCATCTGTTTTGAATTATTGGTATTACTTAGTTGAGCAGCGCTCTCAATGGAGTAGCTGTGCTGTGATTCCCTGCCATATTTTATTTCTATGGTGGGAGAGAGGCTTCAATAATTATTAGTTGTACTCTGTTGCAGCCAGCAAAAAAACAGGCCCCAGTGAGCACGGGTTAGTCCTGCTGGTGTTTGCAGGCTGAGCTGTATGTACACATTTACACTTTGCTTTCTGTTTTCCCATGGGATCCTCACCTTTTCACCTGTGCCGACCCCAAAGCATGTCCAGCGCTGTGCCAGGGAGCACCACCCGCCTTCACCGCAGTCAGATGGAGCCATAGCCAGGACTGCACCGCCACAGCCATGCACGCTGGGCAGCAGCAGCCATCCGCCCTGCCGAAGGCAGCCGGAAGGATTCATCGGGCACCGCTGAATCACTCACGAGCTGGTGAGGGGCAGCGGGCGCTGTGGGAGAGCTCACCCTTGCGGTACCGCGTGCCAGCACATGGCACCGAGCCACCGCCGAACCCCAGCACCCGCTTCCTGGGAGCCAGAACCAGGGCAAGCAGGGAGCAAGCCTGTCCCCGCTCCATCTTCGTTAGCTCTTAATCATCACAACGGAAAGAGAAACCGCTGGCAGCATCATGCTGCTCTCCCGGGCGCGGGCTTCTTTCAGGGCTTTCAGAAAACAGGGTCAGACGTGTCTTCTGACCTGTGACCTGTCGCTTCCCTCCTCGCCATAATTATCTAATACAGCGCTCTCCCTGCCAAGTACAATGAAACAATTTGTCACTTCAATTGTCTGTCAGTCAACACTGGGGCCTTTTCAACAGGCCAACACATGTTTTTTGAGAGCTTGTCAGCAAGGGCTGTCTGGCCAGGCACATAACCATGGAAAATGGAACCTTTGTTAATTCTGGTTCTTAGAAAAGTAAATCCATTCACTTGCTTTTTTCAGGCCTTCAGTTTGGAATTTGCACAAGAAGCTGAATTACCCCTGATCCCTAAATGATTGGTCAGAGGATTTGCATGAGGAAGCAGAAATTAATTATTCTTTTCTTTTCTTTTTATTTTCTGTAATTGTGTGTTTAGAAATGAGATTACATTCTACAGCAGCACGAGGGGCTGGGGGGTGGAATTGCTTTGCATTTGTTTAGCTCCTTAGAGTTAAGATCACCTAATCGTTTCAAGCATTTCCTAAGATTCTCTCTCTCTCTTTTTCTGCTTTAATGACCAAACAAAGATTGTGCTACTTCCCGGGGAACTTTTCTGGCAGCTGAGCTCAGCAGTGAGAGCCAGGGGCTTATCCCTCTGCTGAACTGGTCTTCTTGCTGCTTTCGGCTTGCAGGGCAAAAAATGCATCCCAGAGCTCATGGGCTTGGGAGCCATGGTGGCTCCTCGCATTGGAGAAAGGGTGAAATGGATTCCCACCAGCCCAGGAGGAAGATGCTGGTCGCTTGAGTTGTGCAGCCGAGCAGCATGAGATGGAGTGCGCAGGCGGTCCTGGCTCGGGAAAGGGCACTGGGAGCATCTGAGTGGGTTCGCCTGAACCAGGACTGACGCTGTCAGGACACGGACCCGCCAGCTCCAAGCCCTGCAGTCAAGCCCGTTCAGACCACCACCAAAACGCTGTGGCGCCTCACAAATGCTCCGGGGCCGTCCTTCCTCACAGGCAACAGGAGGAGGGAACACTGCCGCGGCTCAGAGGGACTCGGGGGAGATGGTGGAAACCAAACGACTGCGAGCCACCACCAGGTCTGTGTGCAGCTCATGCCAACACATCGGATGCGGCGGGTCCCGTGGGACAGAGCGTGCTGGGGATCCACAGGCTGCATGGGCAGAGCAGTGGCCCCGTTCCCCAGGAGCGGTGAAGTGCCAGAACCACAACGGCAGCAGAGCTGGGATAGTCACCCCGACATGCGAGGAACGTAAGAGAGGAGGGCTGAAACTGAAAAGCTTGTGGTGCATTGCACTGCCACGCCGTAATTTTGCTGTATGAACTGGTAGAGGGTCTGGTTCTCAGATAGTGGCTGCATTGCACAGAGACAGGAGCAGCCACAACATAGTCCCTTGGAAACTGCAGAATAAAGTGGCTGCGCCCTTCATAAGGCCTGGGGAAGCATCTTCCCTGGCGGACCCTGCAGTCTGCCCAACAAAGCTTTTTCACTGCTGAGGTTTCACACAGCGGCTCCCTACAGCTTTTATGTTTTGCACAGTCACAGACAATAAAACTGATAACCTTGTTAATAGCACAGATACAAACTGGTAGAGGAAAAACAATTCATTTTTTGGTGCTACTTAGAGCTTCCTTCTTTTTTTTTTATTTTTAAAGCAGCACCCTTTGAAATTCCCACTTTCTCTGTTGATACACATGTGGAATCTTATTCCTAAATATTTAACATGGGAGAGAGACCTCCATTTTCACATATTCATCATTTTCTTAACCATGCGGAAGCTTCATTTTTGGGCAGACATGGAATATTTTATTTGAAAGCATTGCAGAAATGCTAGATGGCCCCTACTCGATTACAAACGCCCTGAGTGAAAACTTCTCCAGATCTAGCTTTCCAGAATACCGCTATCCAAACCTAATTCAAACCATACAGGGAGCTCTGACTTAGAATCTTTCAAGCCTATAAAATGAAACAAATTGGCTTTGCAAGCATATCTCCCAATCTAAGCTATGCCTGTAAATTCGATTTGTCCTGTTGGATCTATACTGCATTAGGTGGCCTGAAAGACCCTTTGTTTCAAAGTCCTTCTGTCTCCCCCACGAGCCCCGCGTTTCTGTATTTGGTCACATCAGGCTGGAAAACTCTGTGCTCATTAACAGCAAGGACTTGGTGACCCTCCGGCATCTCAGCTTTGCCTGTGGGTCTCAGCAGGAGAGGAGCGGCACCGCACAGCCCCACGGCACACAGGACCTTCGTCGCGAGCACCCCACGTGTCAGAGTGGCTGCAGAGGGTGCCTGGGAGCGCCCAGGCACTCTTGGACAAGTAGCCAGCACATATCGCTGGCTTTTCCCAGGGAGATCCCTGCCAGAGCAGGGTTAGGGTCAGCGCCCGAGTCAGTCGGGCTTTTCTGAGCCTCGGGCTTTCGGGGTCCCCGCTCATCTGCAGGCCCTGGCAGCCTCCCCTTTCTCCGAGCTGCTCCCGGAGCAGGTACCGCCAGCTCCCTGCAGCAGCACTGTGGCCTGCGGGGCTCCCCGCGGCAGCGCTCCCACTGGGGTCTGGCGATACCCAGCAAATGGACATCTGGGGGTTAGAGTGAGGGAAGCCCAGCCTGTGGTGACGCAAGGAGAAAAGCATCTGCAGGCAGCAGTGACGTTCGGTGTTTCTCAGAGGCAGGATCCACAGCCTTCAGATCACAGCTGGTTTGACTTACAAATAACAAATACAATCCTGTTCTTTGCGCTTGTTTTTTCTTTGTAAACACTGAGCGAGATACCCAACGGTACAGGTTCAAATTACCTTCCCCAGGCAGCGCCTGCACCACCCGTCCCATGGGACACCTCCCAGAGCAGGGCCAGGGGCCAGAGGCTCTTGGAACCCGAGCAGGGCTGGGGGGCTGCGTGGGTTTGCTTCGCTGACCTCTGCACACTGCCCCGAGGCGCTTTGCCTCTGCCAGCTCCCTGACCTCTCCCCAGGGCAGGGAATAACCTGCCGCTCTGTTTCGGTGGCCTTGAAGCAATCACCATGGCACTTGGGGGCTGAGGGTGGGCAGTCCCTGAAAAACACCACCACAAGACAGAGGTATGGGCAGGTAGGCTCTCCAGACCGTCTGGCTTTATGCATTGCTGTTTTCCTTGGAGGTGTGTGAGCTAATCCGACTGTTTAAGTTTCCCAACTTGCAAATACACTGCTGCGTGACCTTCACAGAGTGTCCAGGCTGAAAGGCCTGGGTTCAGCACAAGTGCAAGACAGGGTTTCCTTTCCTTCTGTTTGCAGCAGCGGTGCAGGCAAGGATGGGTTCCCGAAGGTGCAGCCCGCAAAAGCACCGTCATTTTGTTGGAAGTGGCTGAGCCACTTCGGCTTGGCTGACGGTGTGCAGCATGGAGACAGAGCCTGGTTCTCTCTCTTTAACAGAGTAATTTATCACCTTTCTTTATGATTTCATGTATGCTTACTATATAATTTTAACAGGCTTATTCTAATTCACCGTCTTTGAATAGAAATAAGCCTGTTAAAATTATGAACTACTTACACATGGAATCATAAAATGCTGTAACGCAATACATGGATCTTTCAGAAATGGACAGATTACATGATCAACATTTCCATGCGTAGCCTTCATGTTCACATGGCAAACCTAGAAGATTCCCAGTGATTACAGTGTTTGCCGTCTTTTCTATTCCAAAAGCACAATAGTAGATGTCTTTAAATGAACATCCATTAAATTCCATTTATCTCCTTTCTTGATTCAGGTTTTCAGTTAAGCCAGGGAAGAAATACATTCTCATTTAACATCTCCGGAAGCCTGTCTACGAGAGGCTGAAATCGCCAGGCAGGATAAGAGAGATCTATTCTTACACTTGCTGGGAGATAAGCTAAGCAACTTAGTCCATTGAAGAGTTGCCCTGAGCTCTTAAGTTGTATTTTTAGTATCCGATTCAAATCCATTGATGTTTGCAGAAGCCAAGCCTTTAGCCCCCAACAGAAAGCAAAAGAAGGTTTTGGTGCAGAGGTGGAACATATTTATTATTAACTGTCCCTGTGTTAACTGTTTTCAGAGGTGACCAGATACGGGACTGAAGAATTAGCACATTTACCTAATCATGAAAATTCCAGAGACATCTCCCATGTAGCAGCAATTATCTGCCACTGCAAGGGCTTCAGAGTTTACTACAAAGGCCAGCAGCATCTCAAACACCCTGAAAACATATTTTTCTGTTTTTATAAACTCTAGTAAAATTGTAATTGGATAAAACCTTGTATTCAAAAGCACATTCTTTGAGAATATTTTATATGCACATAAAACATCTGAGAAAATGTTAACATTATAATCTTAACTGTTTGCACATTGGAACCAGCTAAAGGTTAGGAAAACGCAGTCCATCTGGTACAGTATTTTAAGCGGAATATTTCTGAGTTCATTTCCTTCAGAGCTTGGGTTCATAATACTGTACAAACCCAGCTATGACAGATTGCGGACATATTGCGACACACAGGCCACGATGCTGGTCACAGCATTCACAGGAAGAATGAGCCCAATTTATTTTCACCACACTTACGACCCGGGTCCCCAAAGAAGGGGCAACACCTAACGGCATCACGGGGTTTCTGCAGCTTGCACTACACTGTGCTCGCTGGAATACGCAGCTCTGCAGCCTGCCTGGAGCTTCTCCCCAACAGCTCCTCGTCAGGGCAGAGCAGGAAAGGTCTGCGCAGCACAGAACCCGGCTCGTGCTAGGAGCAAAAGTCCTGCTGAAAGCACAGTGCCCTGCCAACAAAGCTGTGCAGCTTTTGGAGAAGAGCTGGCTGCCACCCAGCCGGCTGGCAGTGCCCCGCAGAGTGGAGGTCCCCCCGCCGTGAGGGGACCGAGCCCTGTGGCTGGCAGCGGCAAGTAGGGCCGGGAAGGACAAGGTCTGGAGAAAGCCACAGGCACTAGGGAGGCAAGCAAGGGAAACCCTGACCAGTCAAGGCTGGCAAGAGGAGCAACTGCAGGTCTGCAGGGCTGGTGGCACTCTCGACTGAGAGTTTGTGCAGCAGGAACCCCCTTTGGAGGAGGAGAAGCCCGGCCAGTGCAGGGAGCCAGGCTGTGAGCAGCCCAGGCACAGCAGGACCACGCTGGGGGATCTCCAGCTCAGGTGTGCAGGAGGGGAGAGCCGGGGGCAGCCCCAGCCCTGCGCTCCCTGGTCTTCCCCCACACCACGCCACGGGACTGAGGGTTTCCTACGGCCTGTGCAGAGGTTGTTTGTTCAAGCAACCCATTAGGTGTTTATTAGCCTTCATTATGGAGTGCTAGAGGGTTAATTAGTTCAGGCTGTTCCCATGGAGGGGGGGAGCAGAAGGGTGAGGCAAGATCATCAGCAGCCAATATCGAGGTTCCTACAGCAGCTCACCACTTAGCCTGGTTTCTTTCTTTTCTTTATTTTTCCCTCTTTATCTCTTCCCTAAGCAAATTAGGAGTGTCATTATCGCATCTGCAAACTGCTTAGCACAAGAAAGAGTGGCTGGGCAAAAGGAGGCTGGGGTGCCCAGCTCCTCTGCAAAGCCAGGGAGTAGTGGACCGGGAGGCAGCCTGGCTCCATCTCCCACTCGGGTGGTCCAGAGGCAGGCAGGCAGTGAGGGCAGCGAGGGTCCGTATCCAGGCTGCAGGCTTGAGCCTGGCTCTGGCTGCCGAAAGCCTCGCAGGGCCCAGCTGGCTATGGCCATGGCCAGCTGACTTCTAGCAACCTTTGAGCATGGCAAGTACCTCTCCTAGACGTGATGCCTGAGCAACCAGGGCATCCTTCGAAGCTGTCCCTTCCCTGGCTTGCGGCGAAGCCTGGCCTCCGCCAGCCTGGGCACAGGCCCAGGACACCTTCCAGGGAGCTGGCCGGCACAGATGTGTCCCTGGAGTGTGTGTTTGGGGACAGCGACAGCACTGTTTATCGTATTACATTATTGCAAAATTGCTGCTTTTGACCAGAGCATGACATCGAGGCTGCTTATTATATTCTGTAAAAACTAAACTAAATAAATCATTCTTGTGTTTATTTCTTCCTTGTTGAATTGTGGTGCAACAAATGATTCATCAGTCTCAGCACCAGACAGGATGTAAGGATGTTGAATCCTTGCAGATCAGAGAGCCCACGAAGGGCTCCTGCACCAATCCACCACTTACGGCCTCTCAGCCTGGAAATAGGGAGACAAGGGGTGATGGAGAATGCTTGCCGGCCACCAGCAAGCTGTTTCGACAGTTAATCACCCTTCCATTAAAGCCTGAGTTCATCTAGCTTCTGCTTCCAGCTGACCTCAGTATATATACATTTTCATCTGTTTTCATCAGAAACCTGCTCCCTCTGTAAATACTTACAAACCGTGGGAGAGGGGTAACTTGGAGCCTCACAAATCCAAATCAGCCATGCTATCCTGACACCTGCAAGCCCTTGTGCCAACTCTTAGCTAGGCATAACAGAATCCATCCCTTCTCCCCAGGGAAGGCTGAAATCGACTTGCAACAGTGGAGAGAAATCCAAACCCAGAATTGCTTTGCTAGAAGGAAAGCCTGGGTTCTTCTTCCTTGCCTACAATAGGGGGTAGTCCAGCACCAGCTGCAACTTGCATCTCTCTGGGGCAGCTGGTGCTGGACACTGGTGGGGCAGCAGATCTGGAAAAAGTGTCCCTGAGCCTGAGACCATGCAGCCTGGGCTGTCCCAGTCCTCACACACAGACAGCCAAGGGGGAAGCTGCAGACCCCTCCCGGGCAACAGGGAGTCCTGCCACCCTGACCAGAGTCCTCTTACTGCTCGGTGGCCGCCCTAGCTGAGGATTAAGGGTTAATGTTTCTTGCTGCTCCACTGGCATTGAATTCATCTTGGCCATCAAAAGTCCTCTTGCAGAGGAAGGACAATGCTGCACCAGACTCTGGTGTGATGTGAATGAAGCAGCCCGGCTCGGCCAATGTGCAAAGGGAAATTGCAAATACTAAAAACGTGGAGTTCATGGAAGTCTTAGAAACTCCCAGGCTGGGCCCCCCAGCTCTCTCAAGCCGTGCTCAGCATATGACCACAGAGGGATGGCGATATCCACCCTTGCTGGATGCATCCCCTCCCAGTAGCCTTCCCAGCCTCCTAGATGAATTAGAGCAGTTTCCACTTCAAGAGCAAAAAGACAAAGGTTAAATACAAACAGAAAAAGGTATCTTCAAAACGGTGTTGTGCTGCTTCCTCTCCACAGGCACCCAGACACCCACAGGCCCAGTCTGCCACCCCTCTGTATATTCTCTGTTTAGCCTTGCAGCCACTCCTGGGATTTATTTGCCCACAAACTCCACAGACCAACTTGGGGTGCAAGAGCAGCTCCTCTGAAAACTTCTGTATCCCTTGTGATGGGAGGAGCAAACATTATCAGTTTTTTAGCAAAAGAAAATGAAAAACTAGCAGAAGAGCACAATGAAGTAATCCCTGGCAGACTGAACTCTGGCAATCAGGTACAAGATAACAATGGCTGTGGCCCTGCTTAATTATTTCTGCTCCACCTAATTGTGAAAAAACAGTCATTTCCACTTAAAAGACACTCTGTGTGATCTTTAGGAGGGTGATTCCCCTGTGGAGCTGCAGCTTCCCCAGAGGAGTCACTGCCACAGTCCCACGAGGGCTTTGAAGAGGGATTCCCTGGAGGGTGGGCATTAGGCATTAGCATTTTCCAATTACTGTGTGGAGAAGTCGAACTCTGCCCTGAAATCAAACCAGCACTGTCCGGTACGCGGAGAGCTGCCGGCAGGAAGGGAGACAGGCTGCAATTGGATCCGCACACCACCAGGTCTGGGCTCAATATGTCTCGCTTGGAGTGCCCCGGTGGGGGGTCTCAGAGTCCCAGGACCTCCCAGAAAAACTCCCATGGGCCTCGGGAGGGCTGGTCTGGACCTTGCTAATTGTACAGCTATTATGCACCCAATGTGCAAGCACTCAGGCATCCAGCTCCCCTGATACTTCCAGCACAAAGTTTAGAAACAGCATCTGCATGTTTGGGAGTTTAAAGGAAATGAAGCTCCCAAGGGGATGTCCACAGAAAGTCCGAACTGTCTGCTCTTCTCTCCGAACCCTGGCATTGCAAACCCAGCTTCCAGGACGTGGCCAAAGTACAGTCCCCCCCTGCTCCTTCCTCCCCTGGCTAGGGGTGTTCAGGGGTTTATCCTTCTGGAAGGGATGAGGACAATAGCTCAAGGCCATTTACAGCACTGCCTCCCGATGAATGTAAGAAAGCCCGGCACACGCTCACCTTGTGTTGCAACACACTTTCTCTCACTGCTGTGTTGTATTTTTAAACCATGAATACAAGCTGAGGTGCCGTGGTCCTGCAGGCAAAAGCTGAACTCACGTAACCTGAGATTTACCATTACTACGTGTGTCCAAATTTGTAACCAGTTTACATAAATCCTGCGGGAAGATAAAGCGGTTTTTTGGCAGGTATGAAAAACCAGACGATGTCCAGGGAAGCTGTCAGTTCCCTGCACATCATGGAATGGCTGCAGTCTCTATTCAGGGGTGGCACTAGGGGACACACAGTAAGGACAAAACCCATCTGTGTTGACAGGAAATAAAGTTAGTCCTGGTTAGTGCAAGTCTGATGCCTGGGATCTCCGTAGCCTCCACACCCAGAGAGACCTATTATCTGTTGTTTCCCCACATCACCAAAATGCCTCTGACCTGCTGATCTGGCGCTGCCGATGCTCCACGCTAATCTTTTCTCATCAGGCAGCTGCCTACAACAGCCACGCAGTGCAACCACCTGCACCACAGTACCTGCCTTCACCTGTCTTTAGCAAATCTGTGCTTTCTGGGGATGTTCAGCCCTTACCCTTGGGATGATTTACAGTAGCTACAGCTAGAGATAAAGCCACAGACAAAAGTCTGGGCTAGGTCAAACTTTTCCACACAGTTGCAGAGCTGAGAGGCCATAGTCCCCGGGTAAATATGATCAAATGATTTTCCTCTCGCAGCCATGTTGAGGTTTGTGGCCCTGAGCCAGGAAAGGCCGTCTCACACTGTCGGGGGAGAGACGTTTCAGCTGGTCTGGGACTGAAGAGGCATCAGCATCCCTCCAGGCTGCCAGAGCACTAGTGGTAGCACCAAACATGAAATGGCACCTCGAGAAAAAGGCTTGCTTGAGGCGCACAAAGGAAACAAGCGGTGAATAGCAGGGGATAGAAGAGCCCTGAATATGTTGCCGTTATTCTTCTTCCGACACTGGCCACTGACATCCATGCAAGTGCCTGCACCCGAGGGCTCCCGAGCCCTTTGCTCTGCTGCACACATGGCTGCCCAGTTCTGCAAGCCGTTGGTTTATTACCTTCATAAAATAAGTACAGCATTGATTTGATGTGCTTACAATCTCGCTCTTTAGCCATAAAAATGCACAAAAGTATGTTCAGCAAAGGGATAAAGTTGAAGCCTACAGTTGGATACTGCGGCTGCTTCTAAACATGGGCCAGCCTGTGGAAAAACACAGCCGCACTAAGCAGGGCCAGGTTACCCAGCCAGGAGCATTTTCTGTCTCTAAGAGCATGAATTAGAGACCACATTTTACTACCAACATCTGGAATTTCAAATGCCCTTGCAATAGATAGCATCTGGATTGAATTTTCCTTCTATTTTTTACAGGGCCTTCTTATTTAATAAATAATAATAGTTTATTACTGCATTGTAAAATTTCATAATCCTTTTCTCAGCAAGAATGAAAAAGATTCAGAAAAAAACAGAAAGTGCTTTAAACAGGATGATGCCAAGAACTAATGAAGACAAAGCATTTCCTCAAGAGAGGTGGGTCAACTCATTTTTGTATTTGTGGCACTCAGCTCCGTGTGCTTCTGCAGATGTGCCAACAAGTGCACCAACAATTCCTAATAAAATCTTGGCTCACATCAGTTCAGAATGGCAGAACACGCCCCACGTCTGCTCCGCTGCAGGACCCATACAGGCTGGGTTGCCTCTGCGTGCATCTCTCACACACACATGCTCAAGAGGGGCTCACAAGCAAGTTTTGAAACATTGGACATTTTTTATTTATTTCCCAATTTGGAATAATTTCAGACCCACACTGAGAGTTATTAACAGAGCTCCCACCAACGGAGACAGCAAGAGTTTTGGAGGTAAAACGTGAGACTGATTTAACCAGTAAAATGATGTCTTTTCTCCCAGGCCTTACTCCTCTGCTTTACCCAAAAAGCTTCGCTCCCTGGAGGTGTGTGCCGTCCCTTACCAGGCACAGGCACGTCTGTCTCACTCAGCAGCCGGTAGTACTGTTGTGAGAAGGAGCAGGCAGAGCAGTGCTGTGGCTTACAAGAGCCCTGGACATCAGAGAGACCTTGGCTCTCCTCTTCCTTACATGCCAGCCCCAAGGCAGCCGGACACCAGGAGCACTGGGGTGAAGCCGCACGAGGACTGAGACAGCCTGCAAGCTGAGAGATCCCCGGGGTTTGCAGCTTTCTCGCTTCGCTCAGGGTTAGTGCTCCAGGGCTGGGAACTGTCATCCTCTTGCAAGAGCAAAGAAGTTTAGGGAGAAGAAATAATCTGTACCAGCCGCAGCAAGAGCATGAAGGGCACAGACGGTGAGCCTGTGACCCACAGACTTCACCGCAGAGTGACGGGTAAAAGCCGTGCTGCTCAGCGAGGGAGAACATGGGCATCGGTTTCTTTTTGGCACTTGGGCAAAGGAAGACACTGATGCACATCCCTTTCTTCCCCTACAGCTTCGGCTACAGAAGGGCAGGACTCTCATGCCCACTAGCACTCTGCAAGTCCCATTATGATTTAAAGCGAGACAGGTTTCAGGTAATGCCTGCCGAGGCAGCAAGGCAGAGCAGTGTCTGAGCAGACCGCTGGGGATGCTCCGCAGCCTGGCTCAGCCCCACACCCCCAGTCCTGCAGCCAGCGAGCCCAGCAACCCCCCTCCCTCCCTGCACAGCATCCTGGCAGGTCCCGCACAGCTGTGGCACATGGCCTGGCAGCGTGTCCTCCCTCCATGAGCCTTGCTGAGGTCCGGGGATGCCTCCCCATCCAGCACAGCAGCCTCGGTGCCTGGGTTTGTGGGAAGCAGGTCAAGCTCTCCGGTATGCTCTGACACTGACCCAGTAGAGATGGAGCGTGGCCCAAGCCAGTGTGTCTGCACTTGAGTTCATTCCTCCTTGGGACGCCTGGGAACTCTTCTCCTGTATATCATCTTCTAAGTGGAAGCTTCAGCAGACTGAGAAGGAGCAGCTGCAGTAAGCAAATAATGAAACTCAATGTCCCAAATGCTTTGCTTCCCTCTACTTTTTATTCACCAAGTGATAGCTTCCAATAATTGTTTAAATAAATGTGTCACTGATTAGCTAACTTCCGAACCTTGGAACAGTATCTTCCGATCATCTATGATTTCACAACTTCCAGATGAGAAAAAGACTCTCAGGAATGCTGAAGGCAAGAGATCAGCTTCATTTGCACAAGTCACAGAATTAGGAACAAGGATTACACAGGGAGGATCCAACCAAGACATGTTTCCTAATCCTGGCTGATGGTGTGTCTCTAAGACTTTGCTGCCACTGGACCTCAAGATCCTGCAGTACTTCTGTGAAGTACTTCATTAATTAACACAGATATACACTAAACAACTCACTGACGGCTTTTGCAGAAAGGCTTGCTCCTAGTATCTCTCATGTGTGACCTCAGAAAATACTCGCTGAGGACTGTTCTGCAGCCCAGGCTCGGTAATTCTGCCCGTAATTAGTGTCTGCGTTTTTTTAATCCCATGGGCACAGCTTGCCATAGACACCTCAGAAATCTTCAATTAGTTGTATCATTCTCCAGTTCCCCTGGTTTCTGAATTAGCTGAAAGGGTGCTGTCACTTTCCAGGGGTTTTGTGGAGGCCATGGCACTTGTTATACCAAAGTATTCCCCCTCCCGAGGAGGTTCACCTTCGCCTTATGTTTTTGTTCACTTAAAATGTTTTTAAATAATGTCATTAGATCCAGACGCCATTTAGCTGCAGCATGTGAATTTTCCCACTGCCTAAAGAATTTTTGAACTAAACTATCTCTTTGCAAATCTAATGTCCTGTTGCCCAACACACCCCGCTGGGCTCCCAAAGGCTCTGGAAAACTTACGGTGCCCTTTCAAGCCCATCACAGCAGCTCCGAAGCTGCTCAGCAATGCAATGCTCTACCCGCAAAGGGAAAAGACCTCAGCAGAGGGGTGCTGCTCACAGAGTCCCCATCTTGCTGCTCAACACCTCGAATCCGTGAGTCCAGCCCTGTCCCGTGTAGTGCCCAGGCAGAAGGACAAAGCAGCTTCACAGGGCGTTACACTGAGACAAACAGGATGTGGCAGCGAACTCCACGATGAGCCCCAAGGGGCAGGACATCACCCTGGAACTGTGTGGCCTGAAGGCCCAGGTTAACGTGCTGGCTCCTGTACAGCCCTGCAGCCACTTCCCCAAGGCCCAGCCAAGAGCACCCCGGCAGGGACCCTCTCAGCCTGCCCATGCCCAGAGCTGGCAGGGCTGGGGACAACACGGGCTCGGGGTGGCAGGCTGCCTCTGCGGCGTGTGGGGATCAGCAATGGGGCCATCCAGCTCAGCCGCACACCGGGCTGTTTCCCCAAACAACTGCCCCCACGTCTCACGACATACCTCAGGGGGGAACACAGGGCACAAAATTCTGGTTTGAGATTGTCAGTAACTTCCCTTGCTGCTCGCCTGGTCTGGGTAAGAATGGTTTTCGGGTTTTCCTTGAACTAAATGATCTTCGACCTTGCTTATGCCTTGCAGAAGCAGGGCTCCCAAGGTCAAAGGTTAATGGGCCTGGAAACGATCGTACATTTATCAGCAAAATCAGCTTGGAATAAAGCTGGCGTGAACGCCGCTCCGTTCCCGCTGGCTCGGGTTCCTAAGAAAACATCGTGAAATTAACACCTGGGGCAGCGAAGGCCAAGGGAGCGAGTGTTCTCGCAGGCTGCCGACAGCCCGCGTGCCAGCCTCCCGGGCCTGCTTGCGGCTTGCACCGCCGCGGCCGACGCCACGGCCAGCACGGGGAGGCGGCGGGACCGGCGCGGCCCCGGGGCCATTCGTGCCCCGGGCCGCAAACTCCCAGACGAGCGTCGGGGGAGGCGGCGCGGCAGCCCCCGCGGGGCGCGGTGGGGACCGCAGAAGCGCGCTCAGCGCCCCGGCAGCCGGGGCCGGCCCGCCCGGAGCCCGCCCGCACCGCAGGGCCCGCCAGGCCGGGGCCGGCCCGCCCGGAGCCCGCCAGGCCGGGGCGAGGCGCGGGGCGGGGCGGGGCCGTGCCACATCCGCCTGCGGGGGGAGCAGGACCGTACCGTGTGTGTGCGGGGGTCGGGGCGGTACCATGTGTTGGGGGTGGGGGGCGTTACAGGGGCTGTACCACGCGGTGTGCACGTGGGGTAACCGTGCCCATGATGGGAGGGGGAGTCACCACGCAGCCAATGGGAGGCGGGCGGCCTGCACGCATGCGCAGACCCTGCCGCTCAGCTGCACGGCGGAGCCGCGCCTGCGCACTGCCGCTCCCCGAGGGTTGGCGAGGCGGCGGCGCGTGCGCCAGACGGCACTTCCGCCCTTTCCCCAGCCCAGAGTCGTCCCGACGCTTTTGCGACAGCCGTAAGTGAGCAGCGGCGCCCGGCGGACCGGAGCGGAGCGGGCGGCGGCTGCCGCGAGTGGCGGCGGCGGGATGAGGCCGCAGCAGGCGCCCGTGTCGGGCAAGGTGTTCATCCAGCGCGACTACAGCGGCGGGACGCGGTGCCAGTTCCAGAGCAAGTTCCCGGCCGAGCTGGAGAACAGGGTAAGGCGGGGCGGGCCTGCTCCGAGCCCTCCGGGCAGCCCGGGGCCCACCCCCGCCGCCCGCCTCGCCGCCGCCGCTGGGGCTCGCAGCTCGCGCTGCGCGCGGTGGGAGCGGCGCTTTCGAGCCCGCTGGGCGGCGGGGAAGGGCGGGACCCGGCGTACGCCCGCGGGCCCTGGGGTGTAAGGGCGTGCGGACAGGGACCGGCCGGCGCTCACGAGTGACCCGACAGACTCTCGTGGCCGTAAGCCCGTTCTCCGTCTTTCTGAAGCACGTGGTAGGTCTCTTGCACAAACCTCCGCTCCTTTACCTAAAGCCGTCCTTTTTAGGTGTGGGAGGGAGGTGGGGTTTCACCCCGTGTCCCTGTCCTGGGAACAGTTCTCTCTCCGGCACACCCCAAGGCTGCTATGCTAAGGTCTCATATCTGCCTTTAAGTTTGAGGACGCTAGAGCTTTCTAATCCTCTCTTTCTGTTACAGCCCTATGCATAGTGTGAGAGAGGCATGACTTCAAATTTTAAAGGCATATCCTGCTTTGGCTATTGTTTGGGTTTTGGCATAAAAGCGTTGTTTGTTGTCCAAATGGCATTTCTGATCAATTGTGGTAAGAAAATAGTTTTCATTTGCAGCGAAAAGCCGCATGAAAAATACTTCAAAAATGCTTCTCTTCGGTGTTTATGAAATGCTGGTGTTTTGTGCTTTCTTTAATCCTGAGGAAGCCAGCTGTCTTTTGTAGCAGTAAAATAGAATGTGTTCATTATGTTGGTGAGAATAAAGCGTGCGTTGTTGTACTGTGGTGCATTAACGCTGTCCTCTCTTGTGGAGACCAGCCAGTTCTGCTGAGCCTGTTCAGTAACCTCACAAGTACTGTCTCAAGTACTTTCATTTTGTTTAATGCTGTCAGATGTAATATCTTCAACTGATAGCAAAATAAACACTCTTTGCTAATGCCTTTTCTTTTTTTCATTGCACTTTTCTTCTCTTCCCCATTTCTTTGTTTTGTTTTATATTGTTTTATTGAGAGCTTGTTTGACCAGCACTGCAGCAGCAGTAAGGCATTATTGATATTAGAAGTCAGCTCTGTCAATCCACTTCCTAATTGCTCTTTTTAATCTACCTTATCTCTTTGCGTGTGAATTAAGCTTTTCTTTTTTCCAGTTGAATTGCACATTGGTTTAGTTATGTTACTTGTTTGTGCTCACATTGTGTTGGAATTCAGACTTGATCTAATCACTTGGCAGATATTTAACAAAGAACTACAGGTCTGTAACTCAAAGTGTCCTTCAGACTTTGGCTCTAAACACGGTGGCTGCAAAGTGTGGAAGTGCAAATAAGCCGTAAATGAAGGTAGATATCTGAAGACATCGGTGAGTTCTGAAATGTGCAGGGCATGACAGCTAAACTTGACTTCTCTTGCAGATTGATAGGCAGCAGTTTGAAGAGACTGTCCGAACACTGAATAACCTCTATGCAGAAGCTGAAAAACTTGGGGGTCAATCTTATCTTGAAGGGTGTCTCGCCTGTCTGACTGCCTATACCATCTTCTTGTGCATGGAAACGCATTATGAAAAGGTGCACTTCTTTTGTTTACCTTGTTACTTGGAAGGCAGTATGTCTCGTAGACTTCAGCCAAAGACTTATTTCTTGGTAGGATTTCTGTGACTTGCACCATTGTCCTACAGATTCCACATAGACTCTGGATCTTACTGCAGAGTGATTTCACATATACATCAGACAGATTTGTCTATATTAGTCAATTTGAGTAACGTAATGATTGCTTGTACTTCAGAGGAATCACGCAAGTTCTGCCTCTAGTTGTGTGCTAGGCTCTCCTAACGTTGCTATATTTGTGATATTGCTGGGGCTCTGACTGTTAACATAGGGAAACCTGACTAAGGAACTGTGACTTCTGTGCTGTTCTGTTACCAGGTTCTAAAGAAAATTGCCAAGTTCATTCAGGAACAGAACGAGAAGATCTATGCTCCTCAGGGCCTCCTTCTGACAGACCCCATTGAAAGAGGACTAAGAGTTGTATCCTTCTGTGGTTTCTTAGATTGTCTCCTGGTTTGTCCATTTATGATGTGCTACCTGTTTATCTCAGTATGGCACCCTGTGGTCATGCTTCATCTGTGATACGGCAGAATATGTGATTAGTCTTGTTACTCTCCGTTGTGTACTCTCCGTTGTGTACTGTTCTCTGGTCAGATTTTAGTACGTTAAGATGTGTCACATCAAAAGGCAATGAAAACGCAGTATGGGAATCTGTCCTTTGAGACTTCCTTGGAAACGCAGTATGTATAAACGGAGTACTTCCAACGCTTTAGATGCTTCCTCTATTTCAGTGACTTCTAAAAATGAAGTTTGTCCAATTGGAAAAAAGTGACCAACTTAGTAGGATAGAAATTGATAATGTGAAAGCAAGAGATGGCTGTTGCTTAATTTGCAACCCTCAGCTCAGGTTCAGGTGAAGATTTCTCCATATGACATCCCTTTAAGTTGATACCAGCCTAGCACTTGCTCTTGGTTCTAGCATGGCTTATTTTAACCTTTTTTCTTCAACTCTTGAACCACACTGAAGGCATTTTATCTAGTTATTACCTTAGCAGCTGTAAAGACCTCGCATAGCAAATCTAGGGATAGAATGAGTAACACGTATCATTTTTTGAGAATGTTGAAACCGAAGCAACTTTAAGCAGAGAATGCCAATTAAATGTGTGCTAAGGCTAATTCCTTGCAGTTGGGTTATTTGTGTATTCATCTAAATAGCTTATAGCTGTCACCTACATGACTTCATTATTCTCAAATGTTTTCCACATTTTTCTATGCATACACCTCCTGAAAAAAAACATTCAACTTGAGTAAAAGCATTTTCAGTTTTGTTAGTGACTTAGCAGCTGAACTGTAGAAGTGTTAACTTTTATCTAGTGCATAGCCTTTCCTGAAATTTAAGAGAAGGTGGCAAGGCTCACAAACCCTCCATGCACAGCATCTTGTGTTCTTGTTGTCAGGACAGTCCTGGGCTGGATAGGCCACTGATCTGACCTGACAGGGCATCTCTTATGTGTACTGTTCTGTTTACTTTGTAGCTCTGAAACTAGCCTTGAAACAGCAGGTATGAAGCAGAAGGATCAAAAGTTCTAGTATCTTAATGTTTTTCCACTTTTTTTTTTGTTTTCATAATCTTTTTATAGTATGTTTCCCTAACAGCTTTTCTGTGCAGATTGAAATTACCATTTATGAAGACAGAGGTATGACCAGTGGAAGATAAAACTGTGGAGTCTCAGGTACATGTTAACCTTATACTAGATCAATCTCAACCTGTTTTCTATGCTCAGAGGGGTAGATTCTGTCGTACTGAGACAGAATATTTATCCCATCACCGTTATGTAATCAAAGGCTGTTCACATAGATCTTGTGTGGACTAGGTTTTCAGAATAAGTAGAAATACCAATACTTGGCATTATGCCACTGAATGTTAATACAGATCAGATGATACCAGATTTACCTTTAGAGAAATTCAGGTCTTGATTGTGTAAATATCCATTAAACCTGTAGTATGTCCAAAATCGTTCTCCTTTCTGTAGATAAAAATCTTTTTTTATTCTCTTGAAGCTTTTCTGTCACAAGGTTCCGAGCAGACAAAACTTAAGACTAACCCTTAAATTTGACTTTAAAATAGGTCACTATTTAAATGCTTATTTTGGATCCCCAAATAGTTTTCAGACTAATAGCATAAGAGAGAAATACTCAGGGAAAATCGTTGATGGTGCTGTACTAGCATCTGCTCTTCCTATACTGCTGTGAAAGATACAGCCTTTCCTTTTGAATGTTTTCTGTGATACCTCAGACCAGGGTCTATTTTAAAAGCTTCCATGTTTCGAGCACTTGTGAAATCAGGGTCGTAACCACAGCATGTGAAAGATCCCCTTGTATTTTGCCTAGAAGTCAATATTATTAGTCCCAGAATCCTGAACAAATCAATGTGAGTAATTACATTTTACCTTCGTGGCTCTAAGTATATAGAAGATTCACTTCTATATGCTGTTGAATGGCAGCTTTTCTGTTCCAGAAGGGACTGAAAAGAGAACTACTATGGCCTGGGGTGATACTTTGGTTTCATGTGCCAAATGGTGGGATTCTTCCAAACCTCTTCTGCTCAGAAATGTTTGATAAGATACCGTATAAATACAGTGTATCTTATCTGCTGTCCTGAATCTTTGAATATGGCATATTCCAAGAGTCAAATCTTACACAGCCTAAAGGGAAAATGCAAGTAACTTACTTGGTAGTATTACTAAATTCTTTCAGTGCTTTTTCTAACCTGCCTCTGCTACACATCTCTAGGATGTCTCTTTTGGTAGCCTGCTTATGATTGACCCATATTTACAGTGCATATAAACCAGATTAATCTACTGCAAGCTGGAGCAAGCCATGACAAGAAGTTCCGGTAAAGCAAACCGGTGAAGATTCTTGCTGATGCATACCTGTTTCTAAACAACTCTGGCTTGTCAACTTGGCATTGTTCGTAGATGCCAATTCTGTCTCAAAATAACCTTCTTTATCTGGTTATTAGCACTTGGGAATCTGTTGTATTGCATGGCACTTGTGTTCTGCTGCTGGAATAAGTTTGTGTTTTATCAACTGCATCTGCATATATTTGGCACAAGCCATTTGTCATGACTCATTTCACCGCAATTACTGCAGAATGTTTTCGTAGGTGATGGGGTTTTGAGCAATTACATGAAAGCTAGTTCTGTCAGTGTTCAAACAACTGAAATTTCTAAATGAAGAAAGACTTGTATCGTGAAGTTCTGGATGGTTTGATGAGTTGCAAATATTTGTGGTCAGTAAACATCTGTTTTGAAAGCAGTATGAGTACCCAAGTAAGCCTAATCTGGAACTGGAGCTTTATTAGGTATTCATCTCCTCATCTGTAACCTAGTCATTTGGAGCCTGCATACTGTCCTGGATGATCTGTTCATGAATGCAGCCTGCATGGCCTCTACAAAATGTGGACTGTCTTTCTATCCTGTATAGTGGCAGAGGATATGACTCTGGCTAGGAATCTTAAGACTTCTAATGGTCTCTGCAACATCTGTGTAAATTCAGAGGAACTCTGAGATCTGCTACTGTATTTGAGATCTTATCCTACCCAATAGTTTTCAGTGGAAAAATCTTTGCATGACTTTGTCCCTGTGTTCTAGCTGTATTCTAGCATCCAAAAACTTTTTATCGCTGTTTTTTGGCTGGATGCTGTTCCAGTTCTCACTTTGGTATCTTTACTCGTGATGCTTTCAGTTAAGAGTGGCCAGCAACTTCTAGCTTTGGTAGCTTTAACTGGAAAAAGTTGCTGAAAGGCACTTAGTTTTCATGATACTGTGTGGCAGAGTCACAAAGTGAAAAGGGTGCTCAGAGTGCTTGAAAGAGAGAGGCTAAAATAAAGGATCATGCTAATTGCATGCAGTATAGAACTGCAAAATTACTATCCCTGAGTTTCAAAAATACCTACTGAACTTTCATTAAGCTTTGGTTTTGAAAAGCTCAAATTTGAACTGGCTCCCTTGTCTTAGGTACTCTGCAGATCCTGGGATGGTATTCTAGGTCTAGGTTGTTGGCAATGTGTGCAGAAAAGAGATTGGAAATATTTATGCCTGTTATGCAGAAAGAAACAAAGAAGTAAAGGTCTTTATTTCCTGTTAGACAAATGAAATCCAGAGTGTTGGCTTCTGTTCCTGCTACTCTCACCACAGCACGTGGTAACCATACCTTTCCTGCTACATACCTCCTAAGACAACAAAATATAGCTATGTAAAGGTTTGTGTAGGATTTTGTTGGTTTTATTTAGTAATAGTTTCTAATAATATGAAATTTCTTTTCTAGCAGATAGCTCAACAGTGGACTCGCTGTATCAAAGTTCCCCTACCTCCTACTTTAGAGCATCATTCCTTTCTCTGCTGCCAGATCCACAGTGCCATCTACTACAAGGACTAACTTCCTAAAACTGCTCCACATGGGGTGACCTGGCTGGTCAGCATCCATTTTGTGGCAAACTTTTAAGTAATGAGATCACTTTTTAGTCTTTTTCAAGAAAAAGCAGAAGTGGTAAAGCTACGTACTCTTCTGAAAGAAATGGGCACTTAGCCCAACGGAAGTCTAGTTTTAGTCACGTAAGTGCAGTGCTGTTCCTCCCTAGTTCTTAAACTCTTCTGTACATCAATCGGGCTTTGGAAAGCTACAAGTCAGAGTTGGGAATTTTCCAGAAATGAGGCCTTCCCTCCAGTTCAGTATTGGAGTGAGGGGATACACAGTGCCTCTGACTGGCAAGAAGTGACTCAAGGCAACAAGCGTTTTACGTTTCCTGTGCTGATTCTTGTGGAAAACCAGAAGGCAAAGTCTTACTTGTTTCAATGTTTTGGTTGTTCGTAGAAGGGGGAGGAATAGCCGGACTTTAATCCTGGTGTTTTTTCTACTACTGTATCTGCGCTGTTATTGCATCTGTCAATGCTCACCAGAAGAGGGGGGTCTATTCAATCATAAAACAGTAAGTATAATAAAATGGATGCTGAACCAATAAACATAACAATTCCTACCCTACTCTGATTAATGTGAAGTGTAAAACTGTTTCTTTATGGATTTATTATATATAATTTATAGGAAAACATTGATTTGACAAACTGTTAGATGTTGTGTAAGATGGTTTCTTAATTCTATCTGCTGGCACACTATTGAAAAGTAGAACTGTGCATTATTTAGTATCCCCTGTGCATCGACATTCTCAGCAATACCTGCAAAAGTAAAGTTCCTACAAACCAGGCTGGCTTAACATTTTTTCTCTTATCCTTTTCCCTTATCAAAGCAAGGATGTCCTAGTTTAGGTTCTGAGCGTCACTGTCCAATTATAGAAGGAATTCAAGAATATAGAAAAGGAGAAGACTGATGCAGAACAGGTCGAGTGTTCTGGCTTTTGGTGGTGCTGTAGGTGCTAATACTGGATCTGAAATTCCAGGCTTATTACTCAGCCACCGATTTCTGTTTTTTTGAGATTTAATACTTTAACTGTATAAAATTTGTTTTTTCTAAACTGTAACAGTGTTTGCCTTTCAAATCTGTTGCAATATTGGCGGAAGTACTAATGGATTAGTAAATTTTTTCTTAAACTGTGTCCGTGTCATATTTGATAGCACTGCTTTGCATAAAGTAGCACTATTGGTGAGACTTTTGCTCCTACAGTAGCAGGGTCTTGGTTGGGAACAAACAGAGCTAGCATCATTTCAAGATCAGTTCCTAAGCCGCAACTGTTTCGTCCGCTTTCAGTATAGCTTTGTTTTTCAGCGGCCTTCCGCGGCTGCTGGCCGCACAGGGCTGGGGCGGTTCACCCCGCCCCGAGGCCCGCCGCGCCGCCGGCCATTTTCTTGGGGGTGGGGCGCCTGCGCAGTGGCGTTCACCTGGGCCGCGCGGGCGGCTGCGCAGTGGGGCGGATCCGGGCTGCGCCGGGCGGCTGCGCAGTGGGCTGGACCGCGCATGCGCGGAGGGCCGTAGCTGTTGGCGGGAGGCTGTGGCGGGATGGCGAGCGGTGAGGGGACGGAGGGGGACTCGGATGGGGGCAGTGAGGAACTGGTGCTTACCCCGGCGCAGCTCATCCACAGCCTGGAGCAGGTAGTGTGGGCTGGGGAGAGCGGCTGAGGGCCGGGCCCCTGAGCTCCCTGGAGATATCTGGGGGGGTGACTGAAAGCTGGGCCCTGGGCTCTGTGGGGGAGATGTGGGGCGGCTGGGGGCCGGGTCCCTGGGTTCGCCGGCGGAGGTGGGAAGGGCTGAGTTTCTGGTCTCTCTGGGGTCTGGGTCGTATAGCAGGTGCATTCCTCACTTCTACATATAGCGTGCCTTCTTTCAGGCCTGGCTGAATGAGAAGTTTGCCCCAGAGCTGTTGGAGAGCAAACCTGAGATCATTGAGTGTGTTGTGGAGCAGTTGGACCATATGGTAAGTTCTGCTGGGCTAAGGTGGTGGTACAGGCAGGCCCTGGTTGCCTGGCCTGGCAGATACATGCTTGGGTCCCTCTGGGATTGCCAGGATTGTCTGCTCCTCTGTCCCTGAGATGAGGCTGTTCTGAGTACCTTCTTTGAGCTTCTCTCAGAGAGGGGACTGAGAGATACAAGGAAACAGCGTGCTTTGTGTCACCAAAAGCAGCTACAGTCTGTTTTTGTGGGCCCTATGTACAAAACCTATCTTCCTCTCTATTTCTTGTTGTTTGACATTTCAACCATTTAATTTCTCTTTGTCTTTCCTTGCAGGAGGCAAACCTGAAACGGGCAAAGAGAGGAGACTTGAAGGTCAGCGTTCACCGCATGGAGATTGAAAGGATCCGTTACGTGCTCAGCAGCTACTTGCGATGTAGGCTTGTGAAGGTAATACTTGCTTGTGCTGCCCAGGGGATGAAAAAGGGTGACTTCAGGAATGATTTTTACCTATATAATGCCTCCTGCTTCAGCAAGGCACTTAGTTAAAGCACGCTCCATCTCTCTCTGTCTCTGTCCTCCGAAGTGCAACCCAAAGGAATTCATTCCTTGGACACGCTTTTCTGTTGTGATGAAGGAGGATCACAGCATTGCTATGAGTGTTTTCTTACCTCATCTAAGTCCAGGATGGCACAATTGAATGTTTGCATGTTCTGCCTGGGTCCTGCCAGGTACACATACGGTTGTGCAGCTTGGAGACCCCAGCTGACCATATCGCTGCTAATTCAGGAGCAGGTATTTGGGCAGACCTGCAGCTGTTGCATACATCTGTACAGCAGTGGACTGCTGCTTGTAGGGGAAGCCTCTGGGGAGTGGGTATTGTAGGCGCTGAACTACTGGGAGAGGTCTGTTACGGTCTTTTGGGGTTTTGTTCCGATATCAGATAGAGAAGTTTTTCCCCCATGTCCTGGAGAAGGAGAAGTCTCGAGCCGAAGGGGAGCCTTCCATTCTATCACCGGAGGAGTTTGCCTTTGCTAAAGAGTAAGTAGGTTTTACATGCATCTCCCTCCCTTTTTATAGGTTATGGAACTCACCTGTGTGTTACGCTGAACAGGTCTGTTCAGCCTTAGACAGTTAGCCTTAGACAGGTTTGCAGTAAGAATCACGTGTCTTACCAGGAGGTTTCCTTATGGACAAGGAAAGAGGTGAAATAAAATAACTGGTAACTCTGAGCCAGTTACCAGGGCAAGCCATTAGGCTTGGCTCTGGCCATGCCTGTGGGACCAGGAGATGTCGCTTGCTGGCGTTTTGAGTCAATGCTCTCCCTGCAAATCTGTATTTGATTAAACCAGTAAATGCTCCAATGATTTATTTCAGGTACATGGCAAACACAGAGACTTATCTGAAAAACGTGGCCCTAAAACACATGCCACCCAACCTGCAGAAAGTGTCTCTCCTAAAATCAGGTGAGTACATCAAGACTCCAGGGTAATCTGAAAATTATAGCAGCAGGGGTGTGGGGAAAGCTCTGGGGAGCGTGAAATTTTAAGGGCTAGTCCTCCAGCCGGTGCTTGGTAGAAGCAGAAATGATGGGATGAGTGTTGTAACACTGCTCTGCTGCGTGGTACACGTCTTGATGCTGCTGTCCCTTGGCACTGCTGTCAGAGGATCATGCTGGCTCCTGCCAAGTCTTGTCTTATGCTGAGGCAGTGCACACTACATCTGATCAGAAGTGTCTAGCGTTTCCTTTACTGGCCATGAGTGTGCTGTCCCTCGTACCCCTCTGTTAGCTCGGTGTCCTGCAGAGGAACATAAGCGAGTGCTGAGCTCGTGCTCTGAATCCGTTGTCTGCAGTTCCGAAGCCCAACCTGGACTCCTTTGTGTTCCTGAGGGTGTTGGAGCGTCAGGAGAACATCCTGGTCGAGCCAGAGACGGATGAGCAGAGGTAGGTGGGCGCTTCCCCATGTGGTGCACGTAAATAAGTTAGTTTCACAAAAGCGGTGTGGGTTAAAGCAAAACAGGAGAGGCAGCTTAACTTCCCATCTGTCTCTGGCAGAGAGTACACCATCGACCTGGAGAAGGGCTCGCAGCATCTGATCCGGTACAAGACCATTGCCCCGCTGGTGGCCTCGGGAGCGGTGCAGCTCATCTGAGGGGCGAGCGGTAAGTGCAGGGCCAGGACCGCAGTGGTGCCGGGGGGCCAGCCGCTGCAGCTGCCGTGACCCCCGCGGTCCCACGGCCGGCAGGTGGCGCGGGGGCGGCGCGGTGGAGCGGGCTGTGGGGCCGGGCCGTGTCCCCTTCGGGCGTGGCATGGCTGGGCAGGGCAGCAGCGGTGTTGGAAGGGGTACCCTTGAAAGCATGCAAATGAATCAGCAGGGCAGCTTTCCCTCTGCTGGTGCAGAGGGGTTCGTTGCCCCCACAGCTCATCAAACTCCTAATTGCTTATGACATTTCTGGAATACAGCCAGACTCCTTTCCCTGCTGCTCCTGAGTGAGGGCAGTCTGTGTCACAGCACTCCCTCCAACAAGGCTTTGCAGCAGCCTTGCCACAGTCCCCTTGGAGTCCCGAAGGAGGGACGAGTGTAGGTATTGCCTCTCCAGATCTGAGGCTGGTTTGACAGCACATGTGGACAGAGCGCATCTATCCTCAAAGGTGAATACAGCCTTTGTAAATAGCAGGGTGCTCTCTTTTTAAACCTGCAGCTGTGTGTTCATTCCTGTTCCAGTTTAGCATTGTTCTTTAAATTAGGCTATCGGGTGGAAACTGACTGAATGGTGTGGCAACCAGCTATGTAAACTCCACCTTCCCCCATCAGCTTTGATCTCGTCACAGGGTCTCTGCAACCCTGGATGTTGTGCAAATGGCTAATTGCTCTGAGGTGAACCAGGGGGATACTTCTGCACCATATTTGCCACATGATCCATTGAGCAAAAAAACCACCACACACAAAGGTATTTGCTGGCAGAGCAAGTCTTGGTTCTTGCAGAAGGAGCAGGAGGGATTGGGAACACGTTAAGGATGGAAACTGCAGCTCAGCGCAAAGGGAATGTCATGGGCGAGCAGGGGAGAGCCATAGGGTCCTGGTTGGGGTGCTTAGTACCAGCGCCTTACCTGCAGTGGGAAGGGAGGGTGAAGAGTTTACCAAGTTTGTTCCCTTTGTCTTTCTGACAATATCAGCTGGGAGATGGCCATGAGCTTAGGAATTCAGGGTTTCTACTTGCCTCAAGTTTCTCCCTTGAAGCATTGTTATGCAGGCCAAACAGCAAGTCTGTCCTTCCTTGGAAAGGCCCTGCCTTTGGGGAAGGCAGGCTGCACAAGCTTTGTTCTGCTTATGCAGCCTGTGTCCCAGTGTGGATACAGTTGTGTCAGTACAGCCCCTTCTAATATGGCCAGAGAGGAGTATGCTGCTTTTTCCTGGCATTCTGGTAATAATAGCACTATCCTTGTAAAATATCCACCTTTGCCATTACAGGTATCTGAGATTTGCCTGCAGACTAGGCCTGGATTTGGAATTGCTGCCTGGACCTTGTGCTGATAATGGCATTTCTTTCCCTGGGCCAAGGATTGAGTGCCTCCAGGAGCCACGGGCAGCTGTGTTTTCTCTGATCAGATTGTGAATGGTGCAATTGGAATGATGCTTTGGAAATGTCAGACAGCATTTGCAGGATTGTCACAAACCTCTTCTTAACCAGAGCAACTGGTTCACGTTCAGGGTGTTTGTGCCAGAGCCATGGGGTCTTCATACTGTTTCAGTCTGCAGTTCTGCTACATGCACAGACTGTGCGTAAAGCCAACACCAGAGCAGATCCTGCACAGAGGATTTAAATGCTGCTTTTTCAGCCTTTTCCAACCTGCTTCCTTGGACTGGCTGACTTCAGGGAGATTGCACCACTATTACAGCTAATCCTCAAGCTCAAGGCTGCCTTGGTCAGTGAACTCCAGAGCAGGTAGGGCCTTTGTACAGGATGGCCTGCATGATCAGCAGCTGAGCACTGTGGAAGAGCTCTGAGGAATTTTGTAAGCTTGTAGGGGCTTGTGGTGCCTTCATGTTGTTTAGAAAGATATTGGAGCATGAGGCTGGCAGAGCTTTCCCAGAACAGTCTCTTGCTGCAGGATGAGAATAGGAGTCTTGTTTTTGCCTCGCCTTCTATGCTTTGTGTGTTATTCGTGCTGCTTCCTATCAGGCCAGTGCTCTGTATTTGATTTCTGCAGCAGAGCATTCAGCTCCCTGTGCAGGGAGACTTGGATCAATAGAACAAGTGCAAAGTGACGAGTCAGAGCGCGTTTTCTGGAAAGCTTCAGTGTGTAGCTGCTGGGATGCCTTATTTAAGACCAGTGGTGTTCAGTTTCACTAAAACGGAACAACTGTAATCATGGGCTCAGGAGAAAGCAGCTTTCTGCTATGCATGATCTGAAGACCCACCCTCCACGGAGTGAGGGGTTCTGGTACAGCTTCTGATTGTGGTTGTGAGGGTAGAAACTGTCAAACTCCCTTCTGCTGAAACAGCTGCTGGGGCAAGGGGGACGAACAATTCCTTTGTGCTGGTCACAGCACTGTGCGTGCCTCTTCTAGTTGGAGAAGAAGCCAGGGTGTCCCGTGCTACCTCAGCTCAGTGCCTGTCAGGTGTGTGGACAGACAGTGGCTTGTGTTCCTTCAGGGCGGGGTCTTCCCTGCATGGTGGTCTGTGTGAGGAACAGCCTGGTGCTCCTCTGACACTCTCCTTCCTCTGCCAGGCAGGGGGTGACACAGTGCATCTTGTAGTGTGAGTGGCTTTGCGTGTGTGGTTTATAGTGTTCCTAATGAATCCATTTAAGTAAAGAAGATTCTTTTAAGTATAGACATTAAGAGGAGGCTGGTTTTAATCCTTAGGAATCAGTAGCACATACCCCTGCGCAGCCCCCCAGGAAGGGCTGTGGATTGTGCCCTGCCCCTATCTACAGCCCAGGCAGCTTCACAGAGGTGACTGAAGCTCCCAACCAAAGTCGTCATTAATCCGCTGCTGCGGAAGCATGCTATAGAAGAGCTGCTTGGAGAATGTCCAGGTGGCATGTCTGGCAGACTTTCTCCTTTGCCCTATTAAGTTTGACTGAACAATTGTCCAGACAGCTAGTACTTGCCTCACCACTGCATCTCATGTGGCTGCAGCAATGTGAGCATAAGGGGTGCTTGCCGTCTTCTGGCAGCTGTATCTTAACTGGATCTGATTTCTTTCCAGAGTGCCTTTGATACAGCTCCTCTCTGGAGTCTGACAGCTGGCACATGGCAACATCATCACAGACTGTGCAGGATTTTTGAAGATGGCTAGTAGGCCGAAGTCAGTCAGGCTAATAGTGAGATTCAGTTTTGGCATACCTGAAGATGCTGCTGTCTGCTTTTTGTGTCCTTCCATGACTAAATACCAAGACACTTTTGGGACTGGATACTGCCTCACTGCTAACACTGTGCCTCTGTTCGTCTTCTTGGGGGAAGACGAAGTGTCCACAACTTTGTCGAGGAAGTGATGCTTTTGGCTTGTACTTCTAGATGGAGGAGAAGACCTGGCAGTCCATCCACCTTAATCTGTGCCTCTGGAAGAGAATGTGCAGAGTGGGAGCATCTTTTCCAACTTCCGTGGGGTCTGCTGTAAGGCTTGAGCTCAAATACATCCCCTCTTCTCTGCTCTCTCCGAGGTGGAGATAGCTTGGGTTTACGAAGTGATTAGCTCTGAATGCAAAGTAGGTGGATGGTGAAAGAGGTCGCAAGGAGGGCACTGATGGTGAGCTGTGATTTCCCAGCCTGAGCCGGATCTGCTCTCCTGAGTGAAGGAGAAGGGTGAGGCAAGCTGTTGCATTGCTAGGAAGCCTCTTTCACGTCTGTGTTGACTCCCCCAAGTCACTGAAGTTGGGGGGAAATGCACTGTCAGCCTGAGAGGATGTGATGAAAGGATGATTCTTGGAAAGCAACTGCTGAAAATTGACTCATCACCTGCATTGTATGTGCTGGAGGGCATCTGTGCTTGTAAGCATGTGGAGTCATCTAGTATGCCACCCATCACAACAGTGCGCAGGGGGACTGTCTTCCCTTGGGCCCCAGTCGTGTGTGAAACGTGGAGTGTGGAAAACGTCCCTGGTATTTTTCTGTGGGCTTTCTCTTCCACTGCCCTGGTTAACCCTGGCTGTAGGCTGCTGTGCTTCTGGTGACAATAGCTTTCCCAGAATTGAGAAATGTCTGCGTTAGAGCTGGTATCAAGGGAATTGTTCCTCTGAAAGTCCCATCTAGGAAAAGTAATCCAAAGGTGGTTCTATTTCTTTTTTCCTGGCTATCTACAGGAAAATGATCTCAAATAAATAACGTGATTCAGTGAGGAGGATTATTCCTTAGTAGCAATAACTACCTACACAAACTTTCCTACACAGTGGGGAAACAACTGGAAATTCTGTCGGAAAAAGCTTCAAGTACTCAATGGTTCAAAAGCAGACAACTTGCGAGACTATGAGCAAGAGCCCTTAGTTCAGAGAAGGGGGGGGGCAGTTTGCTGTCACAACCTCAGGAGATGTTGCTGGGGTTTGTAACTGGGGCGGTTGCAGCCACAGTTAAATCTTGCAGGGGTGAGTACGCCGTAGCCGATCCTCCAGCTGACCTCTGTGGAAGGATGTGGCGCTGCCTGTCTCCGAGGCTGGCCTCAGAAACGGGGAACGCTGCTTCTAGCTTGGGCCTGAGCATGGTCACCAGTCAGGGCTTCAGCTTGAGGCTTCTGGCACAGCATGTCGACTGCGTGCTGACAGCAGGAGGTCTGGCCTAGGCCCAGCAGATGGACCTGCTCTGATGCTGGCCAGGTGGAGGACTGGTACCCAGGAGCACTGGGCAACAGCAGACACCTCCAGCTCCTGCAGGCCCAGCCAGACGAGTGCATCTGGCTCCTGGTCACCCACAAAGATCGCCGTCCTGCTCCTCCCCAGGGAGGAGTGTCTGGCCAGCAGTGACGCGAGTGCCACACGTCCTTCTAGGGGATGGTGCTGCTTTGACTCTCTTGCTTCTCTTTCTCATGTTTTTGCTGACTGAAGCCAGGGCTGAACTGCAGATTTTTGCCAGCCAAGCACTGGGTTCAAGCTCACCTCTCCTGGCTGTCCTGGAGAGGTGTCCTGCATTGTGCTGGAGGCGTTCAGACACAGTGGCGATGGAAAGCCATGTATAAATACTGATAGGTAGGTTGTGTCATGAGCTGATGAAAATCTGTGCTGTCAGCAGGAACAATCAGGGCTGCTTAACATAAATGGCTAGACAGCTCTGGAGAGATTAGCAGGTAGTACAGGGCAGGGGTGATCTGATTTAGGTGACAGTCTTTTCTGTCAAGGAGTCACATGTGAGCTAAACAGTGAAGGTGATTTTGAATATAAATGTCAGGGACACTACACTGTCTCTTGCCTGCTCGGGTGCGAGTGAGTTTCTTTTTCAGGGCAAGGAACCAGGGTAAGAAACTTTTGAGTTAGATCCGCTTTTGATAGAGGATGAGTCTGATTTTCTTTGTGCTTAGACACCCTGGAAATAGCTGTCTTCAAACAAGCACCTGAAAAGGGGTGTATAAAAACAGTTCAAACCTCCCACCACTGAAGACAATGTGAGAGGAACATGCTTCTCTTCCTGTAGCTTCCTCCAGGTGTTGTTAGTTCAGTAAACATTTATCTTCTAAGAGCACTCGCGGTTTTCTGGCATTAGGAGCTTTTTCTGTGCTGCTCCTCCCATTAGCCCACTTTGTAGCTGGGCTCCCGAGGAGAAGGCCGCAGCCAGGAGCGTTACCCGGCAGGGAGAGGATGGCCTCCGGTACCCGGGTCGCTGGGCTGGCTCCGTCTCCGTGCCCCCTTCCCTCGCGGGCTTCGCCGGTCCGGCCCTCGTTAATCGGCCTCGCTCGAGCGGGCTCCTTTGCGGCACAGCGTGGGGGGCAGCGCCGCCCGCCCGCCCCCCCGGTGCCTGGGGAGGTGCGGGGCCAGCGGGCAGAGCCCGGCTGCGGTGGGAGCAAACGGGGCGGGGGGTGGCCGGCGGAGACCCGCGGGCGCGTGCTCAGCCCGTCGGGGCGGGGCGGCCCCGAGCCCCTCTTGGCCGCTCGGGGGCGTGTCTCTGGCGCTGATTGGCTGCCGCCGCGGCCGCGGGGTGTCCCGGCCGCCGGCGCTCCCGCGGCTCCATTGACCGCGCGGAGCCGCCGGCAGCGGGACCGGAGCGGGCGGGACGCGATGAGCTGCGGCGAGTGAGCGCGGGGCGGGGGCGGGGGCGGGCGGGGGCGGAGGGAAGGGGGGGCGCTCGCCGGGGCTGGAGGCCCGGCAGTCGGGGGCATGCCGCCTGACCCCCTCTTCGCCTCTAGGCTTTTCCAGGTGTATAGCGCGAGGGCCATCGCCCCCCGAGCCGTGCCCGTGGACCTGGCCATGCGGCTCTGCCTGAGCCACTCGCCCCCCATCCGCAAGCTGCTGAACTCCTATGAGGAGCTGCGGGGCAACCGGGGGCGCAAACCCCTCCGATCCTGTCTCAACCAGAAGCTGAGCGCAGAACCTGAGCCCGAGCGGCAAGATAGCACCAAGAGCTCCAAGGGCCAGAAGAAGAGAGTCGTGTTTGCTGACATGAAGGGGCTCTCACTGACGGCTGTCCGCTTCTTCTCAAAGATTGAGGAGGACCTCTGTGACTTGCAGCATGCCCTGTCTGACCTTGCCTGCTTCCGACCTAGACTGTGGGACTCACGCCCAGAAGTGTGCAGGTATGTGCTGGACTTCCCACAGCCCTCTGCGGACTACACCACTTTCCGCAGCCGCCTACACAGCAACCATGTCTGCCTGGAGAACTGCCTGATCCAGGACCGTGCCCTGTCAGGGACAGTGAAGGTCAGAAACATCGAGTACGAGAAGAAAGTGATGGTCCGCATCACCTTTGATGGCTGGAAGAGCTTCCGGGACATCTCCTGCCAGTACATGCATAGCACGTACAGCTCAGCTGACACAGACACCTTCTCTTTTGAGCTTGCCCTGCCCAAGCCATCCGTCTCCCGCAGGGCCACAGAGTTCTGCATCTCTTTCCAGTGCGGACAGAAGACCCACTGGGACAACAACCACGGGAGGAACTACAAGATCTGCCACGTGGGCATGATCCGCCCTCCCTCCCATGCCGTGAAGAGTGCTAACAGGGCCTGGGAGCATCTTGGCACCTCTCGGGCTGCCACCCTGGTCCTTTCTCACCTGCAGACCTGGCGGCACTCAGAGACCCGGGCTCCTTATTGGTAGGAAAGCAGTGTGTGGCAAGGTGTAGGTCCCTTCCATGTCCTGACTATGGTACAAGGGTCTTTGGGGAGGGGTCAGCTGCAGAAGATGCTGCTCACAGTTTTGTTAGCTCCTCCGTGTGTCTGGCCTGCTGTTGTAGGAGCAGCTGCCGGTCTCCGTGGAAGCTTCTTCACTGCTGGCTCCTGCCACAGAGGCTGGAAGCTGCTGCTTGGTGTAACTCCTGCCCGTAGGTTCTCGAGGCAACGCTGTTGCGAGAGCAGGGGACCAGCAACAAAGGAACGACTGTGGCTGTGTCCACGTCTGTCAGCCGCTTCAGCTGGGAGCCAGCCATGTGAGCTGCGGGGGTCCTGGTGCTGCCCAAGTGCCTTGTGTGGAGCTGCTGGGGACGGGGCGTGCACCCCTGCGGCACCTGGGGCCTCAGCAGACCTCGCGCTCCCAGGCTGTGACAGCGCCATGGCAGCAGCCACCAGCAGGGCCCACTGCCCTGCCAGCCTCCCGCTGCGGGCACTCCCCGAGCCGCGGTCCCGAGGGGGGCTCACCGCGGGGGTGACTGAACGTGCAGGCTACCGGGCCGGGCTGTGCGGGGGACGGCAGGGGCGCCTCCGGTCGTTGGTGCTGTAACGGAGAGTTAATAAAGTGACAGCGCTTCGTGAGTCCTGCCTCTGCCTCTGCCTCTGCCTCTGCCTCTGCCTCTGCCTCTGCCTCTGCCTCTGCCTCTGCCTCTGCCTCTGCCTCTGCGGCCGGCCCGGGGGGGGGGGGGGCGGGGCGCGGGTCGGCGGCGGGCGCCCTCTGTCGGCGGCGCGAGGCGGCGGGGCGCTCCTGCGGGCGCGGCCCCGCGGGCGGCGCGCTGACGTCAGCGCACGCAGCGCGGGGCGGAGGCGCGCACGGCACGTGGCGGGGGCGGAGCCGGGGCCCGGCGGCGGTGGCGGCAGGTGAGTGCGTGACCGGCCCGGTTCGGCCCGGCCCGGCCCGGCCCGGCGCGGCGCCCTCCTCTTCCCCGCCTCCCCGCACGGGCCTCGGGCCACCGTCCCCCGCCGCGCCCGGCGGGGTCGGGGCGCCTGGGCAGGGCCCGGCCCGGCCGCGGACCGTTAACCGGCGCCCGCCTCGGGGAGCGCGGCCTCCCCCGCCGTGGTTGCGGGCCGCGCCGCAGCGCCCCCCCGCGCCGGGTGCGATCTGGCCCGGCCCACCGCGCCGCAGCGCCCCCGCCCCCTGGTGCCCACTACCCGGTCCCCGCCGCTCGGCCCGGGGCGGAGGGGCGGAGCCAGCCGTCCCCGCCCGGCCCTCCGGGGCGCCCCTCGCGCCTCCCCGGCACGGCGGGCCGCGGGCTGCCGGCGGGAGCTCCGCCCGCGCTCCTCCCGGAGCACCCGCTGCCTGGCGCGCACACGCCGAGGCCGAAGGTCGCCGGGCTGAGCCCCGGCCCTGCCCTGATTCGCTGCGCTCGTGGGCCGCGTCCCGGTGCGCCGCGCCGTGCTCCCGGTGAATAAAGCTGAGAAGGACGCTCGCCGCTGCCCCCGGCCTCGCTGCAGCCGCACCGCGCCCAGCCCGGGGTGCGCTGTTGCGCGTACCTGCGGTCCGGGTGGAAGGGGTTCACTCGCGGCCGCCGGGTGCTGAACCTGAAGCGGCAGCCCAGAGGCAGCCGGCGCGGGATGCGACTGCTGCGCCCACCGGGCCGCGGCGCCGGCAGCCGGGTTCTGCCTCTGCCCTGGGGCGTTACAACGGTGGGGCCGGACAAGCGTCCTGCCAGCTCGGGGGCGTCGGCAGCGTCGTCCTGGCGTGAGCCCCAGAGGTTGTAGCCAGCAGGCAGGGCTACCTGCGCTTGCCCCGGGGTTCATCACACGTGGCTGCTGGCCGTGCATGCTGCCTGGTGTGTGGCCTGCCCTGACAGGCCAAAACTGGGTGACACAATGAAGGAATGCAATAACTGAGCCCCTCTTAGGGCAGCGGCTGCCAGCTCAGATGGCCGGTCTGACCAGTTCGCCAGCACGAGTCCTGGTTCTGATGGGTGACAGCTCTGGCATAATGGGCAGTTACATGCGTGGCTGTAGAGCTGCCTCTCACGGGACGTGGCATGCATGTTCCTTTGAAGCACTGACAATATTCTTAGCATTACTGGTATAGCAGTGCTAAGCCAGCAGCTGGAACGCACTGTAAAGGGGAGCAAGAAGATCTCCCCAGACTCTTCTCTGCTCCTATGTCCTTGTCGGCTACCTGTTAAATCCCATCTTCAGGTTGACATCCATAGCCAGGTGAAGGTGGTATCTGGAGGGAAGTCTACCCCCGAGCAGACTCGTCTCTTTTTACTAGCCTCAGTTGGCCTTGTGCATACCCATGCTCTGGAGGGCGTCCTCCCCCGGGAGGGCTGTAGTGCCGGGTGTTTCACCTTTGACTGGTCCCTGTGCCCCAACAAGTTCCGCTTTGGCTAATCATCAGCAATAATTCTCCCCTTGGGCTAACTTCCTGTCCTGTAAAGCTGCCCTGTGTGACCGGGGGGCGAGGTGTGTGTACAGGAGTAGAGGAAGTGATTCCTTCCCAGGAATCTGGGTACCTGGCTGGCTCAATGCTCTCGGATGCCTCTGAAATGAGAGAGGCAATAAGATCTTTGTCATGAGGATGGGTTTTCTGTCACTCCATTGGCTCCTTTCCTGTACTTGGGACCTGATTGCAGCGTCCTGTGCTCTAGGCGTGGTTCTGAACAAGTCTGCTCAATCTGAGGTGTGAATGGTATGAAAATAGAGGACGAGTGGCAGCAGGGGGTGATTCCCAAGTCTGACAGTGCCAGGCAGTAGCTGGAGTGGAGTCCGAGTCTGCTGTGTCTCAGGAGTTGCTCTGAGTGATGTGACCTCAGCCCAAGCACTGCCTTCCAGGTTCAGAGCCCACTGTCCCTGGCCTCCTGCCACCCTCTCTGAGTTGACGTCTTTCCGAGCAGCGTGACTTGCCTGACTTCAGTTTCTCTTTCCTCCACTAGTGCTGGTGGCATGTGAGTGCCTCGTGTGCCAAGAAGCCAACTTGCTGTTTGAAGAGCTTTCCAGGGACACAGGCTTCATTCGTGTCTGTAACTACCCTTCAGCATGAGTGGATGCCAGGGACCTCTGGAATTAAACTTGTTCCAGGCGTCATGCAAGGATCTGCGCTAGTGCCTGTGTCCTCACGGAAAGAACAATAATAGCTCCACACACGGTAGGCTCCTGCAAGTGCCAACTCCCTCGATCTCCTCCAATGCAGGCTCACGGATGGACTCCACCTTGTCCCTGTGAAGAGACTCTGCATGCTCTCAGCAGCCAGAAGGGGATTCTGCTGCCAGCTTCTTCACAAGCTGCCCCACAGCAGGACTTGCTCAGCGGCGCCTTGGGAGGATATCCATTCACGCACTTGTGTCACTGCAGTGTCCACTGCACGCCCATGGAGGAACCTCTGTGTGTGTTCCGTCTTCTTTGAGCTCCTCAGCCCACACTGTCTGAACTTACCTGGGCTCCTGGCAGGCTGTTTGCTTGTTTTCCCAACTGCTCTCCCTGATCCTGTTGCGTTCCCTCTCTCGCAGAGCCCAAAAAGGATGTGAACTTTGGAATGGGGTCTGTGAGCAGGCTGTGGACTCAGTGCATGTGTGAGACTGTTGCTGAATAACAGGAGGACTGGTTAATCGCTCCGGGCAGCCTTTCTGTCTGGCTGCAGGGCACCAGCCTTTCCTGGGCCCTTCACCATGTTCCTCCTGCTCCCCTTTGACAGCCTGGTTGTTAATCTCTTGGGGATTTCAATAACTGTCCTCTTCACTCTGCTTCTGGTTTTCATCATTGTGCCAGCAATTTTTGGAGTCTCCTTTGGCATCCGCAAGGTTTACATGAAAACATTATTAAAGATTTTTCAGGTAAGTCATGTTTTCAGAATTTTCTGTGTGTTTACAGGGGTCTTGTCAAGCGTGGTCGTGCTAGGAAGGAAGGCTTTTGCCCCTCAGCAGAGCATTGCAGATGACTGGAGTGGGAGGTTCGTTTGTTGGTGACGTGCTGGTGCCAGATGACCCATTCGGGTCATTTCAGCCAAATGCAGTTTACTAGACCTCTGTTCATGGGCTGTTTTCTCCCTGTAATTAATCCAGTAAATCTTCAAGTAAACTAGTAGGATAGTGTGGCCCGTAAGTATGCAATAGTACAGTAGGATCTGTAGATGTGCTGAGAGAAGCTGTGTGCTTGGATGGGTTAATGTCCCAGGCAAGGCAGAGTGCTGTTACAGTTCGATGTGGAAGGAAGCCAAAAGGGGTGTAGGGTGTGATGGGGAGGGACAAGGCTGCAGCCAGCAGGCTGCTCCTCTCCAGCACATGTTTGGATGAAGCAAAAGCAGGAGGTAAGGCAGGACTTTCTGTACTGCAAGCCCCGAGTGGTCTGTGGCCAGAACCCAGAGCTCTCAACACCCTTCTGTCCCAGAGTGCTGCCTGCTTATCTGCTGAGCCCAGCAGCCATGTGTGGACCTGCAGCCTCTGAGGACGACCAGCAGCCCTTGCTGACCCTCTTGGCACAGAGAGACCAAGTGGAATTTTCCAACTTGGGGTCATGCTGTTCCCTTGCCTGCCTTTGGCAGACTAATTTTATGGGCTGTCTCACAGCCAACACCTCTCCTTGAAGCAAGTCCCTGGTGAGACCAGAATTTTTGCCAAAATCCTAGTAGATAAAGCCTACACCACCCTACCCTGGTAGCCCAAGCAAAAGGAAAAGGGGTGCCCTGTGCTTGATAGGGAAGGTTTAGGCTCTTAAATGTGAAGTTCAAGCTGCTAAAGGATTTATGATACAGCAACTGCTGTTTGAACAGGACTGATCTTCCCCAGGAGTATCTTTGTACTGGCTGGCTTGGGAAGGCAGCCCTGGAGCTTGCAATGTTCAGCTTTTCAAACTCTGAGTCCTCCCAAAAGCCTGAGGTGTGAATGGGAAGACCCTGGGCTTTGTGAGGTGCTTCGTTAACACAGATGTCTGAAGACCTGACTTCAAATTTAATGACTGAGCTGGGAGAAAAAATTAATAAGAAGTTTGGTTTATCTGAAATGGAACTTTTCACCTTGTTTTCTTTTTTTTTTCCTTTCTTCAATTCAGGAACGTTTAATCTCAACACCTCTTTTGGTGTTTGATTTTGAAACTATTTTTCTGAAAAGACTTTGAAGTCTATTTCAGTTTTTATCAAAGAATCTTTGTGGTGAGAGAGAGGAGCACGCTGGCAGAAATGCTCACAGATTTGCTGGAAAATTCACTCACTAGGTTTGGTCACTCAGAATTGTATTTTTGGGGAGCGTTATTTACCCGAAAGATTTTCCCAGCTCTAGAGACCAGTGTTGCGAACATAGCCCAGAGCGGCAGCACTCGAGTCTGGCAACTTGTGCACACAGCCAGAGTTGCAGGGCCTGAGGTGGCAGCTGCACATCTCTCTTGGTGGTGAGGGAGACCTGCCTGGTGCTTCCCAGGTGGGAGTCTGGGTTTTCTGCTACCGCAGTCAGGATAGAGATGTGCTGGGCTTGCGAGGAATGCCTTCTCCTATAGGCTGCCCAGCTCCTGCTGGGTCAGAGCTCCTCTTCTGACTTCTCCTGGGATGGCAGCATCTAGACAATCTTCTGCAATCCTGCAGTTCCTTCTGCTGGCAGAGGAGGCTGCTAGATGAGCCAGACACTCCGTATGCAATTAGCATTCCCACATCATCCAGCCTCCTCATCTGATGCTGGCATGGGCTGAGACCGGGATGCCAGGAGTTCCCAGCAGCTTCCCCTTCTTCACAGATCCCTGATGGAGCAGCTGGCCTGGAGCAATAAGCGTGTTGTACACAAGTCCTCCTTTAGAAGCTTGTTCTCCTACCAAGCTTGTTCTCCTACCAAGAGTGTGAGGGTGAGAGGGTTATTTGGAGGGCAGGCAGGAAGACCGGCCAGAAATCCAGCCTGCAGTTTTTGCTGGTGCCCTTGAGAATTAGCTGAGAGAGATTTCTGTGGATGACAGGTAGTCTGGGCATGGGATTTGGCAGCCAGCTGCCAGAGAGCTGTCTGAGGGTGCTTGCTGCTGCTGTTTTGGACTGACTGGTGAGCTGAGAAGCAGCAGCAGCTGTTAGCTGAATCGGGGAGGGAAGGATCCCATCCTGTCATCAGCTTGATGTTTTTAGCAGCAGCCTGAAAACACAGTCTCTGCTTTGAGCTTGGAAGAAATGAGGGTTGAAAAATAGCACCGGTCCATGATCGGCTTCCTGTGCTCTGATGCAGACCACCCCGGCAGGATGCACGGTCCACCCAGAGGCTGTGCAGTGGCAACCACGTGCCAAGTGCAACAGAGCCTACAGGACATGGAGGCTGCAGAAAACCTTGCTGTGCCATCTCACCACTGAGCACTCTTCTTCCCTCTGGCACTCCCTGCTTCCTGCTGGGGCTCTGCTGTGCAGAATGGCACACAAACACGTGCACATCCTGGCTGTCCTATGCCTGTGCTCGACACCTCCCCATCAGTCCTCTTGTCCCATTGCAGGCAGATCTCTGCTGTAAAAATGTTCCTCCCGGGCCAGTCTCTGCTTCCACCTCAGTTCAGTTGTGTTCATCACTCTTTCAGTTCTGTACGGAAGCATCCTGCTTTAACCCCATCTTCTCCCCTTAACCATGGTCTTACATGGAAATCGACTGTAAAACAGGGGTAGTATGAAGTAGAGCTACAGGCCTTGCGAATCTTGCTTGTCATGTGTGTCTCTTGCAGTGGGCGACACTGAGAATAGAGCGTGGTGCCAAGGAGAAGAACCATCCACTATACAAGCCCTATGTCAATGGTAAGATCCTGCCCTGCATGGGTACATATGAAGTTCAAAATTCTTCGTGGGAGATGGAGTAAATGTGGTGTCTCTGAGCAGCTGAGGTATGCTGGGAAGCCTTTTCCATGTAGATGGATTGGAGTGAGATATGGAAAGGTCCATTTTGTGAGGAAGGGGAGGGAAGCACCCAGGGAGTGCTTCATTTCTAGATAGTAGGGAGGACTGGTTTATGCCTATCTGGACTGGAGAAAGGAAGGGGGCCCTGTGGAGGGCAGGCGAGTAAGGGCCCTGGTTCTCAGCTCTCTTTGAGTGGGCAAGTCACACTTTGCTTAGAGCTGCCTGCTGCATGTTGCAGGTATCATTGCAAAGGAGCCAACATCACTGGAAGAGGAGATCAAGGAGATCCGCCGGAGTGGCAGTGGCAAAGCCCTGGACACCCCTGAGTTTGAGCTCTCAGATATCTTCTATTTCTGCCGCAAAGGCATCGAGACCATCATGGATGATGAAGTGACCAAGAGGTTCTCAGCTGAAGAGCTGGAGTCCTGGAACCTGCTCAGCAGGACCAACTACAACTTCCAGTATATCAGCCTGCGCCTCACTGTACTCTGGGGACTGGGTGTGCTCATCCGCTACTGCTTCCTTCTGCCCCTCAGGTGAGTGCTGCTGCAGGAACTTGCCTGCCGAGATGGTGCTGATGGCCTGTTCCCACTGCAGCAAGTGCAACTGGTCTCCAAGCCCCACGGACCCTGTTCAACATGATCAGGAGAGACAGGCTACTTGATGAGTAGGGCCTGTGGCCTGGTTTTGCTAGCATGTAGCTTCCCTCTTTCTGCAGGATAGCCCTGGCGTTTACTGGCATCAGCTTGTTGGTGACTGGTACTACAGTGGTGGGATATTTGCCAAATGGAAGGTGAGTTTGTCTTTGAGGGAAGAGGGGATGCGGAGCTCCCTGTGCAGTTTGGGACCTGATAATCCTGAAGTTTTCCTGCAAGGCCTATCTATTCTGCCTGCTGTAGACAAGGCAGGTGGTCGTGGCATCTGTAGCCTCTCAGGAACAGACACCCTGTAATTTTAAACAAAGGGCCTAGGTGTGAGCACTAAGCCTGTGGCAGAGCGCTCAGCCCTGGGCTCTGAAAGGAGTAAGAACAGAAAAGAGCAAAGGCCAAAGTTTTGTTCTCATGAGTTAAGAATCAGTGGTCATAAGCTGATGGCAAAACCCAGGATGAGACGTGTTTCTATGGAAGAGATGTGAAGTCTCTGTTGGATCTCATGGCCTGGGGCAGCTGGGCTGAGTGGCACTGTTACAGGGGAGATTGTAGAACTGCGGGGTGATGGTCTCTGTCCTGGGCTGCAGGTGTAAGGAGTTCCTGAGCAAGCATGTCCACCTGATGTGTTACCGGATCTGTGTGCGTGCCCTCACAGCCATCATCACCTACCATGATCGGTAAGGAGGCACTGTCTGCTGCAGGGTGTCCCTTCCCACTAGCTGCTCCGTGCCGTGCCTCTTGCAGGCCTCACACTTCGTTCCTTTGTCCTCATCTGTACTTTTGTTTTGCATTTAGAGAAAACAGACCCCGAAATGGAGGCATCTGCGTGGCCAATCACACATCTCCCATTGATGTGATCATCCTGGCCAGTGATGGCTACTACGCGATGGTAAGGTCTGCACCCCAGCCCCAGCTCTGCCTGCCATGGCCTGGCCACATGCGTGGTGGGAGCAGCAAGCATATTGCATGGGGCAAGGAGTAGGCAGCAAGAGGCTTTTGAGCATGCAGAACTACTTTTCCCTGCATGACATCGCAGGGCACTCTCAGACCCTGTGCACAGATACCCTGTTGTGCTTGGCCTGGGACTCAGAGTACCAGGGGTCTCTGGGCACTGCTTTGCAAGTAGAGCTCTGGGCTTTGCTATCCATGGCAGAGCAAAGCACTTCCCCAGCTGGACCTCCTGGAATGTGGAAAGCACTTGGGGCTTGCTACATCTGTCCTTCCAGTCAGAGCCTGGGACTTTTCCTCTCAGCCTTTCCAGGGCAGGGGTAGAAAGATGAACCTCAACTTGGCTGTGAAGCTAGGAGCTGCCTTGGCCTTCCATGTGTCCCCAGGTCTTGTAACTTGTGTCTTCTTGCCCTGTTCAGGTGGGTCAGATCCACGGAGGGCTCATGGGTGTGATACAGAGAGCCATGGTGAAAGCTTGCCCCCACGTCTGGTTTGAACGCTCTGAGGTCAAAGATCGTCACCTCGTTGCCAAAAGGTGTGACAGTTACTAGCTGCAGGGGGAGGTCTGGAGGCTGGGAAAGGGGGGGGCTGCCCACTTCCTTTGGGTGAGGACGCTGCCTTGCCTCATGGGTGTTGGGACGCTGTGCCACTGTTGCTGGCACCCAGATAGTCCCCAGTGACTGCAGGATAAGGACTGTATGCTGTGTGGATTGCGAGTGATAGCTTCCATGCCCTGAGCTAATTGGTGACACTCTTCTGTTTAGGCTCACAGAGCATGTCCAGGACAAGAGCAAACTGCCTATTCTTATCTTTCCGGAAGGTGAGTTACGGAGCAAGGCCAGACAAGCACCTGGTGGAGAGGGCACATTGGGACAGCACCGCATCTCTGTTCCTTCCCTTCTTATGCAGCCAAGGGCCTTGAGACCCTTCACTGAGACAAAAGGGACATTGCATCTTTAGAGCTGACTGAACCCAGAATGTGGAAGTCAGATATATGATGTCCCGGTGACACATCCTGTGCACACAGAGAACAGGGTTTGGAGTGAGTGTTAGGGGGCCGTTGCTGGGTGCCTGCAGCCTAGCCATTAAGTGTATAGCTTAGACTTCTGAACTGACTTGCAAAGGGAAGTTGAGAAGATTGTGCTTGCCTCTTACAGGAACCTGCATCAACAACACGTCTGTGATGATGTTCAAAAAGGGGAGCTTTGAAATTGGAGCCACGGTTTATCCTGTAGCCATCAAGGTATGAGAAGGCAAACATTCTTACAGCACAAGTAGCTCTCTGCGTGAGAGCTCAGTCTTGGCAGCCCAGTCTTGGCACTGCTGGGTCAACAGCCTGGTCTGAGGGCATGGGGAAGCTGAGGTCACTCCGTGTAGTGCTCTGGGAGGGCTGGCCTATAGCTGGGCTTGGGGTAGAACTTGGAGCCTCAGGGAGGGTGCAACTACTGCCTGACTTTCATGAGCTCTTCTGCCTCTGTAGTATGACCCGCAGTTTGGAGATGCCTTCTGGAACAGCAGCAAGTATGGCATGGTAACCTACCTCCTTAGGATGATGACCAGCTGGGCCATTGTCTGCAGTGTCTGGTACTTGCCCCCAATGACCAGGCAGGTAAGTAAGGTGAACCTGGCCTATCTTATCTGCTACCTGTTTAGCCCTTTGCTCCTGCTGAACGGTGTTATTTTGCCACAGCCCAAAGAGGACGCTGTCCAGTTTGCCAATCGAGTGAAGTCAGCCATTGCCAGGCAGGGGGGCCTTGTGGATCTGCTCTGGTGAGTCCAGGCAGGCTTTTCTCTTCTGTTGCCAGGGTTCCTTGTTCCTGGGTCCTGGTATGAGCTTGTGGACTGTAGAGCTAAGCTTGTGTCTTGCGTTGGGCAGAGTAGGCCCTATGGAGAAATGGAGATACATCTTGCCTGTGACCTCCAAAACTGCTCTTCTGTAGCAGGGACCCAGCTTGCACTGGGATGCCCTGGTTCTGACTTGATGCTGCTCAGCAAAGTGGGAACTTCCTTTTTCAGGCACTGAGACCTTCAGAGCCTGGGAGGCAGAGGGACTCTACAGGCAGTCTACTGTAGTGGTATGAGAGCAGCTCACACTTCTGACAGAGCTGCCATGTTGAGCACAGTGTGGGGCCATGGGTGCAGCTCCTGGCAGAGCAAGGTGTGAAAGTAACTCCCCTTGGGGACAGTTGGTCTGCAGTGTGCCCTGGCAACATAAGGTACAAGTGTAGCTGTCCGGCTGTTGCAGAAGCTCTGACTTGCTCTGAGCAGCCCCAGCTGAAGTTTCAGACAGTGCACAACTGCAGCTCCTCTGATGATATGACTCTCTCCCCAGGGATGGAGGACTGAAGAGAGAGAAGGTGAAAGACACGTTCAAGGAGGAGCAACAGAAACTCTACAGCAAAATGATTGTAGGCAACCATGAAGACCGGAGCCGCTCCTGAGCTCTCTGCCTCCAGCACTGTTACTGGGCCTGGCCAGAGCCCTCTGCCTCCAGCACGAGCCAGGGCTTGTCTGAAGCAGCTCCAAATCTTTGGACTTGGGCTACTCCAGAGCTGCTTGGACTTGCTCCTTCATCCTCTGGCTGTTCTTTCCCAGAGGCACTATTACTGCCTAGAGTCTTCAGGCCCTGGGCAGCTCTTGGCAAAGATGCCTTCTTGTTACTGTTACAGCGAAGCCCCTTGCAGGGGCAACATTAAATGAAACACTTATGGTGTCATATGCTTCCATATGGTGTTTACAGGCCCAGGGGGAGGACTGGTGTGTTGATGTGCATGTGTGTCAGTCACAAGTCTCCCACGGCACAGAAACTGGTGAGCTGTACTGAAATTAGCTGCCTTGACAACCAAGGGAGTCTTCATGAGCCTGTGCCTCTCACGTCTGCAGCATAAACCCCTTAGGAGCAGTATGTGGTCTCTCAGGCCATTTCCAGCTTTACTTCCAGAAGGGGAAACCTTTCCTTTTCCTTTTGCCATCCTCCTGTCGTAGCCTCACCCAGACCATTGCTTCTCCAGCATCAGAGTAACAGCCTCTTTGCTGGGGTTCCTCAAGCAGTGAGGATCATCCTCCTTGGAAGCCGCCCTCTGTCTCCTGGAACTGCAAGTTGCCAGGCAGTTGTCAGTGGTGTGGCAGGTGGGGCTCTTGAGGAATCCATATGTGCTATGGTAGGAGCCCAGGGTGGGTAGGAGAGTCTGAGACTCCATGGCTGGGGCAAGAATCCCCTTTCAAATGTCTCCTGGGGGAAATGGTGGGATCTGATCTTCTTATGCACCAACATGCACATATATAATCTCAGCTTCTTGCAAGGAAGCTGAAATCTTGTGCTGGAGGTGGTGGTACACCTTTCCCTTTCAGCTCTGCAAGCATATTACTCAGTCAAACAACTTGTATTTGAGCATTCATCCCATGTATGTCCCAATTTTCCTTATGTTCCTACAAACTTTAGCACTTCATTGGGTCCTCTGTCTGCTCTTATAAGCAAATGCTGTTTCACTGCTACCTGCAGAAGCCTGCTTGCCTTTTCTAGAATGCTAGAGGAGGCAATACTTAAATGCCTCCTTTGTACCCCAAGTGTTGTTTGTTGGGGGAGGGCATCTGCTACCCCCCCAGGTCAGGACAGCTATTCTGTGTAAGTGTCCTTAAATTTGAATTTCCCTGCACTAGCTACCAACATGGATTCAAGGTGGTTTACTTCCTGCTTGTTCTTATTTGGGTAAAACGCCATTATATCAAGAAAGAGAGACAGAGAAAAGAAAGCAACAGAGAGAAAGAGTCCAGAAACTCCCCTAACCTTTCCCAAGAGACATAATGCACATACCCTCACTTATATTCAGTTCTGTGCGGCCTCCCTGCTTCACATTGTTAGTGGCTTCAAAACCCTTCTTTTGGGTCAGTTAGGTCATCTTTACCTGCACACAGAAAATGTGCAAGCAGGTTATGCACAATTTGTCCTCATAGCTGAGGAACCCCATTTTCCACAGTGTGCTACTTTCCACCTACCCCAGGACCATCAACTTATGCACAAATAAACTGTTCCCAGTACAATACCTGAGAGGGGATAGTCTTCCTTACTCACAGCGATGTAAAGCTACACTTAATAGCATGTGATCTGTTAACGTACAGTTATGGGAAATATTTCTATACTGAATTGATTTACCTTTGCTTCTTGTAGTGCTCAAAATATGATCCTTTATAAATATACACACACACAGACACATTACCTACACAAACATTGCATTCAATTATCGGTGATCTGTTACACATGATCATTGTTAACACCCAGCTTCACCAAGAGAAACCAGGCTGCTCTTGTTTCATGATGGAGACACTCTTATTGGCCCCATGCTTTTCACTGTTACCCCAATTTCTTATTCTTGTCTTCTGCCCAACTTCAGCTATGGCAATTGATCGGGGGGGGGTGGGGGACGACACACAGAAAAAGAAACAAAGCCTGGCATCTTTTCCTTTCCACCTAAGAGAACGAAACAAAAGCAACTGAAGCCAAGCAGGAGATAGTTAACATCTACAGGGTTGAAGTGTATTGCTTATGCTCCTGTGCTACCAATGGAAGACAAAACAATTGCTCATTACTAATAGATATCTCAGTTACCCAGGCTAGGACCCCCTCCTTCATTAGGAGTTTATTATGGCATTAAGGGTCTAGTCCGCAGCATTTTGGTTTACTTGTTTTACCCAACTTATTAGGTACAGCTCCTAACACCAGTTCACCAATCCTACATCTGTGTCCATTAACCGATGGGGCTGTTGCTTTGCTATTTAATAAAGAAAAGAAAAGAAAAAAGGAAAAAGAAAAGCGCAACCCTTATCTCCTTGGCAGCTGTTACATTTATGCAGAGTTTTTGACTATCATCTTCTAGTTGTATAAGAAATGCTGGGTACAGCATATGCCTTATGGGAGTTAACCTGTAGCATAGTTAAGCTTCAGTTATACAGCAGGTGTGTGTCACCCTGTAGTACTTGCCTATACCATTTAATCATAATATTTTCTGAGCTGTATTTGCTCCAGTTCCTGCTTGAGTCACATGCTTGCCCCAAAAGCTATTGCTGACCTCCATGGCAGCCCTGGCAGCCTCTGGCTGGGGGTGATGGCCTGACCCAGCTCCAGTTTTGCCTGACTGAGCTTTGCAGCTCTGGCCCCAAGGCTTGCAAAGCTTTTCCCTTCCTCAGGGGGCCGTTTGGACACCCCCCCCCCCCACACACACACACACACACCATGGCCTGGCCGGCTCTGGGGGGGTGCCCCAGCCCCAAAAAGCCATGGGGTACCCAGGCAGTGCCATGCTTGCTGGGTCCTGTGAGTGCCCCTTTCCCATATGCTGAGCTGCAGCCGGGGACACAGTGCTGGGCTGGGGACATGGGCATCACTGCCTGCCTGTGCCCCCTGGCCTGGTCCGGGTCTCCAGGCTCTCGCCTTTCCCCAGCCAGCAGCATGCTCCCAAGCACTCACCCACACCCTTCCTGTCCTCCAGGGCTGTGCACCCAGAGCTCTCGTCTCTTCAGGCTGTGCAAACACTGCTCCACAGCTGCTGCAAGCATGGGCAGGGGCTCTCCCCAGGGCGGGCCTCACGCACGCTCTGGTGCCTTCAGCTGCACCCCCAGGCACTCAGACCTGGCTGCAGGTGCCCACATGTCTTCTGCCCACAGCTTGCCCCCCCAGCCCTTGTCTCAGATGCCGTGGTGATGTGCAGGAGCCCTCCCCTGCTTGCCCGCCTCCCCAGCTCTGCGGGACTTCCAACCACCCTGCTGTGCTCGGGGACCATCCCCAGCAGCCCTGCTGCTGCCGGGATGCTCTGCAGCAGGCAGGGAGCTGGCTGGACAGGTTAGGAGGCACACATCCATCTTTCCTCGGCTCCCCCTCCCCATGCTCCCAGTCAATATGTCTCTCTCCGATGGGAAAGTTAATAAATTTAGCTCTAGATTAAAAGTATCGATCATTTCATTTGTAAGCGATAAATAACTGGGGGGAGCACTGGGCGGCCCGCAGGGTAGGGGCTGCTCGCTCTGGCTGCAGCAACCATGCAGCCCGCTGGGGCCAGGGGCCCTCATATGCATTCTGCCCGGATGCTGGCATTGATTTGCTATTAGTCTCCCCGCACCACCCAGTAGCACATCATTCCCGGAGCCGCTATTAATGGCCTTTTGATAAATAATCACTTGTAAGTCAATAAATTTTTATTAAACAGTGTGGCGCTTTGATTTATGAAAATCCGACGGGGTTTGTCTGGGAGAAAAGGGATGCAGAATTGAAGCGGAGCTGCTATCCATCTGCCTGCCAGGCCGCCCTGCCTGTGCTCGCACCCACACGCCCCTGGAGCAGCCAGCCCCAAGCTCTGCCACATGCTCGGTGGGAGCCCTGCCCGCATGCCCCAGGGCTGCCCAGCCCCAGGCAGGCCCCGGCACACCAGGTGGGTTTGGGGAGGGCAGAGCTGGTGCTTGCTGTTGACCAGGCTCCATACGCCTTGTGAGACCCCAGCGCTGGCAGGGGACCGCTCTGCTGCAGCAAGCCGCAGCAGCAAGTGGCCAGTGCCATCTGTGTGGGAAGCAGGACCACGGGAGCAGTGATGGGCAGAGTGGGCAGGAGAGGAGGGTGGTCCTGGGCACTGCCCTGGGGCCCTGCGCAGAGCAGCACTGCTCAGGGGACCTGTCCAGCTGCAGGGATGCACAAGGCAGCCTGGCTGTGGCTGCGATTTGTCACTCTCCCCAGCTGCAGCAGGCCCTTTGCCACCTGCTTTATTTGTCTCCCAGCCCTGACGTGGCATCAGACAGGTGTTAAACTACTTAATCACTTTAAAATTGTTTTAATTTTCTGTTTTGTATTGATCTCCACAGCACCAATTAATCAGCTCACTGGACCAGGCAGTTAGTACATTAAAAATTGTCAGCCACGCTGGGCAGCTTAGAAAATGTCAAAAAAATATCCCAACAGCAGCCCCGCACTTCTCCCACTGTGCTGAGCCTGCTCCTGCTGAGCACTGGCTCTGCCCACGGATGGTGACGTGGCTCTCCCAGCCCTGCCACAGGGCCGGGGCGCATGGGGCACGCAGCCTCCGCCCCAGCCCTGTGCACCACACTGCCTGTGGGACCTGGCCTCCCACATCCTTGCAAAGCTCTGCCACCCACTGGCATTTGTCCCATCGAGACAGCAGAGGGGCTGCATGGCTGAGGGGGAAGTGTTACGAGCCCCACACTCACTGGGGGGCTAGACAGGGACCTATGGGGGAGAGCAGTCTTCTCTAAGCCCTGGGAAAGTGCTGCCAAGCGATCAGGGCTCCTTGCAAAATCCCCCCAGCCCAGCATGTGGCAGAAAGTGACAGATTGGAGAGGACTTGAAGCCAAATGTGGGCCTCGGGGCCCAGGCAGATGGGTCACACAGTGATGGTCTGCAGCCCCACACCATGGCTCCTCACCACAGGGCTGGTGCTCGGGGCCACTGCAAAGCCTCAGTGCTTCGGGAGCTTTGGCCATCCCCAGGGGTGGACTTGGCCACTAGCCTGTCCTCAGGTGCTGCCTGCAGCCACAGGGGAGGGCAGCTTGGGTTGCAGCCCCCAGCACCTCCTCCACGCCTGTGCCATACTGCTAATCAGTATATGATGGGCCGGCAGCACCTTATCTCCTATCGATTTCCTCCCAGGACACGGCCGGTCTGTTTGCTCACACCTGGCTGGCACTTAGTTGGCTCTCAGCTGAACAACTGCCAAGCTTGCCAGGCCCCCAGCGGTGTGCCTGTGCCAGCAGGAGTCCATTTAGCATCCTGAGCGGCTGGGGATAGACAGCCCTATGTGGCACCCACCATTGGTGTGCAAGGGTCAAGCCATGGGGAGCCAGAGGAGGGGGTGTGCAGACCCACATGCACACACCTGTGCGTGTGTGCAGCCCCCACTGCGCAGGGCTGCAGCACGGAGGGGGGGGGGGGGGGGGGGGGGGGGGGGGCGCGACCAGGTTGACAGCAAACACACCAGGGCTATTGACACCACATCAATCCTACAGCCCTGACAGGTGAATGGGCTCTCACTCACACCGTTAAGATAAATGATATTTATTTGCTGCTAATAGGTTCCAACAAGAGGCCCCAACAAGTGACTTTTGAACCAGCACCTCTTGCTGCCAGTACACACCCAAACCAGGAAAAACCCTGGGAAACATCCCCAGGGCTGGCCCCGCTCCTGTGGGCTCTTCCTGCCCCACACACAGCACCACAGCCACGGCCCCTTCCCCTGCCTGTCACGCAGACCCTGCCCCATACGTGCTATCCCAGCCCCTTCTCCGGCCCAGCCTCATGAGGGCACCCTGGACCGCACGCCCACGAAGCAAGCGCTGGGACTTGGCTGGGGCTGGGACCTTTATTTCATCAATGCCAACAGCACGGCCACGCCTGACACTGCCCACACGTGCTGCTCCCAGCCCTGCAAGCCATGATCCCTGGGCAGGAGCCACCGGGGGCAGGGCGGCAACCACTCCATCCCCACAGCCAGGCATCTGCTGGGGGGTCACCCCCTGGCAGGAAGCAGGTGGCCAGGCCGGGCACCCCATGGCCCAGAGGGGCAGGCTGTGCCGGCGCTCAGCCACTGTGTGTGCCCAAGCCCAGCACCGAGAAGGCTGCGCGGTGCTTCCTCAGCAGCAGCCGGATCTTCTCATCATCCGAGTCAGGGTCCAGGGGCTTGTTGTACTCGTCGTCCTCAGTCTCAGAGGCTGCCCGCTCTCCGCCAGAGCCCCCTACACGCTGCGAGGACGAGGAGGGCTCCAGGGCGCTCTTCTTCCTCCATTTGGTCCGTCGGTTCTGGAACCAGACCTGCAGCCCCACGGGACCGGCTCAGTTAGCAGCCATCATGCCACACGCCCCATGCCATGTGGGGACCCACACTCACCTTCACCTGAGACTCAGTCATGCCAAGAGAATAGGCCAGCCGTGCTCTCTCTGGACCCGCCAGGTACTTGGTCTGCTCAAAAGTCTTCTCCAGAGCGAAGATCTGGTGCCCTGTGAAGGTGGGGCGCGTGTGCTTCTTCTTGTGGATGCTGTCGGCCAGGTGAGCAGGGGCTGCGGGAGAGGAGGAGGAGGGAGGGTGGTGAGCACCTGGGCTCTCTGCAGTGCACGGCCCTGGGCAGCTCTCCCCTCCCTGAACACGGCACCAGCACACCCACCATCCCCCAGTGCCCACAGAGTCCCTCCACACTGGCTCCCCTCAAAATTAAAACCGTATTCTGGCTTCAAGGCTTCAGTCCCATCCCAGGAAGGCTGAGCTGCCCTCTGCGCAGGTCCCACAGAGCCAGAGCTGGGCTGTGCACCTCCTGCTTGGGGACAGCGTTATTTTGTTGTGCTAAGAGGGGAAGGGTCGTTAGCAGCAGTGCATGACCCCAGAGCCACACAGCACTGGGAACACCATGCCCCCATGCCCCACACCTTGCAGGATGCATGACGGGAAGGCAGACAGAGCTGGTCGGCTCGTAGCTGTGCCGGGAGCGGATGGCCAAGCTGCCTGACCTGTCTGCTCCAAGAGCATCACCTGGAGAGGATGGAAGGGGACCTCGGCTGCAGGTGCTGAGCAGCTGCACCCAGCCCCTGGCTCAGAGCCTCCCCACGGGACAGTGGGCGCACCCATATCCCACCCACCCTCTGGTATGGCAGCAACATGCTCTGCAATCCCCCTGCCAGCTCTCCACAAGGCAGGCAGCACTGCCAGCTCAGGGCCAGCCATTCTGCCTGTCTCTGCCATGAGCTGGGCTGGGCACTGACGCCAGTGAGGCTGCCGGAGGGACGGGGAATCTCCGGGGCAGCGGGCTCTGCCTGTCCTTGCCAGCTGTGGCTTGCCTGAAGGCTAAGCAAAGGGTTAACCTCTGCCATTGGAGCTGCCCCTGCTCTTGAGCCAAAACCTCTGCAGCAGGTTGAGGTCCGGCAGCTCTGGTGCCGGGGCCATTCCCGCTGTCCAGGGGCAGCCTGCAGGATGACCAGCCATGCCTCATGCAGGGCAATGGAGAAGTGGCTTGGGCAGCTGCCCCACGTCCCTGCCCCGGTGCCCATGGGTCAGGGCTCTGCGGGGTGCCCGCCGCCTGTGGCACCCACCCACCGCCCACCCACCCCAGCCCCGCTGTACTTACGGCCGCCGCACTGCCGGCCGCCCCGCCAGTCTGGGGCCGTCTCTGCCCAGCAGCTCCGGCCCCGTGGCAGGTACTCGCCGCCGGCCTTGGGGAGGGCCCCCACCTGGGGCCCGTAATAGACGCCTGGGGAGCTCAGTCCGTTAAATCCGCCTGCGTGGGGGTAGCCAGGGAGGAGGCTGCTGTTCGGTGTCGCCGCAGGCCGGCTGAGGATGTCAGAGATGCCGTGGGGTGTGCCGGCAGCCAGCTGGGCACCAAGCCCGGGGGGGCCCAGCTTGTAGAAGGAGCTCTGCACTGAGTACTGGCAGACGGGCGCCTTGGCCTCGGGGAAGGGGCCCAGCGAGGGGCCGTTGAGCAGGAAGGTGCCTGGCAGGTTGGCATCCATGGCTCCGGCACCGAGGTGGCCCTCAGAGCCCGGCTTCCCAGGGGTGCAACGGCCAGCCCATCCCCACCAGCCTGGGGGCTACTGGGCCCCGGCGTCCACCCTGGCCAGCAGGCACCTGGGTGGCCCTAGGACCCTGGCAGGCTGGCCAGGGGGCCACGTCCTGGGCAGGTAGGGGGCCACGGGCAAGGCCAGGGCAAGCGTCCCTGGCTGACCCTGCCGAGGTGGCACCAGCACCGGACACTCAACTTGGGCTTGGGAAGAGCCAACATTTATTTCTCTGATAAAGCTGAGGCTCATTAGAATACAGGGCCCCCATTGGCCGGGCGGCTGCAGGTGGCGCTCCCATTGGCCGGGTCTCCGCGGCCTCGGCTGCCATTGGCTGCGCCGCAGGGCCAGCCCGGGATTGGCCCGGCCCAGACAAATTGCGCTTTGAAAGCCGGCGGCGGGGGGACGCGGCGGGCGTGGGGCGAGGTGGGCGCTGGACAGCGCTGGGCGGGATGGGATGGGATGGGATGGGATGGGATGGGATGGGATGGGATGGGATGCGGGGACGGGGCGACGCACAGCGCGGCCGGGCCGGGCCGCGGCGGGACACGGGGCCGGGACGCGACGCGACGCGACGCGACACGACGCGGCGTGCGCCGCGGGCGCTGAACAGCGCCGGCCGGGGCTTTCGGCGGGGCCCCACCAGTAGGGCACAGCAGCGCCGCTGCCCCCGGTGCGGCTGGGAGACCCCCACGCTGATGCCCCACGCATCCGGTGGCACCGGCCGGGCAGCCACTTCCCCGCCCGTCCAGGGAGAGGCTGCTGTCGGATCAGCCCCGAGACCTGCTCGGGGGTGCGCACGTTTCTGCACCTTTTGGCCTCCCCCATGAACGGCTGAGCACAAACAGCTGCCAGCCCCCACGACTGCCCCTGCCCTCCTGGCAACCGGGTAGGGGCAGAGGGGAACCCCACCTGGCCATGCACCCTGGAGTCTCAGTCTTCCCTGCGCCCATGGAAAAGCAGAGACGAGACACGGTCAGTGTTGGTTTCTTTATTAACTTATAGTCTGATAGCTGGTGTACAGGGAAATGATCTATACATCAGGGGCTAAGACAGGGAGATCCAAAAGGCTTGTTTCCATAACAATTAAAAAAAGGAAATAAAAGTAATTTTTTAAAACTTCTAAAAAGCTTCTAGTGTGCAGACTGCAGCATTCTCTAGGCTCAATGTTGGGTGCAGCCTCCCCCTACCAGCCCTACGAGCAATCTGAGCGCAAAGCAATGTCACTGCAGGTGCCTGGCACGGTTGCAGCACAGCACATTCCCTAAGGTGTATACAAGGCCAAAGCACAGGACCCACACACAACTCTACAGTGATGCTACGGAGTCAGCTGTCGCAGTGGGTCTAGGGAGGTTATTGTACACAGCAAGGGTGATGGATGGAGAGTCTGTGACTATATGGCTTTGGGGTGGGGTGGGGAAGGGGTTGCTTTGCTCTCCAAGGCTAAGCTGGGTCATTTGCTTCGCTGCAGCTAGGCTTCTTCCAACTGCAGGGGAGTCAGGGGCTTTCCCGGCAGATGCGTACCCACTGCGAGACAGGGCTGCCCTGCCAGGGCCACCAGCCTGAAGCTGCAGGTGGGCTCGTTCTGCACGTGGCCACAGAAAGCAAACTCAGGCCCTGCAAAACAGGTCCATGGCCACCTCCAGGAGAAAGAGCAGGGGCTCCCCACACCACTGTGCTACAAAGACCAAGCCCCCATGTTGGTTAGTTAAAGGACAGAGTCGGGGACATGGGACCTACTGCCACTACCTGCATCTGGCCCTCCTGGGGTCAAGTACTGTAGCAGATTCAACCTACCACACACCTCAGAGTTGCCTGGGCAGCTCTGCCCATGACTGCTCTCCTGCTAGGGCAGCTGGCCCCGGGGCTGCCCTAGCTCCCAGGGTGACTGCTTGGTCCAGGCTGCTACAGCAGGGCATTTCACCTGGCCAAAGTGCAGCCACTGGGGGAGCAGCCCCCCATGTCTCTGGGGTTGGTCCTGGGAGGGTCAGCATCCACGGGGTCTATGGGCTATGCTCATTTGTGCCCTCGCAGGGAGGCCAGGGGACCCTGCAAAGCCCTTGCATGGCATGCGTAGTGCAGGGCTGCTGGCTCCTGCCAGCTGTTGGCTCATCTCCTGAGCAGATATTGTGCTGAGTAGAACTAGGCACAACCCCACGTGTGGCACAAGCATCCCCTGTCTCATTACATTGTCCCTGGGCCTCAAGCACCTCAGCGCAGGCCTACAGCTTCACCCCAGCTGGAGCCAACACAAACTGGGGCTTGCACCATGGACAGGCCCATGGGACTGCACCTGTGGGCCCCTCTCTTCAGGCCAGGAAGGGACCAGGCTCAGCTGGAGGGGCACAGGGCAGGGGCAGTCTGCTGCTCTTTTACTCCTATAGCTTCCCAGCTCCATTCATCAGAGCTGCCCACGTACTCCAAAGGTTTTGCCTGTCTGACAGCCTGAAGAGGTATTTGGGAGTGGAGCTGTTAGTGCTTTGTACATACTGCTAGAGTGTCCCTAGGGGTTTGCATAGTATTTATTGGTTCATATACACAAGGCTGATTGCTGTACAGTTTACACTTTCAACACAAGCAATGAGCTCAGTGCTCAGCCCAGAGCCCTGCCCTGGTGGGAGACGTTGCACGTGCTGGGGAGAGGAAGGGCAGCCCTGCACCAGCCCCTCTACCCAGGGCAGTTGTGCTCCCTGCAACCCTCATCTCACACACCCCCTGGCAACTGCTGCCCGCCCCATAAACCAACACTCACTGAGAGGGATGAGAAGCGAGTCCAGCAGAGGCAGCACAGGCGATGGGGGGGTCGAGCCGCTCTCCTTCCATGGTGAGCAGTGCCGTGCTGCCCCAGCTTCCCTCTTGCAGCTGGAGCACGGGTGCAGGGATGCATTTACACACGCGAACGCGCAAGGGTGGAGTCTCCTTCCCACTGCCAGTCCTACTCTTGCCTCCCAGAGGAACTGAGAGGATGCCCCTGGTGCGTGCTGCTGTCTCTGGGCTCCTGGCAGCAGCGGGGCAGGGACGGAGGCCCCTCCGTCAGTTTTAAGTACTGTAGCTCATGCGTCTTGCAGTCAGTCAGTCATGCGGATAGGACGGTAAGTATGTCTCATACAGAAATCATGCCATTAACCTATAGAAACATGTACAGCCAGCCCTGCTCCCCTCCACTCTCTGCTTTCCTCTCTTCTCTTCTCAGGTATGTGTCAGAACGTGTGTGGAGTTCAGTGGTTTGGTGTTGAGGTGAGATCCTGGAGAGACACAGACAGAGATGGGGTTACCAGGCATTCATGGTGGTACAGCCAGGAGAAAGGGTGGGGGCAGCCAGGTACGTGGCAGTCCCAGCCCCTTCTGCACCCTATGCTTGTCCCACACGCACCCATCCTGCCCAGCTACCACAAGACAAGTTTTAGGGGGGTGTCAGAGAGACAGGGACAGGGCACCAGTAAGTGCCCTGCCTGGAACCGGCAGCAATGGCATAGATGGTATTGGTAGTGCTGTCCCAGCTGCAGAGAGCAGCAACAAGCGGGACCTGAGCTGCACCAAAGGCAATGTGGCACTGGGAAGGAGCTGGGAGGGCTGCTTGTAGGCTCTGCGATAGAGGAGGCCAGCCTTGAGCCCCCAGCCTCAACTAGGGTGACCGACTGCACCTCACTCTCACAGCAGTGGGTAAACCCCATACATTCCTAATGCACACCCTGGGCCACTTTCGCATGCTACAGAATACAGCAGGAGCAAAGCAGCAGGAGCACTGCCCCAGAGACAGGTAGACCCAGGGACTGTCTGGGGAGTGGGGCAGGCAGTAGATGTGGGGACACGGTCTGCATGAACATGTGTCCACAAGCACAAGCCTCTTGACTGTCATGCACCCACAGAGAGCCCACTAACACAGTGGAGAGAGGAGGGAGAAGAAGGACAGACAGACACAGCCATGCATGTACAGCAGAGGCCAGAGGACCAACAGCCCCTGCTTGGCAGCCTCCTCCCTGGCTCAGGCAGTGCCTGGCAGCTGGGGAGCATGCGTGCAGCACCTTCCCCCAAGTGCTGCACTGCCAGCACAGCAGCAAGCATGCAGAGAGCAATGATGCAGCTGGGTCCAAGTGTGCTGTGCCTAGCACCCTGCCTTGAGCCTGGTCTAGTCCCACCCAACAGGGAAGGGAGGGGGAGCAGGGAACGCACAAGACTAGGGATGATTCAGTGCTCACACTGGGAATCAATGGAAGAAATGCCCTGGGCCAAAGACAGGTCCCCTGCCCTCAACCCCTACAAGAATCACGTTCCTGCACCCCGCCACTCCTGCATCCCTGCTGCCCTTATGTCCACCAGCAGCATCCTGCCATGGCCTGCACCCCCTTTCCTGTCCACAGGAGCTTCAGCAGACCTCACTGCCGCCCTCTCGTGCTACGATGCGTAGCTGGCAGTGGCAGCCGCTTGCATCTCCCAGCAGGAGTGCTGCGAGCACAGGCAGCAGGCCATAGCCCAGCAGAACTGTGACGCTCCTCATCTGGCCCACGGCTCTGCCGGTGCCTGGCTGCACCCCATGGGAAGGGAAGGCAGGGGCACCAGGCTCCAAGGGCTGGTCTCATCTGCCACAAGGCTGCACAGTTAGTGCTCGTGGATGAAGGGGACAAGTCTACTCAGACCCCATGCAAATGTTATCTACTCCTTGGAGTGGTTTTGGACAAAGACCATCCCTCTGCTGTAGCCCAGCATAACCAGGAGTAACAACCCTGTGGCCCTGTCACTGGGGACCATTACCCTGAGTACCCAGGACGCTGTTGACCGCAGCAGCAGCTCCTGGTGCTGTGGCTGCAGCAGAGTGCTGAACGCAGAGGCTGACCCAGCACCAGCACCTGACTGGAGCATTGCTGCAGAGCAGGGCACCCCGTGCCCATTGCACCCAGGCCCTGGCCCAGGAGCGGGTTAGCAGCAGGGGCACGCTGCTGCCCACCCTCAGCATTTTGCTGCAGCACAGAAACCCCTCTCTGCAGCCCGAGAGCTGGGCACAGCCCTGTTACACTTTCCCCAGGAGGATGTGCACGACCAGCAGCTCAGTGCAGGCAGCAACGTGGGGAGCTGGGATAGAAGGAAGAGCAAAGGTGGGGTTACCTCAAAAGAGGCCATTTGAGGGGTCACTGCTTCCCCCTTTTCAGGCTGGCTCGTTTCACTACCTGAGCCCCCATCCTGCCCCCGGAGACCTCCGGTTTCAGGACACGCACTCGCACCTCCTCCTGAGGAAGCCGCAGGGGCAGGAAGCAGGACATCACCCAGGTGAACAGACAGACATACAGAAGAGGACAGGAGAGGGAAAAGCAGAGTCAGTTGGCAGAAGACACCGAGCAAGACGACTGGTGCAGTGGGCAAGAGCTGCCCCTGGAAGCCTTAGAGGGGAAACAGGAGAGGAGAGCAGGGCAGAAGAAAGGATAGAGGATGGCAGAGCCCCAGAGCCCGTGAATCCTGCAGAGGCAGTGCTGGCCCCGGGCAGGGTGCCTGCAGGGCAGGGTGCCTGCAAGGCAGGGCTATAAGTCACACTGTACCTTGGCCCCCAGACCGTCCCGGTGCAGGATGGAGTATTTCATGAAGTGATCATTCTCAGCCTCCAGGTCTTGGGGCTCCTGCAGGGAGCCCTCCAGAATCAGCTCCTCCTGCTCCTGCCTGTCATCCGTGTCACAAGGGCCCAGCTGACGCACCACCTTCCGGACGACCTGTGGAGGCCCGCACAGCCGGGCATCACAGCTAGCCCCCAGGCACCATGCCTCCCTCCTCACCCAGTCTGGCCCTGAACCGCACGTGGCATGCAGCCTCTGTCCCATGCACAGGATCTGGCCAGAGAAGTGCCGTGACTGTAAGCAAAGACGGTGGGACGCGGGTGCCCTGCATGGGCCCCTGGGCTGCAGGGAGAAGCAGGGCAGCGGGGCAGAGGGGAGAGGAGAAAGGTTGCGGCATGGCCTTGCCTGCACCATGCCCTCGAACACTCACCTTCTTGGTGATGATATTGCCTTGATCATCTGTGAACTGCTCCTCAGTCACCTGCTCTCCAGGGAGATGAAGGACTTCGTTCCCCTGCAGTGACAGGAGGGACATCAGGGCATTTTAGGGGGGTGAGGGGAGCCCCTTTGCAGGCAGAACAGTATACTTAACATGCACCTCACAGCCTCTGTCTCCCACCCTGACCCGTCCCTTCACTGCTCTCCTCTGCATCTGCCCTGGGGCTGGTCTCTCAGCTCCCTGCTCATTACCTTCACAAGGACGCGCCGGCGGATGACCCTGGTGGAGAGAGCCTCCTCATCATCCGCCAGCCCCTGGCTCTCCCCAAGCTCCTTGTCCAGCTCACGGTGGGCGTGTTTGAGCAGGAAGCGGACAGAGCCCCTGACGATGTGCATGACGTTCTGGCAGCTGACCAGGAAGAAGGCCAGCAGCACCAGGGCGATCAGCAACTGGGCCAGGAAAGCCCACATCCTGCCTCAGCGCGCGCAGCTCCACACGTGCCCTGCGGGTCTGAGCCTGCTGCTCAGAGCCCGGCCATGCTATTCGGCTGGTACAGGCAAAGCCCCCGGGGCAGGAGCAGCCCTGCGGGTCTGCAGCCTGCCCGGTGCAGTGCCCTGGCTCTGTGGGAAGACTGCTGTAACCCTAGCTGCTGCAGCTCAGCTGGCTGTGGGCGGCGAGAAGGAAGTGCGCAGATGGGGTGTCCTTTGCATTCACAGCTTCTGTCAAAGTCGGGGGGGGGGGGCCAGGACTGCGACAGCACCATCCGTCCCCAGCCAGGCGGTAACCAGGACAGCCCTGTCCCCCTTCTCCATCAGCTTGCCAACAATCTGTCTTCCTGGCTGTGGTGGGAGGGCAGCATACAGTCCTCTGTCACAGGACAAATGAAGCCCCGGGCAGGAGCCAGGGGTTTGGGGTGTCACTGGAATCGCACATGACTCGGGAGACACGCACTGCAGAGCTGAGCAACCACCTCCAAGCATGGCTGTGCTGCTGGGATGGCTGTGTGTGCCCTGGCCGGGGAAAGACGCTTGCCCTCACCTTGTACCTGCCGGCTCCATGTGGCCATGGCAGGATGCCCACCACCCAGCCTGGCCCCCAGACCAGCTCTATTTCTGGCTCCAGCAGGCTGTTGGGCTGGCGGCCACAGCAGATACTCAATAAGGAAGCAGGCAGAGAGGCTGGCTGGGTTATAAATGGAGAGCAAGAGCTCAGGTATCAAGCACAGCAGGCTATTCTGGTCTGAGCAGCACCTCCAGGGGCAGAGGACAGGAAACGTGCCAGGAGACTTGTGCCTCCGCTAGCACCCAGTCTGCCCAGCTGGCCTTGCAGCAGGCTCAGTAAAGGGCTGTCCATAGGGTCTCCACCTCCTGCGGGGCCAGGTCCCCCTGCTCTTACCCTCACCTGCCCAAAGAAGCAGCTGTCTGCCTCCTCCTGCCAGCCGCCTGTGGGGTGCTGGGGCTGCCAGTCGCTGTCCTCTGTGGAGCTGACCCGCATCAGCTCCACGGCTGGCACCAGGACCTGCTCTTGCTCCTGGCACTGTGCCCCGGAGGCCGTGGTGTGCGTCGGGAGCAGCCTTCGGGTGACCCCCTCCTGCCAGGAGCCCGCTGTCAGGTCCTGTAGGCAGGAGATAAAGGAGCCTTCTGCATTCCAGTCCCTCAGCCTGGGCACCGGAGAGGGACAGGGACAGGGAGAGAGAGACAGAGAGAGAGAGGCAGTCAGCTTTGCCGTGGAGTGCTACACCCAGAGCATCAGCCTACCTCCGGCAGGCATGCCGGCGCAGCCTGTACCCCACCAGGCGCTGGGCTCCCCGGCTCATGGCACTGCCGGGCACCCGGCACAAGCAGCACAAAATGCAGATGCACAAAGGGCACAGGCCTCCTCCCTGCCACGCTCCCTGCCCACCCCACAGCCTCGCAGCCTGGCTGCGACGGTCTAAGGCAATGCTGTAGAGCATCACTGAGCTCTGCCAGGGACCTCACAGGACCAGTGCCACTGGGAACACGGGAGGATGCAGCCCAGGCTGAGATGGCTCCAGTAAGCACAACCTACATGCAGGGCCTGGCTGTCTGCCTGGGGTCCCTCCCAGGTGCTCTGCAAGGAGCCCCCCCAGAGCATCTCCAGAGAGGTGCAAGGCACTCGGCCCAAGTCACTGCTCTGTCTGCCAGGGATGCCCAGAGTCCAGAGCTGGAGACCAGCAGAGAAGCAAGCAAAGCTGGGAGATTATTGCAGCTGGCCCAGCACAGGGCAATAGCTGGCGAAGCAGTTCTGCTCCCCTCCCACAGCCACCACGGCACCCCAGGCCACAGTACCTGTCTGCACTCTTCTCCACGACATGGCTAATGGTAGGTGATGCTGTGATCCTGGCTTGCACCTTCTGCTGAGCTGAAACAAAAGAGACTTCACTCTCCAAGTCCTGCTCCCCGGTCCCTGGCTGGCGACCACTGGCTGGCATCTTCCCCTCTGGCCTCTGCCCCTCCTCCTGCTCTAGAAGGTCAATCAGGCCATTCATGGCATCTGAGTCCACTGTGTCATCCTCAACCAGGTCCATAGAGCCCATGTGGTCTGGGCCATGTGCATCTGCTAGAAGCTGCCCCGGGAACCGGCCTTCGCTTGTGGCATCCGAGTCCTCAGCCTTGCTGCACTCCAGAGAGGAGTCCTCAGCAGTCACCAGCGAGGGGGTGAGCCCCGAGGACCACACCTGCATGTCGGACATCTCCATCAGGGCGTCCTGCTCGGTGGCAGCCATGGGGATAGCATCCATGATGGCCACCTCATTCCAGTACTGGTCGGCACGCAGCGGGGATGGCAGCGTGTAATGCAGGGAGGCAGGGGACAGCAGCTCGTCCTGCAGCGAAGCGTAACCTATATGGGCAGACAGAGGCGACATCTCCAGCAGCCATCTCACGCACGCACAAGCACAGTGGGGCGAGAAGGGAAACAGCCTCCGGGAGGGTGCCTGCCCCAAGGACAGCAGTGGTCATGCCACAGACACCAGTGGCTGAGCTGAGTAGGGCTGCGCTCACAGCAGCTGCTGCCTTTGCATGGTCCCTGCAAATGCTGCCATGCCTCCCTTCAAGTCCTGGGGGGTTGGTTCAGGCAGGTCCTGGGGCTGCCCGCTCCCTGCGGGGAGGACTGGCCTGGGGTCCACACGATGCCCCATCCACACTGCACCCTCTTTGCTACCTTGCTCCTTCAGCCCCTGGGTCCCTGCCCACAGCCCCCATCCAGCATCAGCTGGCTGATGGTCAGCCTGGAGTTCAGGTGGCCAAGTCTGGCAGGCACTGACTCCCAAAGTCAACCCCTCACTGCAGCACAGAGGAGCAGGCTGGAAGTAGTACCATGAGCAGGGAAGAATGGCCCTGGTACATGTCATGCAACCTCAAGGCCCTGTGGGATGCAGCCAGGGCCCTACAGGTGTAGGCCCTACAGGGCCCTGTTGGTGTCTCTGGGGCTACATGACAAGCAGTTGTCATCTCCTCATCACCCAGGGCCATGTGCACAGCCTAGGCACACCGATATGGACTACAGCCAAGCCAGGCACTCCCACCCACACAGGTGGCTTTGCTCAGTCTTTTTCAGCTCTGAGCCACTAGCCCCTTTTCTACCCCCGGAGATCAGCAGAGAATGCATTCTGCTCCCCAGGCAGCCAGAGATTGCTAGTCACAGCCGAGGCATGGGGACAGCTGGGACTCCCAGCACAGAAGGGGCACCTCTCCCCTGTGCAGGTGCCTGGCTGGGTGCAAGCAGTGCAGGGTGAGCGAGGGAATGAGCGCAGGGTAGCGCAGGAGGAGAAGGCCTGGGTGGCCACCTGCAAGCACGACAGCCATGAGAGGGGCAGTCCCTGGTGACATGCAGTCGCTGGAGCAGAATGTGGCTCCCAGAGGGCTCAGCTGAGGTGGAGACAGTGGGAGACAGGCAGTGGAGGAAGATGAGAGAAGGAGAGGCTAGGATGAGCTCAGAGCAGAGAGGTGACAAGAAGTGACCCACAGGAGCATCCACACCTGATGGCACTAGGTGGCATGTTTGAGAGAGCAGAACAAGGGGAGAGACAGAGAGGGACAGAGCGATGAGCCAATGCTGCACGGGCAGCGCCACACTGCAGGGCTGCAGCAGCACAAAGCCCTGTCCCTGCCTGGTGTGCCGGCTCCCTGACAGTGCATACTGCAGCTGACCCCAGCTGTGTGCCTGCACCCAGGCATGCTCCGCCTGGGACCCAGCCTGGGCACACCACCACAGCCAGAGAGCCAGGACTCTGTGAGCTCCCTGGCCACCGCTCAGCTCGCACAGCCAGAGGCACCTCTCACTGGCATGTCGGGATAAGGAATGTGTGTCCACCCCACCTGGAGAGCTTCTGAGAAGGCAGTATGGCACAGCCAAGCTTCCTGCAGCATAAGCCCCAGTGAAGAGGCCGTGTCTGTCAGCAACGCCTTGTGCCCACTGAGCTCCCAGCAGGCCACCGGCACCCTGGTCAGGCAAGGTATCAGCCCCAATCTTTCTGCATAGACTCTGCCTCCGGGGCTCTCCTGCAGTCCCTGCCAGAAGCCAGAACTCACCATTCATCTGGGACGGCGAGAGAGAGTAATCTCTGTCCGTGTAGCGCCAGCTGCCCTTCAGGCTGCGGCTCTGCCGGCCAGAGCCCTCCAGCGTGTTGACAATCTCGCTGCGGTCGATGTTCCTCAGCGCCGTGTACAGACTCTCAACTGCAGGGGGAAGCCAGTGTCAGCAAACTGGTCACTAGGGGAACACAGCCACGCCCCAGACACCCTCCAGGCAGGCAGGTGTGCATGAACTAGCTGTGTAGAGCCAGCCAGTGACCCCTGAGCATGCACATGCTGCTCTGCGCAGCCAGTCCTGCCACCTCCACGCCTATAACAGGGCACCGCAGATACTCACTCTTGACACTCTTGCCCTCGCGGCTGACCCAGAGGTTGAGTAAGGCTATGCTTTGCTCCAGCAGGGAGTTGGGGTTCTCCACACGTATCCTGTTGATGTCATCCACCCCAAACTGCAGCTCACGTGCCAGCTCTGGGGGAGACACCACATCTCAGCATCACACCATCTGGCGCCCACCACCAGCTCCCAAGCCAAAAAGGCTAGGGATGTGAAGGGCTCAGCCAGACCCAGCACAGAGTCCCCCCACATCACATACAACTGAACACAGCAGAACATGCAGGAGCAGGAGCTGGGACAGGGCAGAGGTTGAAGCCCCTCTGCACAGGCTGGCTGTGACCAGCGTAGCAGTGTCTCATGCTAAGGAAGAAGCACGGGTGCTGCCATTGGGTGTGTGGCTGCAACAACAGTGCTGGGCCTCCATGAACAGCAGCAATACATACAACTCGGAACAAAACTCTAGCTTGGTATCTATGCGTGTGTGTGTGAATGCATGCACAGCTGCAACAAGGTTTATTTCAGTGCCACAGTATGCTCACAGTTTAGCAGAAGTGCTGGGAGGCAAGGCCAGCCTGCCAGAGGAGCTAGTGCAGACTGCATGCATACCAACTGCATCAGGGCCCAACTCCCTGGGCAGTGTAAAGCATATTCAGTCCACCCTGCAGCATGTTTCCAGCCTTCCTAAGTATCAGCTTTCCGAGGAGTGTTGTGCCATCAGGTGTGGACTCACCGGCCCAGCTGAGGCCCAGCTGTTCCGCTATGTCAACCATCTTCTGGTCTGCCTTGTCTGTGCTGCTCAGAGAGCCTGGAGGAGAAGAGGGAGTCACAGCTTCAGCTGCACAATGGCCCTGCAGCAGCGTGGGGAGCGGAAAGGGGTGCTGGCTATGGGGGTCTCGCAGCCCCGCAGGCATGGCACTGCCCTGCAGGCAGGACCAAGGAAACCCTCAGGGAAAGGGAAGCTGCCACAAGCGCAAGTACGACAGGGTCAGCCCAGCCTTTCCACCGGGCTTGGGCACCCCAAGCACAGGTGGTGAGTGGGCTTGAACAGTCCCAGCAGGCTGCGTACCGAAACTGGTCTCGCTTAGGATGCTGTATCGCTCCCGCAGAGACAACGGTGTCAGTGTCCTCCTCCGCTCCTCACTGCCACTTCCCTGTGAGAGTGGGGACAAACCAAGGGGTCACCAGCTTGAAAAGAGGGCAGCAGCTCTGCCCTGGCACCAAGCTTCTCCCACAGCCCCAGAGCAGCATGGCATGGCCACGTGGAGCAGCTGAGGAAGAAAGACTGACAGCAAGAGCTGTCTCCTGCACCTGGGGGAGGGATGGGCCCCTGCCGCCCCCTCCCAGAGGTGCCAGAGACCCAGCACTGACCTTGGTGCAGGGTGGTATGCTGATGTTCAGGTGGCAGAGCACATGCTGGAGGTCCTCATATTTCATGGCCTTACGCAAGAAAGACAGGGAGCCACTGGCTTCCCGGCTGCTGTCCCGAACCTGAGCACCGAGAGCCCGGTTAGGTGGCCTGGCACAGGGCAGGTGCAGGGGCCCCAGCTGCAGCCCAGCCCTGCACTCTGCCATTACCTTGATGGGGATGGCGAGACGATTCTCCCGGAAGGACTGGAAGAGGAAGGTGCGGGGCTGAGTGGCCTTCTTGACAGGCACCAGGTTCCCTGAGAGCTCGACATGCAAAGGCATCCCCTCTACCACCTGGCAGGGAGCAGAAAACAGGCTCAGACCCTGTGCTGTTTCTCCTGCCCCTGGACAGGGCAGATAACCCCAGCCCTCCTCCCCGGGCCAGGGCCAGGCTCCTCCACTGGCATCAGTCTCCCCTCGCTTGAGCAGCGCTCTCCCTGCTGCCCCCCCCCCCACGTGCTGCTGGGGACAAACCTCAATGTCCCTGCTGCGGGCCACCTCAGTGAAGTTTTCATGCTGCTCCAAAGTCTTGTCAACCTTGTCATCAGTCATGCAGTAGCAGCGCAGCCGGCCTTCCCGTGCATCGTTCATCTTGGCAAACACCACGAATTTGGCCATGTAGGGCACGGCTGTCAGCTCCTTGTACAGCATTGTGGCAAAGTGCACGGCCTCAGCTGTGCGCGGGCAGTCGGCCAGCCAGAACCTGCAGGAGGGCTGGGTCAGGGCACTGCTGGGCAGGTTCCCCAGTGGCACCAGGAGAACTGCCCCTCCCCAACAGCAAACTGCACCGCAAAGGGTGCCGCAAGAGCTCTGGGTACAGGAGCAGCCCCATTCATGATGGGGACCCACCCAAGCACAAAGAATGGCCCCTTCCCTCTGCACACCCAGTTGTTTTGTTTCCTGATGCATGCTGAGGCAGCATGGGGGTCTCAAGACTGGAGGCAACTGCCGTGCATGTGTCAATGGGGCAGCACCACAATAAGCACAGGGGCGGGAGGCTCCTCCTGGTACAGGCTGCACCCCAAGAGGGCCCAAGGAGCAGCAGATGTCCCCAGATGAACACGTGCTCGCCCAGGACTCACCTGGCAGACACATTGGTGGTAAAGTTAGCACACTCGTTTTCATAGACCAGCTTTGTGGTGCCTGTTATGTCTTCCCACTGGGCTTGGGCTGTCCCTCCTGCAGCAGACAGCAAGGGTGAGCACACTGCCTTTCCATAAGCCTGGGGTCTGCATCCCCCAAGGCATTTGCTCTCTCCACTGCCGTGACCTGTCCTTAGCTCCCAGCAGCTGCATCCCAGCCCGTCCCCACCAAAGAGCATGCTCGCCTGCATGGCAGGGGTTGGCAGCCTCACCAATCACACTGCAGAGCAGGCGCAGGCTGGTGGTGTCACCCTCGCCACTGTCTCGGGGATTGTCCTTCCAGGATGGTGGCAGTGGGATGCGGAGGCCAATGGGGCGGTGGAACTTTCTCCGGCGCGGCTCCACCGTGATGATGGGGCTGAAGGTTGCCTGGTTCCCCAGCAGCTTAGTCACCAGCTCGTCGGGCACGGGCTGCGCCTGCAGGCAGCACAACCACAAGCATCAGGGACAGTTTCCTCTGGGCTGGGGCACAGCCTGGGCCTGATGCCTACCCCTGCCTGCAGAAGCCCAGCTGGGTCCTCAGCCAGGCTCTCCGGGGCTCACCTGCAGGGCCAGCCTCACTCTCTTGGTGACAGCGGTGTCTGGGAAGGTGGCCTGTACCATGGGCACCAGTGTGCTTTTCAAACACCCTCCCTCAGGGCCAATCAGATCGCAGTCCTGGCAAATCCGGGACATGACCACGAAGTAGAGAGGGAAGTCGGTGGTGATGATGCGGCAGACCCTCCTCTTCTCCAGCTCCTCCAGGCTCTCCAGCTCTGCAAGGGCAGCACAGCCATCAACGCTCACACACCAAGACCGTGGCTGTCACCCACCACCCCCTCCGAGTTGCACCGACCATGCCACGTTCAGCCCCATCCCACCATCCAGCCTAGCCACAGCCCTGCCTGTGGGGAGCCACATGGTGCCAAGCCCCTGCCTGCCTGGCACTCTCACCCTCATCCATGCCATTGAGCAGCTGGTCCATGTAGCTCTCCTCATAGCGATTGCGGTGCTCCTTCCAGACAGAGCCATTCTCGCTGCGCAACACCACCAGCTCGCGGTCTCCACGCCCATATGAGGCAAAGTGTGGGATCTCCACAATGACGGGGCTGCAGACAGCAGAGGAAGGGTGCTTGTACCCATGCGCTGCTTCTGAGACACGCAGGCAGCAAGGTGGCCCTGGGCAGAGCACCTGCCCATGCTGTACAGCTGCTGGAGGAGGAAGGCAGGACTGCTCACCCCCCCTCTCTCTGCGAAACAGGGCTCTGCGCCCAGCAGGACCATGCTGGTCAGGGCTTTTCCTACCACAGCACAGCCACTGCTCCGTTATGCTGGAACGACCCACCCCAGAAACTTGGTACGCCTGGCTGGAGGCGGGATCTCTCCTGCACCAGACCCCCAGAAGCAGAGATGGGCAGAGGTCTTGCCCCAGCTGGCAGAGACTCGAGAGGAGCCCAGATCCGTCCCCAGTCCTGAGGGACAGCCCCAGTGTGGGCAGCCCCATCTGCTCTGTTCCCAGCTGTGCTCACCTGAGGAACTGCGCGCTGGCGGGCCCCAGGGCGATGATTCGGCTGGCCAGACCCTCCTCCTCAGCCAGCGGTGGGGGTGCAGGCAGCTTTTGGGGCTTCACCAGGCGGCAGGTGATGCGGGTTGGTGCGGCGCAGGCGCGGGGTGGGATGACCACGCGCAGTCCATGGTGCCGGCTGCCCCGCATGGAGCCACCACGGGCATCGACCATGAAGCTCACAAGGAACCTGGAGTGGGCAGAGGCATGGGCAGGTGGGCACCTTGCAGCTAGCTCACGCGCAGAGCGTACGTGTGCCACACGGGCTGGGCACTCACCCTGTGTGCACGGGGCTGGCCACTGGGCTGATGTTATCCGAGGTCTCAGTGGCGGGGCTGCTGGGGATCAGGGAGTCCTCGTCAAACTCCTTGGAGGGCTGTGTAAGGCAGGGAAGAGCCCCCATGGGCACAGGGTCCTATTTGGGGGTGCTGAGCCTGCCCATTCCTCCACAGTCTCACAACCCTCCCTGGGCAGTTCCATACCACCGGGTCCATCCCCACCACCCACACCATGTTTTGGCTCTGTGGTGGTGGTGGGGCTCCCCCCGGCAGGGAATGCCTGGAGGGGCTGTGGCAGGCTGTGTCTCATGCTCACCTCCTGTGGGGACACTGAGGGTGCATGCAGCAGGCTGACTTGCTCAGCTTCTGTCTCCACAGGTCCTACCTGCTCAGTCTCCTCCGCTCTGGTCACCACAGTCTCAGGTGGGACGCAGGGGACCTGCAGAACAGCTGGAGACTCCGCCCTGGCAGAAGAGGGCAGTGACAGCCACTGAAGTGGCAAGCCTGGGCTCCTCAGCCCCCCGGCCATCCCCAGGGAGTCCCGGGGCTGCTGGATGAAGGCAAACTCAGCAGCGGACCCATTTCCTGGTGCAGGAACACCATCAACTATCTTTGCCTGCTATGCTAGCTGGTAGGGGCTCAGTGATCCATTCCTTGCCCAGAGCTGTCCCTGCCCCACTGGCATCCCAGCCCAGCACCAGGCTGGCCCCGTGCCTTGTACCCACTCCCTCCCCACCATCCAGTGCCTCTTACGTTTGCTCCAGTGTTGTCGTGGTGACAAACTCCAGCATCTCCCTCTTGCCCTCCTGGTCCCTGGGATCGGGTGTCCTGGGCTTTGGTGCAATCAGCTCCTCCTCTGAAACAGAGAGCTGGCTCAGCATGCAGCGAGGCAGAAGGACAAGGGAGCACAGACGTCCAGCCCTTGCCCCCATCCCTCCTCAGGGCTGGAGCCAGGGCACATCTCTGCTCCCACTGCTGGCCACACACACTCGTCCCCTGAGTCTCAGCCAGCCACGGGGCGGCTTTGCCCTCTGCCAGATGGGGTCTGACGGCAAGGCCAAGGCCTGTGCTGTGGGTCAGTGGGACAGGAGCTGTGGTAGCTGTCAGGAGCCTCAGCTGCTAGCCAACCCCTTTCCCACAGCACCAAGCACAGAGCAGAGCCTGCCAAGAACACCCTGCCGTTGGATGCTGGGGACAGGAGTGTAGGCAGGGCTGGGGACGCAGGAAGGATGCCCTAACACTGCCAAGTGTATCCACGCACCCCCTTGGAGGTACAAGCCCAGTCAGCACTGCCTGCTGGCCCAATTAATGCCTGCTGAGTTCACCAGGGTTCAGCTCTCGCCAGTGCCCTATGGGAAGGAGTCCAGCACCTCCCAAAGCAGGGAGAGAGCCCCAGTGATGAGGAGGGGACTGTAGCAGCACGGAGACCCTTGAGCACTCAGGTTCATCCCTGCCCTGGCCAGGACAGCACGGGGCGGTTGTAGAGGGGCACTGGAGTTTGTCACAGAACCAGGCTCTTCCGCCTACTGGGGACAGGGCCTGGGGCCGACGGAGCCAGGGCTCCCCCCCAGTGAGGGGACGGCCCCATTCATGCAGTCACACCACAGCAAGCAGCACGGACACAGATGGGCAGGGCGGGATGGCAGGGCCTGCACTGGATAGCACCAGCCCAGCAGCAAGGCTCAGCAGATGGATGTGGCGTGCGGATGGTTAGTGGCCATGGGGTGAAATGGGCCATTGAGCTGGGGCAGGGGGACACATTTCATACCCATTACTGTGACATGAGCAGTGCCTGCAAAGTAAGAAGAGGCAAAGGTGAGGTCTTGGTGGGAGGGAGCAGGAGCGGACCAGCTGCAGCCAGGCTGGGACCTGGTACCACCCCATGGAGCAGGGCACGGTGGGGGCTCTGCATGCCCAAGGGCTCTCTGCACACTGTCCCTGGGGCATGGGACCACAGAGAGGTCCAGGCATATCCCTCCTGCATAGTGCAGGAAAGCACCCAAGCCAGGAGGTGCCACCCGAGAAGTCTGGTGGGCTCCCCTTGTCCTCTCCACAAGACCACCGTGGGGCCACACAACTCCCCCACCCCGGCCGGCAGAAACGCCAGTGCCCGTCCCCAGGGCTGCTGCCTGTCACACTGGCTCAGCCGGCAGATCTCTGGGATGGTGAAATCCAGCTCCGGCCCCTCACCTTCATCCTCTGACACATCCAGAATCTCGTCTACAGTCTCCGGGAAGCTCATGCGGTGCTTGTCACCAACTGACTGCGGGAGCAGAGTGGAATCAGAGGAGGCCAGTCCTTTGCTGCACAGCCACCTGCAGCCCCCTCCTCACACCCAGGCTAGGCACCCAGCTGTCAGTGCTGGCCCTGCCCAGCTGTGCTCAGCAGACCTTTGCCTGGCTGATCCCAGCCCCAGCCCTCCTCCACAGGGTCCTGGTCCCAGTCCCCAGGGGCTCACCGGGATATCAGTTTCCTCTGTGACAATCTTGAGCACATCTGTGACAGAAATGTAGCCAAGCCGCTTTGCGATGGCCAGGGGAGTGGTGCCGTTCTGCGCAAGGAGGAAGGACTGGGTCAGCAACAGGCACAGGGAAGCCCAGGCAGGCACCTGAGCTTGCCAGGGGGTGAAGAGCTGCAAGCCAGCGCCGTACTCACTGTGCTGATCTCATTGGGGGAGGCACCGTGTTTCAGCAGCAGTGTCACAACATCTGTGTGGCCCTGCTGCGCTGCTTGGTGCAGAGGGGTGTAGCCCAGCTGCAGGGGAGGACAGAGGGTGCTGCCATCAGTTCTGGGAGTCTGCTGCCCCAGAAATGCCCCTGGGCCTCACACTGTGCTTCACGCCTGGAGCATGAGGGCAGTTCCCTCCTTTCCGGGGTAAGCAAAGGGCTCTGCAGAACCCAGCACTTGCCCAGGGCTGTAGCTAGACTACAGCAGCTTCCAGCCATGGAGACAGGAGGGCTTGGAGCAATGTGGGGGCAGAAGTGGAAGCAGGGAGGGAGGCTAAGCCTTCCCCATCAACCTGCATGCTGTTGCCCAGTGCAGAGGGGTCCTTGGAGCACAGGACATCTCTGTACCTTAGTCTTGGCATTGACACCAGCCTGGTGCTGCAGCAAAAACTTCACCAGCTTGATGTTCCCATAGTGGCTGGCCACATGCAGTGGGGTATAGCCCATCTGAAAGACAAGATCAGGTCTCAGCCCGCCCTCAACAGTGCTTCCTGCCCTTCTGACTTGGGTATGCTCATCCCATGGGCAAGCCCCCATGGATGAAGGATGGGGCACGCGTGTGGGTGCTGCCTGAGAGCCCAGGACCAGGGCAGAGGGCATACTGCAGACCACACCACGTTGTGCCCGGGGGTACAGGGGTGACCTGTGGGAGCAGGCAAGAATCATCCCTCCAGGGAGGTAGGGGGAAGAGGAGGAATAGTCCCCAAGACACAGACAAGACGGTAAGGATGCCTGCGTGAGGGGACACTCTTGCACAAAGAAGAAGAAAAACAATGCTCCTCCTGGAGCAGGCCTAGAGGTAGTTCCCCCCACATGTTTTTCACCACAGCCATGGTCAATGCACTACTTTACCCTGGTCGTTGCATCCACTGTGACTCCGTGTTTCACCAGAACATCAGCAACTAGCACATGCCCCTCTTGGGCCACAAGATGGAGAGGAGTCAGGCCACTCTGCAAACAGAGGAGATCTCAGCACAATGGCAATGCCATCACTGCATCTCTACCGGCAGAGACTCTAAGTCAGGTCTCCAACCTGCCAAATTGACCGACACTGCCTTTGGCCAGTGCACTGCTGCCCAAATGCAGGCAGGCAGTGGGACCTGGACTACCACCCTGTCTGCTACTCCCTGCCAGGGTGTTCACCTCCAGCCTGGCAGGACACACCGGGACAACTTACCTTGTTGCCTAGGTCACCGTTGGCTTGTTTGGAGAAAAGCAGTGCCACCATGTCCGCATGCCCCTCCTGGGAAGCCAGGTGTAGGGGGGTGACTCCCTGCACAGACTCCGCATTTGCAGAAGCCCCGTATTGCAGCAAGCTGCTGGCCACCTCCATCTGGTTCTGCTTGGCAGCAATGTGCAGGGGGGTGTACCCGTTCTGCAGGGAGAGAGGCTTATTGCAGTGCTCAGCCCCTGCCGAGCAGACCAGCAGGGACGGAAGGTGCCACCTTGCCTCTCCAGGCCAGGCCTGCCCTTCCTAGTCACCTCCAGAGCTCAGGGATGCAGGCTCACACCCGAACCATCTCCCTGGCAGCAACTAGCCCTGATACTGAGGTCAAATCCCACTCTTCCAGCCAAGTCAGCACAGGGGTTTCAAAGACCACCTGCTTCAGGTTCAACTGGTATTGGCTGTCCTGAATTTTTCCACACATTAACTTCTACAGCAGTATTCAACCACCTGGAGCTGTGAGAGGCCAGGGCAGACAGACACCTCCTAGAATATGTCTGGCTAAGGTGTGGAGCAAAACTTGCAACATGCAGGGTTAGTATTCAGGCAGAGACTGCAGGGCCTTGAGCACTGCCTTTGCTGCCACGCTGCAGGAGCAAAGCAGCTGGCAGACACCCTCTGCCCGGGGTGACGCGCAGGCTGTCAGTGACGCAGATCAACGGAGGACTGGCGCCAGTACCGGCTGCTCCTGATGCCTGCCCAGCAAGTCTGCCGACAGCCTGCGCAAGGGGAGAGGGGAGTGCCAGATGGGGAGGGCTGGCACCAGCAGCCACTTGTCTGTTCTCAGGATGCAGCTTCTGCAAACAATGTGGAAACCAAGGCTGCTGGTCTGCTCTTTGGGGGGATGTTCCCCATGCTCAGGCAGAGTGGGGCAACTCTCACAAGCTCATGGGTTTTCTGATTCACTGCTTCATAGCTGCATGCAAACATTCATGTGTGGTTTCCCAAACTGCCAGACTGCAGTGCTGCTCAGCAGGGCTTGCCATGGAAACACATCCCCAAGCAACAGCCACAACGCTGCCAGCAGGGACTATCCCTGTCATAGCCTGTCTGCTGGAACAGGACGACCGCCCGGCACCCCTGCCTGCCCCACGTGCTGGTGCAAGGCATAGGCAGGCGTGAGCAGCAGGTGTGGAGAGTGGCTGGTGGTGATCGGTCCCTCGTACACTCCCTGAGTGTCAGGGTTGAGGGGAAATGCTGGCCCCAGGCTGGCATGCACTGGACACACGACACATCCCCAGGGACACCCAGTCCAGCCTTACCCAGGCTGAGCTGTGTGGGGAGCTCCCCTTGGGAAGCAGCAGCTTGACGATCTCCAGGTTGTTGTGGTGCACAGCCACATGCAGTGGGGTCAGGCCGTTCTGGGGAGGGGGAGAGGGCACACAGGTGAGACAGAGCCTCTCCCCATACCACACCACTCCTCCCACTGCCACAGCAGCAGCACTCACCTTCCCTGCTGCATTGGGGTGAGCATCATGTGCCAACAGCAGCTCTGCCACATCCACCTTCCCATACTTGGCTGCAACGTGGAGAGGGGTAAATCCTTTCTGAGGAGAAAGGCAGCCCATCACAGGGTGTACAGTGATGAGAGGGAGAGCACTGGCGCATGCTGCAGCACAGGGGGAGGCTGCCCCTCTTGTGACAGGGACACTGTGCCACCAGCCTGCCCAGCTTTGGCCCAGCCGGGTCACGCCTTCAGCGGCAGTGGCCACAGCAGCCTACCTTGGTCATGCAGGTCTGTGAGGCCCCCTTCTCTAGCAGGGCCAGGGCTGTGTCCACATGCCCCTCTCTGGCGGTGATGTGCAGGGGCGTGTGCCCCGCTGTTGTGGCCAGGTTGGGGTTGGCATTGTTCTCCAGCAGGAGTCTGACCATGCCAGTGTGGCCGATGCGTGCAGCACAGTGCAGAGGAGTCTGGTCATCCTGCGAGGAGGCAGAGAAGCTGTTTTGGCAGACCCGGACCAGTCCCTTGCTTGCCATGCTGAAGGGGCCCTGGCCCTGCTCCTGCTGTTGCACAGCCCCTGTCAGGCCAGGCTCTGGGCAAGCAAGAGCGAAGAAACCAGCACCGGCTGTTCCCAGAGCTGGACTGTCACACAGGTTCTCTGTACCTACCTTGGCCTTGGCGTTGGCTTTAGCTTTGTTCTGCAGCAGGTACTTTGCCACATCCATGTGTCCAGCTCTGGCTGCCATGTGTAGGGGTGTCTCCACTTTCTGCACCAAGGACAGGATAAAGTGGTGAGGCCGTAGGAGGGGCATATGCCTTCCTGCAGTTGTTCCTCTGGTCTGAGCACAGGAGAGCAGTGCCCACGACCTTTTCTGGCCCCTACCGATTCCTCCTGCCAGCACAAAGCGGAGGGGCACCAGGGATTGCTCAGGAGAGCAGAGAGAGCAGGACTTGGGCAATCCCCACCTCCTGCTGGACCCCGCCATGCTGAGTTCCCACAGCCCCAGCCAGGGTGGGACTCACCACATTGGACACATTAGGAGAGGCTCCACGCTGCAGCAGGGTCTTGACAATGGGCAGGTGCCCCATGAAGGCGGCCACATGCAGGGGGGTCAGGCCAGACTGTGGAGAGAAAGCGTCCAGGAACCAAGATGGGGGCTGATGGCCTTACCAACATCTCTTCCTGCCCCCTCCTCCCCCTCCTCGGGGCATGCTCCAGCACAGAGGCAAACTCTGGGTCCCCAGCCTGGCCCCAGCAGCCTGGCAGGTGAGCTGAGGGGAACACAGAGAGCTGCTGCCTCCCCTGCAGTCCCGCTGCCCTGTAGGGAGCAGGCTGTGGGGAGGTGCTGCTAGGCTCAACAGGTCCTGAGCTGCAAAGAGCTCTAAGCCACAATAAAGAAGGTGCCTGGGGACCAGCAGAGGCAACAGGGCCATCATCCCCTGCAGCACTGCCTGCTCTGCACAGACAGCAGCAGGAGAGCTGGGGCTGGGCTGCAGCCCACCTACCTCCGTGACAGCGTCGATGGAGGCACCAGTCTTCAGCAGCAGCTCCATCACCCGGATGTGGTTCTTCTTGCAGGCGATATGGAGGGGTGTGAAACCATTCTGCAGACGGACAGATGGACAGTCATTTGCGAAAACACTCTCCCTCTCCCCTGCCCCAGCCCTGCCTGCCCCTCTTCACTCACCAGGGCTCGGGAGTTGGGCTTGGCCCCCTTCTCCACCAGCAGCTTGGCCACCCGGTGGTGCCCACAGTGCGCAGCCACATGCAGTGGCGTTAGGTGGTCCAGGGTGATGTCGTCGATCTCGGCGCTGTACTGCAGGAGCAGGCGCACGCAGTCCAGGTGGTCACCCTGCGCTGCCATGTGGATCGGCGACAAGCCATTCTGTGACCGCAGAGCAGGGCTTCAGGGCTGGGCCAGGAGGGGGACCAGGCATTCCGCCCAGCCCCTGCCTTGTTCCCCTGGCCACAGCTCTGGGGCAGAAGATGTGTCATGTTCCCCAGGGTGCTACCAGAGAGGAGCCCCAAAATCCTTCACTGAGACTTACAGGGGAGCAATGCTGAGCAGAGGGCAGGGCCTGAAGAGCTGCTGCCATGGGACAGGCTGTCCTCAGGCCAACACCTTCTCAGGGCTGGTCCCTTCGAAGTATGCAGCCCTCAGGCAAAGGGCTCCAGCTAGGGCCAAGGAGGAGGTCAGGAAGCTCCTTGCCACTTGGCAGGCCAAAAACTCAGCCCCAGCCCAGCCATGGGTGGCACCCAGCAATTGTGCACAGCTTGTTATCCCCCTGTGCTGCCCTGGCACCAAGCACAAGCCCACAGAGTCCCATGGGTACCTTGGTTTTGGCTTGAATGGGAGCCCCATGGTCCAGCAGGATCTCTGCAATTCGCACATGTCCATTGCGAGCTGCACAGTGGAGAGGGGTCAGCTCATCCTGGGGAGAGAGAAGGGTTCAAGGGCTTAGCATGAGCAAGAAAGGGCAGGGATCCCCTCAGGCAGAAGAGTAACAGGGACTTTGGACTTCTTTGCAAAATAAGGCAAAACTGAGCCTGCCCTCAGCCCCCAGGGCACACCCACTGTAGCCATGCAGCCTCCTCTCACCTCTACATGCACCAGCAAAAAACCTGGTCCATCCCCTTAGTGCACCAGGGACCTTCCCTCGCACACCCAGCAGGACGTTCACAAGGTATGCACGATACAGTGCAGCACGGCAGTGCTCCCTGGACGCAAGGAGTTCAGGGAGGGGGGCGGCCCGTGTACTTGCTGGTGATTCAGAAGCGGTCTCACCTTGGTCCTTGTCTCTATCTGGGCCCCACGGTCCAGCAGCAGCCGTACCATGATGATGTTGCCCCGGCGGGAAGCTATGTGCAGGGGAGTGATCCCATTCTGACAGAAGGAACAGCAGTCTGTTAGAGGGAGCAACCCCTTCTCTTTCCGCCATGGGGCTGCAAGGAGGCATGGGGCAAACAAAGGACAGAGGGCAGGGGAGAGCTAAATCCCTGCCCAGGGACGGCACAGGGGAACAGCTTGTTTCACAGGGCTGGGAGAGAGGGTGAGCACCTGCTCCTGCCTGCAGCTAAAGGCTGTGGACAGAAGCTGCACAGAGCTCATGGGAAAGCACCAGCTCACAGATTTGGCTGCCCCCATGGGACTGAAAGAGGCATGCCAACTGCAGGGGCTATAAGCTCTGCCCTGCAGCAACAGCACCAGCTTTCCCTCAGCCTGGATACAAGGTCCCAAGAGCTTCCAGGGATGCATGGCTGCATCTGACAGAGGGGAGACATAGTAGAAAAGGCCCACACTGGTTATTAATGGTAACTCCCCAGACATGCATCACTGTGCTACCTTCTGCATGGTCCCACTTCACCAGCGTACCCCGGCAGCTGCTGCTGCACCTACATGGAAAGGAGGCACAGCATCCTCCTCTGGTGCTGAAGCAGTAGTGGTCCTAGCAGCCTTCCCACTTTGCACTCACCTGGGGTGTGAAGTTGACACTGGCTCCACGGTTCAGCAGTAATTGGGCCACACTGAGATTCTCATAGTGGGCTGCAATGTGCAAGGGGGTAAATCCAGTCTAGGGGAAAGAAGGAGGGATCAGCCCAGCCAGACACATGCTCCCTCCTGAAAGGATGGATAAATACAGCATACCAAGCTGCTGTTCTCCCTGGGGATGTGGGAAAGCTCCCAGAGACAGGATGGGAAAGCCACACACCTTGGAGAGGACGTCAGCATTGGGGTCATTCTGCAGCAGCACAGCAGCTGTGCGAGTGTCATCGTTGCGGGCTGCAATGTGCAGGGCGGGCAGGCGGACCTTACCCTTTGTCCCGTAGTTGATAAGGTGAGCAACCACATTCTCATGCCCTTGCTGCAGAGCCACAGCTAGTGGCGTGAAGCCATCCTGCCAAGGAGAGGCAGGTGAGAGAGGGAGAGCCGAGGAGCCATGACAGCACCTGGCACATCCAACAGCCCCAACAAGCAGGGCCCTAGGGTCCTCCCCAAGGATCTCACCTCTGTGGCTACATTCTGGTTGGCTCCATTTTCCAGCAAGAACTTGACAACTTCCAGGTGGTTTTCCTGCGCTGCCATGTACAGGGGTGTGAAGCCTTTCTGCAAACACAGGGCCATGCACATCAACACAATTTTTCCTCAAGTTTCTCAAGCTCCTTGCAGACCTACACCCGAACAAGACCCACACCCCCAGTTCACTGAACTGGGGCAAAAGCATACACAGTGTGGGTGGGAAAAAGGAAAAAACTGGCAACGGTGGAGCAATCATACAAGCCCAAGGCTCCCCACATCCAGAAAGAACCAGGGGATGCTTCACAACAACAGTCAGCCCAGGAGACACTGCCTTCCACTCACTGCCACTACTCTCCCTTGCTTCAGGGATTTTTCTCCCATCAGGCAAAAGCTGAAGAGCTTGCAGCCCCACCAGGCCCAAGAAAGAGAGAACGAAGGAGGCACAGTATGCAGAGCTGCAGGGGTTGCTGGAGACCTCATGGCTGTGCCAGGGAGGCATCGGCCCTGAATCCTCCCAGGATGAGTTCAGCATGCTTGTGTGTGCTGCCATGGACTCCTTCAGCACAGAGGCCATGCTGGTCTCCCCATATCCCTCAAGACTTCCTCCCCACCACTCACACATTTGTCTTCTTTCAGGAGTCTGGCAGAGCAGTCCTTGCCCCTGAACAGGACTACAGAGAAACTGTAAAGGGCTGCTGAAGTGCCCATGCTGAGCACCATGAAGACACCACCATCATGCATGCTGGGTGCTTTTCCCACCCCAGCCCAGGCCACTCTACCTGTGACTGCGCATTGACATTGGCCCCATAGTTCACCAGTTCCCGGACCACGTCCCGTTGTCCAGCCAGGGCAGCAATGTGCAGGGCTGTGTTTCCCTTCTGAAAGACACCACAGGGCAGTGCTCAGGGGCTGGAGGAGCCCAGGACACCGGGGAAAGATGGTCCTGACATGTGCTAACACATGTGCAAACAGAGCAGCTGGCCAGGGGAAGCCTGTGGGGCCATGCAGCCCTTGCTCCATGCCCCATCCCTGCTATAGACCAGGCAGCTACCCTTCATGTTTGCTGGCCAGGGAAGAGAGTGATTTCATCTCTCCCATGAAGTTACTGGCAGCAAAAGCTGTATGCATTGTCAGGCTCTGTATATCTCCAGCACCGAGAGATGAGGAAGGGAGGGAGGATGGGGGAGCTGAGCTGGCAGTCTTCAGGCAAAACTGCAGTGTGCACCCTGGTAGCCAAGGCATCCCAGCAGAGCTAAGGGATGATAAGCAGGCTGGAAAATGCAGACACAGGCTCTTCCAACTTGTGCCTTTGGGTGGTGTGGCAGAATGCCAGACTCTGCTCCGTGCCCCGAGCCCTGCCAGAGCACTGGGGAGGTGGCAAGCCAGGCCCCCTCCTGCTCTCACAGCCCTTCAGGCAGTGCTGGAGGCTGCTCATTTGTCAGCCCTGCTTGCTTGCACTGTTGTCTCGCTTGTCACCGAACAAGAACCACACCCTGCCGTGGTGATGCAAGGAGAGAATTATATGTTATTTACGGAGCACCAGAGCTCTCCAGGCTTGTGACAATGGTACCAAGGTGTTCGGTTTCAGCTGGGATAGAGTTAATTTTCTTCCTAGTAGCTGGTACAGTGCTGTGTTTTGGATTTAGTATGAGAATAATGTTGATAACACACCGATGTTTTAGTTGTTGCTAGGTAGCGCTTACACTAGTCAAGGACTTTTCAGCTTCCCATGCTCTACCGACTGAGAAGGCTGGAGGTGCACAAGAAGCTGGGAGGGGGCACAGCCAGCACAGCTGACCCAAACTGGCCAAAGGGACATTCCACACCATGGGACGTCATGCTCAGTACATAAACTGGGGAAAGCTGGCCAGGGGGGCCACTGCTCATGGACTGGCTGGGCATCGGTCGGTGGGTGGTGAGCAATTGCATTGTGCATCACTTGCTTTGTATATTCTTTTTATTAATTATTATTATTATTATTTCAATTATTAAACTGTTTTTATCTCAACCCACGAGTTTTCTCACCTTTACTCTTCTGATTCTCTCCCCCATCCCACCGGGGGGCGGGGAGTGAGCGAGCAGCTGTGTGGTGTTCAGTTGCCGGCTGAGGTTAAACCATGACACAAGGCCATCTCAGTGTTGCAGGATGCAGGGGCTGCCCTGAGGCAGCGAGGGCTGACTTGAGCCAGCAGCCAGTGCCAGGAGGAGATGTGAGTAAAGATAGCACTAGCACATATTGTGGCTTCTGTTACTCCCCTCTTGAGCTCACAGTGGCCCCCGTGGCCTCCACGGGGGAGAGGCATGGGTGGAGAGGAACCTCCCACCCACCTGGAGGTGCCCAGCAGGGCTTCAACTGTGCTGAAATCAGAGCCCGGTCCCCAGGCCAGCAGCACTGCCACCAGCCCAGCCTTTTCAGGGCCTGAAAGCAAACAGCGTGATTCACTGCTCAGCTACTGCTGGTGTGTCTGGCAGCAATGGCAGGGTGCGGAGTTGCGACTAATGTGACCAGACTCCCTTGTCCTCACCTTGGTCGTTGTCTCCAAAATGATCTCCTTGTGCAGCAGCTCCACCACCATTTTCACGTGGCCCTCCTTGGAGGCCAGGTGCAAGGCATTCAGCCCATTCTGGAGGGAGCAAAGGGTGGGAGAGGGGCATTAGTCACCTGCTGGGGCTCTCCGGGGAACCCCTACTCTGAGCTCCTGTGCAGACACGACTGTGCGCACTTGGCCCACGCTGGAGAAAGTCCAGGCTGGTGGGAGTAGGAGCTGTTGCCTTGCCCTCAAACCCTGCACTGGCATCCAGCACAACAGCCATGGTTAGCTCCATGCTGCAGCTGAATGCTGAGTTGCTGACTAATGCTGGAGGTTTCTCCATGAGCAAAACATACAGCCCCCACAGACGATTTCCTACGGATGGGTGGCATCATAGCTCAGCGTGTGTTTGTTTGGCGCCACAGGCACTGTTTCAGTCCTCCCTGCTCATGACACATCCCTGATGTCAACTCCTGTCTTTGCTCAAGTGACTTTCCTTGGGGAAAGGATCGCCTGCCTGCAGTCAGGCTTTTCAAACCTAAAGCACAAAGCTGAGCTTTGTGTATGGCCCAGAGTGAGGATGCACCAGAGCTGCTGTGTAAGTGTGCATACAAACCTTAAACTTTAACATTTACACAGACAGAAGTGCAGTGAGAAGCTCTGCCTGGGACAATGATTTTATCAAGCAGCAGCCAAATTTAATTCACAACAGTTCAGGAGCTTTCAGTCCAGCAGCTGGCTTCTTCCTGGCTTTGCAGACTGCCCACCAACAGCCCCATCCTGCAGCCCATGCTCAGCAGAGGGTTGGCTTTGCTCTCTCAGAGTTTAGCTGCAGCAAAGGGTGCAGAGAAAGCATTGGCTGTGCCACTGCTAAGCTCTACCAGTTCCAGGAAGCTCCCAAACAACTGAAGTGACTTCTCAGGAACACCTCTGTGTGTGCCCCAGTTTAGCTCGCCTTTTTCCTACACATGGAAATCTGAGCACTAGGAGCAAAGGGCTGGCCAGTGCCCTTTTAGCATCCCTGGGCTGTCAGAAGGAGGTGTCAGGCCAGTCAGCACCCTAGAGGCTGCTAAGACAGCTTCTGCTCCGTTATTTCTGACACCCTCTTCTGCTTCCCAGATGTGAACAAAAGGGCTGGGATATTTGCTGGCAGAGAGGTTAAATACTTGCAGGCAATTTCAGATGTCACTTTTTCCCCTTAAGGCAAACCTCCCTCATCCCTCATTTCTCCCAGGTGGATGCACTATGTTTACTCACTCCTACACAATGCTGTCATGTGGCAGAGAGACACCAGCTCCCTGGGAGCATGCAGTCCTGCCCAAGTACTCCACCTCCCAACCATCTGTTTCAGCTCCTGTAGAGTACTGGAAGGTCACTTCACAGAATTGCTTCATCCCCACCTGAATATAGGTAGGGGAGCAGAAAATGCCCAGGGAGGCTCTAGTTCCAGCCCTCAACACTCCAGTTAAACTTCGAACAGCTTCAAGACTGTTATCATACTGGAAAAAGGTTTTCCACTCTCTCTCACTCAAAGCACCAGCTATCCAGGATCATAGTCAAAGAGTCACAGATTCTTTTGCTCAACTCTGATTACAGCACAAAGAGCAAAACCCTAAAAATCCTCAGCTTCCTCAGCACACCAACTCCAAAGTCCCCTAAGAGCCTCAAGCACAAAAAGCCTGCTTCAAAGGGAAAATGAAGTGGGAATGCTGCAACGCCCACAGAACAGAGCCACCGAAAGGAAACGCTCTCCAACCAGGCCTGGCTACACTGAGCCCATCGCCTCGGTCAAGCCCAGCTTCTTGGACTAAGACACACCTACACAACCCCATACAGATGGTCACTGACACCCTCACCTTCATGAGCTCACAAGTTGGATGTGTGGCCACAGACACACACACTTTTTCTTGGTTACACTCATGCAACAAACGCCCTGAGTGCAAGACCACAGATGCTCGGTTGCTCTCCTCAGCACATATGCCCTTTTACGCAAGGGATTCATAAACAACCTTTTGAACGCTGAAAACCTGTGAGGAATCATTATTCTCTGGCCTTACAGCAATAAGCGCAATGTTTGCAGAAGATCGTTTCCCAGCAGCCCATTGATATTTCTGCTCCAGGAACAATACAGGCTGTTTTGAACATTTGCTTTGGCCTGACAGCTCATTTGACCCAAAACCGCCACAGGATGTGCTTAATTTGAAAGGTGCTGTATTCCTCTCACTAAGTGCTGCAAACGCTTCCCAGAAATCCCAGTCACTGGCTGTCAATGCGGCAAACGCAGCCCTACGGAAAACCACAAAAGGCGGGACTTTGCACTTAGCCTGTACCAAAGCAGGGCCCTGCCCTGGACTGCCCATCAGGACTGTGACTGGCCACCCCAACAAGAGACTATCTCCTGGCACCCGTGTGCTAGCACAGCGCTGTTCTCCGCTGGTGAGGGTCCTGGCAGCAAGGTGCGCTCATCCTCAGGCGTCCAGCTCCTCATGGATGAGAGGGGAGCATGTAGGAATTCAAAACACGAGAGAGGTGGATGATGAAGACACTGATACAGATGGCAGCAGTGAAGGGGATGAAATCGGCGGAATGAAGATCAGATGGCATGTCGAGGTCTCTGCGCTTGAGTAAGAATACAGGGCCTGTGGGATAGGTCTGACCACATATATCCCTCTTTATTCTATACAGGACATGTGAGGTTGGACCTTTCCCACAGGTCTGATATTCCTCAGAAGGAAACCCCAAAGTGCCATCTAACCTCAGGGAGATGGCAGAAACCAGTGCAAAGACGTCACTGAAAGAAGTGCCTCATACTGTTGTAGCCACTTGCTCCTCATCAAGGTGTTAAATCCCCTCACCAGCACCAGAAATCTGTCTGGAAACAGGACTGACAGACAGTCAGTGGAGACAGCTGATGACTGACCGTCTCTCTGGGTGAGGAAGAAGTTCAACGCCATCGTCTTTAGCTTGTGGCTGGGTCTCCCTGTTTTAATTCTTTGCAGAACCCTCTCCAGAACCCACATATTCCTCTGCACTAGAGCGGTACAGGAGCAGTGGACGTAGAAATCCTCCCTCTGCTTTTAGGCTTGTCATCGGAAATGAGTGAACAACCATTGCACACTCTGCTTGTGGAGTGTCCCATCTCAGAAGGCATGGGCCAGGGGGGCCAAACACAGCCCCCACCTACTCTTGCCCCTCTCCTCCAGACACCCACAGAAATTGGCAGGAGGGAATTCTCTGAGCCACTTGTGAACAGGAAAGGTAAGATGATTTTCCCTGCCAGGCTCTGCTCCAGCCTCTGCACACACAGGGCATACACAAATGTACCATGCATGGCAGCATCACCAGTCCTTCCTGGAGAGGAGAACGGCACAGATGTCAGCAGCAGGATCTCCCTGCTCCTTGTGTCTTGCTTTCCCAGAGGTTTGTAAGGGAGCAGTGGGTACATTAAACACCTATTTGTCTCTGCTTATCTGTAGCTAAGCGTTTGGAAGCAGGAGCAGTGTGACTGCTTCCAGCAACGGGCCTGCTGCTCAATTACAGTGGCTTCTGCTCCCCCAAGAGAGACTAAGGGAGCAGCAATTGGGTTTAATGACTGGGCCAAATTCTGAAATGAAGCACAACAACTTGGAAGATCCTGCCCAGTGCAAACACACGATCTGCTCAGTGCCAAGTACAAGCCAAGTCCTGCAGCCCAGTGCTAAGAGCGTGTCACATGGCCTCTCCTCTTTTCAAACCCTGTACGTCTCCAAAATGGTTATGGGGTCAGAGCCTCTAACCCACCAACAGGACCCCATGGAAAAGCTCATCTTCAAAGGATTCTGAAATTGAAAATTTTCTACCTCTTCTCCCTACAAGACCCCTCTGATCTAAATCCCTTATGTCCCCACACAGCCCCAGGATAGAAGTCTTTGAGAGTATCTGGATGCTGATTATGAATAATAACCCAGATAATACAGTGATGAACAAAATGAGCATCTCCTGAGCTTTCCCCAAACCTCATCTAGTGTCCCAGAGAGGAGAATGCAAGCTGCAGTGTGCCCCAGGGGCCTGCAGAAGCCCAGCATCCCTGCACGGTACCATCAGTCAGAAAAGAAAAGGAGATGGTGACATTTCCTGGGGGAACCTGTCTGCAGTAACTGCACTGGCCACTGCAGTGCACAAATCAGTAGGTCTGAACTACGCTTGGTTTGGGGACTTGACACTGAACCAGGTGAATATACATTTGTGCTACCTGCTGAGTCAGCCTCCCTAGCATCACTACTGCTCTGGAAAGCAGCCAACAGTGCAGTCTGTCTGTCCCCCTTGCTCAGCCCAAGCCCCCTGAGTCTCTCCCTACAGCACCTACCGTGATTCAGGCTGAGCCACTTGCGTTTGGCAGCTACACAGATACAAAATGTTCTGTCGATTATGCGCAAATAATTCCTCTGTGCCTGCAGCTCTCCTTTCCCAGGGCAGACCTGTCTCTGCTCTGGGCTAAGAGGGGCTCCATCTGCCCAACACCTCCCAAGCCACCAAGACTGGCATTTTGCAAATATCCCCCGCTTGTGTTAAGCTGCAGCTTCTAGGAATCTGAAAGCCTGAGCATTGCAGGCAAGGGGAATATCCCCAAGAGTGATTCTTGCGACATCTCAGCCACTGTGCTACACTCTTCACAGTTATCTGCTCTGCCCTCTGATAAGCAGCTGAGCCCCTTCCAGCTGTCCCAGTTGCTTGTCACCCTAAAGGAGCCTCAGATCTCCCTCTCTGCTTACCTGTTAATGCCCTTTGCTACGCTCTAGCCAGTACTGCCAGGCTCCCCAGATCTTTATAGCTATTGCTGCCCTCTCTGCCCCAAAGACAACTGGTCCAGATCTGCCTTCTGGTCAGCCCTTTTCCTCCCCAGCCATAGGACCTGTTTCCACCCAGCTCAGCTGTGGAAGCCTCCTCAGCAAGGGACCGCTCTCATGCTGCAGTCTGCCCTGTGCGGCTTCTCCCCTGAGCTCAGTTCTGCTTAGGAGCTCCTGTGCCAGCTGCCTGGCACAGGCAGGGACAAGGGGCTGCAGGTTGCCTGGAGCCTGGCAGGGGTTGGTGGTGCAGGTCAGAGAAGGATGGGGTCTGCCAGGACACTCAACTCCGCACCCCAGGGATCCCCCCACTGTGCTGGCAGTCATGGCTCCATGCTCTGCCAGGGAGGTGCACACCTACTCCTCAGCCGGGCATGCCACAGCTCTGGAGACATGTGCCTGGAGACTGCGCAATGCCTTTGCAGAGCAGATCATCCCCAGGAAATCACCTCCGCACAGCGAAGTTGCCATTGCACTCCACCTAAACACAGCACCTCTTTTATCTCACTCCCAGATGCTTCAACAGGAGCCAGGCACATCAGGCGCAGGAGGGGAGTGGGGTCAGGACAAGCAGCCTTTCCCACAAAGTTTTTAAGCTTCCTCTGCCAGGCAACTTATTACCAGCCAACTTACACTCTGCTCCACTGCAGGTAGGACTGTGGGATCAGGGCAGGTGCTCCCAATCAGCTGCACAGAGCAGAGCAAGCGAGCAGCCACGGGGAACCTCCCTGCCTCCATCCTATGGGAGCAGTGTAAGAAAGGGGTGCAGTGACTGTCACTGGGCCTGGGGGAGCCACCCCCAGGTGGAGGGGGTGAACAGTGGAGTTCATTTTCACATGAACTAGAGATGGTACCAGAAGCCCTGTGGGTTTCACCTACCTGGTTACAGGTGTTAATATCTACCCCATTCCTGAGGTGATCCAAGGCTTTGTCCAGATTCCCGGATCTTGCAGCTCTCAAGAAACTGGTTGCAGCATCAGCCTTGGGATAAAAAGAAAAAGCATGAGACTCAGAGTCCTCCTGTTCTTCCCCATCACCAGCACAGGGCCAGCTCTTCACTCGGTTGCAGAGAGCATGACTACAGAGACCAGGCAGAAAAGGCAGAGGCCAGTCAGGTCAAGGTGGGAACTGCTGGGACAGACTGAGGTGCCCCAAATCAGACAGGAAGAAGCAGGGCTGGGACCTGTACTTAGACTGAAGAGCATCCAGATGACGGGGCAGGAGAGCCACGTGAGGTCTGCAGCTCGTCCCAGCACTGTGGGCAGGGTAGGGAGGAAGTTCTAAGGGGACTCCTGCAACCATGGCAGCCTCCCCTGGCCCAGGAAATGCCTCTGTGTCCTGGCTGAGAGACTGCAGTGATAGATGAGGCCTAGACTACAGCTGCGGTGAGCCCATCCCTGCTGTCCTCCAGAAACCGCTGGGTAGTCGCAGCAGTGAGTTCAAGTACCGGCACCAGGGACAATGACCCCGGCTGAGCGCCCCGCAGCCAGGAAAGTCGCAACTCTCTTTTCCAACAGAAGCAAGGCAGTGCCTCCCTGCACCACTAAAACACAGCCACCCCAGGCAAGGCACAGCAATACTTTGAGCAACACTATTTAGCAGTGTAAGGCAGCAAATGAAGACCATGGGATGGCTCACCAGAAGCTGGAGAACAGGGTGGAAATGCAGTGATGTGGCTCTGTGAGGCTGGGACCTTGGACCAGTAACTACGAGCTGGTGCCTGCCTGCTAGGTCCAGCCCAAAGGGCTGTCTGCAGCAAAGAGCCATGAGACATCCATGGCAAGGGTGCAGGACACACTCCTCTGCCTTCAGCTCTGATAGAAAATCAGAACCCCTCTTGTACCACTCACGTTGGGACTGACCAAGGGACCTCCTGTGCTACGAGTACCTACATCCTGCCATCCCAGGCCATCCTGTAGTGCCCACAGCCTGGCTGTGGAGGAGCACCCAGGATTAGGAAGCTCCTGGACAGGAGCTGGAAGCAGCACGGCCACAGAGGACGGCACTGGAGCAGACCTAGGCAGGATGATGCACCACACGGGTTCAGGGCTCCTCTCTTCCCTTCTCTTTGCAGCCTCAGCCATTCGAATTTGGACTTTGGAGCAGCACAACTCGGCTGCCTTCTGCTCTCCTCCATCTGCCTCCCCCAGCCCATCCTTTCTGCCCAACCCTCCTACCCCAGAGAAACGTAGCCATGTCCTGGGTCCACCGCCCTGCTACGCCCTGCAGAAGCAAGGCCCACAGACAGGGTCTCCTGGCCCCCACTGTGCCGGGCACACCCTGCAGAACTCAGCCCAGGCTCCCGCAGCAGTGGCTGGATGCCATGGCCCCTTCTGGGGCAGCCCACGGGGTCAGAGGGACAGGTGGTGGAGGGCAGCACCACCATGCCCTGTCCCGGTGCACAGCCTCCGTGTGTGGGGGAAACACATGCTGATCACAGGACCTCCTGTGCCAGCTGGGTCCACTTGCTACTACCTCAGAGGAGAGCCCTGTCCATCTGGGAGGAGCCCCCAGATTCACAGTAGAGCTGCCGGTTTTGTGGAGGGCTGTGAGCACAGAGGAGACATGACATGGCACCTCAGTGCTCTGCTCGTACAGGATGATCTATGGTAAGAGGCAGAAGGCAGCACCAGCGCTGTGCTTAGAAGTGCACATTGGCGCTCTGAGCCCTGCGTGCTGTCTAGGGTCTAGCAAGGAAACACTGACAGTTTCAAGCAACAGGTTGAGTGCAAAGAGCTTTTCCAACTCCAGACCCTGCTAGAAGCCTCTGCATCTCAGGTCAGGATCAATGACAGGGCAGCACCTCAGCTATGCTGCCAGCATGCCAGCCACAGCACAGACCTTCGACAGCAAACCCCTTGGAAAGTCAAAGCACAGCTCAGCCAGGCTCTCCCACCCATGGGACACACATGAAGCTGCGAAGATTAAAATGGTAAAACTCTACAGGTTCCAGCAGCAAAGGGGCTCCCGAAGTCCCAGCACGCCCAGCAGCAGAGACTACAGGCAGAAAGCAAGCAGAAAAGCAAAGCGGAGGTCTCTGTGGGCATGAAGGAGAAGTGCATTGCATACTCACAGCCACGTCTGGACCGGACCTGCCCTTTCGTGCTGCCATAGTCCAGCACTTCAGCTGAAACCTGAGCCTGGTGTCCCCTCTCTCCCTCCTTGGTTATCTACTCCCCAGCTTTGAGAGAGCCAGTAAGTTACATTGCATTCTATCTAAAAATACAGGCTCCCTCCTCACTCCAATGCAGACCCTGCAGGGATCGCCAGCCGCTAATGGAATTTGTTCATTTTCTCTCCATTATTGTGTCAGACAGGATATTTAATACCAAGCTGCCTCCGGAAAGCAGATGACTGCTGCCAAGTGCAGAGAGCGGGTCAGAGCTGCAGGTACCACCTCGGGAACAGCAGAGAAAAAGCAGCGCCACAGACATTCCCAGGAGCCTGGCATTTCACAGGTAACACCCGCCACAGAGGAGAGGGGTTGCGGTTCCCTCCCGACCCTCTGGATGCTGGGGGCCAGGGCCTTGGAGAATGTGCTGAGGCTTGAGTGCTTCAGAGGTATTGCCCTTCTGCTCCCCATGCTCAGCATGCACCTTTCAGAGACGCATAGAGAGATGCAGGACATCAGACACCAGCAGTCAGACAACACATACAGCCAGAGAAGAAGGGATAACTCAGCTCAAATGGTAAAAACAGAGGAAATAGATCTGCAGTCATATTGCCCTTCTGCTGTCAGTGTGCATGTTGGGACTGCCTACCTATCATTCCAGGGGCATTCATTTGCAACAGCTTGCTTTACTTAGGGGTGTCACAGAGATCAAGACAACACTAGATTAGCCAGGGAACTGAAGTACAGATTGGGTCACTGCCATCTCCTGAATTTCAGCAAAAGGGAGCAGTGACAGCAAGAAATGCAGAGACCCTATGGACACAAGTAGATGTGCGTATCAAAAAGATACACACACACACACACACACACATCCCCATCAGCACAACACCAACGTATGTACACACATTGCACAGTTACCATCCACTAAGAAGCACAAAGCATAGCATGGGCATGCTACACGCACCCCCTGGTATTTGTACACACACGCACATGCAGTCACTTGCTATCCATGTGCCCCAGGATATACAGCAACTGCTTCCAGATGCAGAGACTGCCTCTACTGGTTTTCCTTTCTTTGGAGTTTGTAGCGCTTCTTTCCATTCTCCTTTGCCTTCCTAGCAATTTTCCAGGAAGGAGCTATTCCAGGGGAGAAAATAAACTGCCTCACTTGCCATTGTGTACCTCTTGCACTCTTACACGGCTGCTAAATCCTACACACAGGTGTCATGCTCCACAGAATTGTGGACATTCAAGCTGGCTGCTGCCAGCAATTCCCCAAGGGAGAAGCCTCAGATCTGGACTTTGCAAAGTGCTCCAAGACCTTGTAAAGTAAAAAAAAATAGCACAGCACATCAGACTGTGCTTCTATTCTCCCTCCCTTTCTTTTCTTTCAGGAAAAAGCTCCCCTTGTCTGCTGACAACCTAAATTTTTCCCTTTCCCTCTCCTGGCCCTGATTAGTGGCTGGCCCATGGATTAGTGTGAATAGTTCCTATTCACAGGTGTCTTCCTGCTCTCACAGCCTCGCCCGGCAAAGCATTACTGCCACTGGATGAATATCCTAGCCCCTTCACCCCAGCATGAGAAGCCTGGACCTGACCAAGCCCATTGCACGATAGCCGTGGCTAAGGCAATAAGCAAAGAGAAAGTTCTGCCAAACCAGAGGCTCAGGCTGGATTTCAAGGGCTGCAGTCAGAAGTTCAGTAATCCTGCTCTGTCTTCTGCCTGTGGTCAGAGTCCTGCTCTAATCTCTTCTGGCAATGCCTCACTCTCACTCCCACCCAGGGAGGAGCTCTCACCAGCTCCTTCTGCACATCACTGATAAAGGAAGGGAGGGTCTCAACATTGCCTCCTTCTGTGAAAGGTGACCACGTTTGTCAGGAGCCCACTCTGTACAAGCTGCTAAGTACTGCAAGTAGATGATTCCCAAGTGCAAATGAGTTCAGGGACTTGTGCTGATCTCACAGTGTTTTCTGGGACACAAAAACAGGCAAGAAGCAAGTCGCCACACTGTTCCAGACTGGCAAAAGGCACACGTGCATCCTGCTACACTGCCCTCTTTACCCTATCTGCCCACTTGTCTCTTCTATCTGCAGGTCTTCTGCTGGAGCAATGAGGCAGACTGAACAGGCACTGCAACTACTTCGTTGCTTATACAGCACCTGGCATGAGGAAGGGCCGAGCTGGCTTCTTGCTGAGGAGCTCCAGAGGAGGTGGGACCCCTTCACTGCAAGGATGCACACACAGGTCTGTGGGGCTGCCTGGGAACATGTCCTGCTACGGACAGGGCCAAAGATGCCAAAAGAAAGGGACTAGGTGCCCTTTCCAACAAGTCTCTGACTCCAGTAGCCCCTGGAGAGTAGCCCTGCCCATGCCACACAACCACCAGGCAACAGTACAGGCAGGTAAGGTGCAGGACACCCTGTCAGAGGCTGCTAGCATCCACTAGACCTTCTCACTGCCTGCAAAAACAAAGTGCTTTGATGCTTGAAACCAGCTGATTCCCTGCTCCATTAGAAGAGCTGAAAGGACGAGTTACAGAGAGGGAAGAGTAGGGGAGCTTGCGGTCATTGTGAGGTTTTTTTTAAATGGGCTATATTTTCTTCACTCTCTACCCAGAGGCACCACAGCACTGGCTGTGCGATACAATTGAAACATGCAGTGCTACAGGGAATTCCCAGAGTCTTGATTCCCAGTCACATCATTCAGCCCCTGCCTTTCCCCTTCCCCGGTCTCTGCTGCATATCTTCAGAGTCTCGTCTCACTGAAGAACACCAGAGAAGAGGAATTGCAATGCAGGCTTTCAAATAACAAATTACTTCCCATACCTTGGGGAGCAAAAAGCTTTCTGCCAAACAGCAGTCAGACCCAGTGACCAGGAAGTTTGGGTCTGCTCTGCTGCTGAGTGCTGAGCCACACAGCTGATGCCCGCATGGAAAGAGAGGGAAGCTGTCTGTGTGGCAGTTTTGCCTTAGTCCCTGCACGCCAGAGGCAAAAGGATGCAGACCAGGCCCATGTACACCTTTCTTGGGGCAGGCACCCTCCTGCCAGCCCTGGCGCCTGTTCAGTTTTGTTTCTTCCAGGCCTAGCTACTGGAAAACATTGCCAGTGAGGAGCAGCAGGCTTTGCTGCAGGAAAAGCTTCCTATGGCTGCTCTATAGCAAAGATCTTGAAGGCAATTACACCACTACACAGGTTTCTTGCTGTCTCATGAGTTTTGCCACTGATGATAACTCTGCATCTTCAAACTCTTTTGTCTCTTCTGTATTCTTTGGAAGCCATGTGCTCCTTCCAGCAAGGAGGTTAGCAGCTCCTGCTCTGCACACTGCAGGCATCTGTTTGCAGCTCCATTGTTCTAACACTCTCTCAAAACCCCTTATCAGGACCAACATGTGCCACCCTTTCTCTGGGATACATTAGGAGCAAAGTCAGGTGAGGCATCTTGCAAACTGGGATGTGCAAACTGTGTGAACAGCAGAGAAACAGCAACAGGAGGGCCACAATCACTTCCGAGAGTCATGTGCTGCTGCTAAGGGGAAGGCACAGTTTTACCATTGGCCCTACTTAGGGGAGGCAGCAGTGGCTTTCAGCCCTGCCAAGCAGACACACTTCCCCCTGTATGTGGCCAGTCTGCCAGTGAGCAGGGGGAAGCACAGCCAGACTGACATGGGCTCATGGAACAGAGGACAGAGGAGGTCCAGCAAGGAAACACCTGGCAGGCTGGGCAGCACACAATCACCCCAACAACCAAAGAGCCCCAGGACCGGCAGTGAGATGCAAACCTGAATCCTGGCACCAAAGCCATGTATTGCTATGGGTATCCTACCTAGACGGTGTGGAAAGGTCCAACTCATATCTAGGAGGTCATCCCAGTCACTTCCAGTTGCTAGTGCCAGGGTGCTGGAACCTAAGGTCAGCGCTGCCAGCTGGGGAGGTAGCGCAATAAACCTTGCAACAGCCCTTGACGTTTGCTTTGACATTTCTTTGCTCATGTGGGCTTGTGTCCAGTAGTGGGCATGATCCTCACCTTTGAGGCATTATTTCCAGCAGAGACGGCAAAACCTTATATCAGTGCAGTGGTTTACTTTCAAGCAATTGCCCAACCTAGGGATTTCTCTGGAGCCAGAGCTCATTTGGACCTCCCTGCCTTGCAGACATCAAGTGCCCAGGTCTGCAGGTGATAACCTGGATCCTTTCTCATCAGATGAGAAGAATATGTCAGTCCTGGAAACACACTAAAACAGCTGCTAAGACCAAGAGCAGTCAAAGATGGCACCTAGGGTCTCTCTAAGATGATCAGGGAAGATCAGGAAAATTGAATCAGAGATTCAACTCAAAATGCCCACAAACAGACATCACATTGTCTGCCTTACAGGAACTTTCTCTCCTATCTGTATTCAAAGAAATTTGAAACTCTCAGTGGTCCCTGCAGTGGAAACAAAACCTACTGGCAGGTTTCTACCTTCTGAGTAGAAGACAGCATTCAGCAGAGCACAGCATCTCCAGAGAGGCCATAGTAGCAAAGCCTCAGGCAGGCAGCCAGCAGAGCACAGAAAACAGGCTACCAGGCACATACTGCAAACCCAGATGAAAGAGAAAAGCAAAAGCATTGGGAAAATTCATCAGATAAAAGGATAAATCCATATGCCCAACTTCTATTCTCTAATCATCTTCACCTCTGCCCACATGATTTAGGACAGGTCCCCAGATCTCAGTAGGACTGATGAGAGTCAAGGCACAAGAGGTCATCTCTGGAAGGCATTTGCCAAGCAAGTTTGTTCTCATTTCATGCACCAGCCTGAGTAAACTCTTTGTCCATGCTCCCTTCTGCTGAGTGGAGATTTCACAACAGCCCCAGGCCTCCCCAAGGCATGTACCACAGAGGCCATAGCTTATATGCCAGCAGAGATCCCCAGACCAGAATGCAAGGGGGATCCCACACATCTTGCAGCAGGTGAATCAGAGTATGCAGGAAATGAAAGATCTGCTCATGTTTCTGCGGCAAGGGGCTGTTAGAGCTGGAAGAGAACTCAGCACAACTGGCAGAGGAAAAATCCCAAAGCAAAAGAAGGAGGGCCCCTGGCAGGTTTGTGGGAAGGGAAGCAATTTGTCAATTAGCATTTTGAAAGTACTGAAGAGGGGGCAAGCTTTCAGGCGCAGGCACCAGACTGGCCCCTCCATCAGGCACCAGACTGGCCCCTCCATCAGGCACAATCCTCCATCATTACATAATCATGAGTAACCAACTTTCGGAAAGCCCATTTTTATGCACTCTTAACAGGAGAGGTAGTTCTGGACTGTCACTGGTGGTGCAGTTCAGGGCCAAGGCTAACTCGGTCCCTGCTGAGCATATTCAGATGCGGACAGCATCTGCATTGCCCTTTGGCTCCTTCCTTCCCCCCTCACAGGTCCCCTTTGCTAGCTGCTGAAGCTGGAACAGGTTCAGGACTGTGAGGAGGGTGGATACCAGAAAGAGCTTAATCTGCATTGAGCAAGGACTTGGGAGCTGCCCCTACACAGCAGACTGATCCTTCTGATAAGGATCCCCTGGTGCTACAGCCTACAGCTCTAGGAAAGCTTGCCTCTGTCAGTTCCCACCTGCTACTAATGGATTTTCTAAGTAGTAGCATCAAGATCTTGTTCTGTCATTTGCAAACCATCACTTCCCCAATGAAGTACAGTGTTGGGTCCTGCAGCAATGAGTGAAGAGAGGAACAGGGGCTGGTCCAGAGGTCTGAACAGGGAGCTGGAGACCAGGACATTGTTCCTTTCACACAGAGCCAAAGCAAGGCAAGAATTAACACAGCTACTGCTCCTGCCAGCTGAGGCCACGCATACCCAGGGGAAAGCTGTCACTCCTTTGATGTTAGCAGGAGCCTCTGCTCTCTGCATATCCTGAAAAAGAAAAGCTATTTTTACCTCACCAGAAAATATACAGACTGTGACTGAAGACAATACACGAGAGCTTTTCACTCAGGCACTACACCTCTTCTAACAACATAACAGGGTTTACAGCTGCTGAGAGAGATGCAGCAGCACTCTAACTGCTTTTTATCTTCTACTTTCCTAATGCACTTCCTTCCTTGGACCATGACATGGCTCAGGCAGGTGTGTGCAATGAACACTGAGGAGTTGAGAGGGCTCTCGCAGGTTGCCAGTGCAAGGGGGAAAGCAGACACATGCTCTGAGCCTGCCTGATGCAAGCCAGGGACTAAGGCACACCTTGCAGACCAGCCTCCAGCCTGCCCTGGCCTCTGGGCAGTGTCCTTGCACTCAGGAGATGTGCTGGAGTCCAGACCGTGCCATCAGGCTCTGCTCCAGTGCCTTGTGGAGAAACTTCCTTCTCTTTTCTAGTGATGCTTATAAACTGCTCCTAATTTCTGCACTCTGTTCTGACTCATTCTCTAACTCTGCTTCAGCAGGGCTAGTCCATACCTGCTTTGTCTGCCTGCACAAGCAAAAGCGCTGAGAACGGGGCTTTCTGCTAGGATCTGCACACTGTGAGGAATCACAGTGCAGTCCCTGTGCCATGGCTGCAATAGATTTACTGCTAGCAGCGTTCAGCCAGGCTGGTCTGGCCAGCGCTCGGGGTGCAGCCTCCGGAAGCCATGCAGGGAAGAAGGCACTGACAGGAAAGCACCTGAAGCACAGGCCTGGCAATATATCTCTGCCAGCTGATCCCTGGTGAGGACATGCGAGCAAAACCATAGCACCACAGCCACCTGCTCCTCAGCAGAGCTAGTGCAGCACTGTGCCTAGAAAGAAGCATCATCCTGTGCACCTGTCCCAGAGCTTCGGGTGGGTAAAATAAGAAAGATGATAACACAGAAATCAACATTTACCATTACAACAGTGCAAAAAAACAACACTTGAGGGCACCTCACTTCTGCCAACAAAGCAGTGGTGAGAAGGACGAGGTGAGTGCAGCACCCAGGGGACCTTGCCATTCTGGATTCAATGCCAGGCTCTGCCACTGGCTCCCAGCATGACCTTAGGCAAGTTCCCAGCGACCTAAGAAGGGCAGCAAACCCTTCCTGCCATTCTATGATCCATTTAGCTGCAATCTTTTGGGGACAAGGGCTGTTTTCTCTGGACCAGACTTAAGTCCATGTTACTGGCCAGGATATACCTAAACTCCCATGTGCAAACCAACACTCTGAGAACTGACCTGATTCCTCTTCCCCTAGTGGTGCCCAGCAAGCCCCTCACCATGCCGAAGTACTCACCCTCAAGTAATGCAGGCATGGCATCGCTGCAGGAGAAAGTCAGCTCACCCTGGACAGCCAGGGTCTGCAGCTCTGATCAGCCTACTTACACTGAATGCTGCAGCCAAACCAAGTGTAAGCAGCCAGTCTGCAAGAGGTTTATCAGCAGCAGGACTGCACACTATCACCACTCACACTTGCCTGCCTGCATGCCGGCACAACGGGGAGGCTCCTGCCTGGAGTCTGGAGATTACAGGTTGTCCCACGTCAGGGGCTTGGGGAGAGCTGCCAGGCTGGACACGAAGTGTTTAGTGAGTGTCATTCCTGAGGCACACTTCATAAACATATCTATGAGCTGTAAACAAGGAGGAGCCCACGTGCGTGAACACTGCTCTTCAAACAGTACAAGGGAAGATGAAATTTCAGAAATAAAAAGCAAAATGAAACAGCTCTTTGGCCAGAACTACACTGTCTCTCGGTTTGTGCTGCACAAAGCAGACTGGGCCAGAGGCAGTTAGCAGAAGACCCCAGATTGTTCACTGGTCTCTGCAGACCTTGGCTGGGCATAGTCCCAAATGAAGGACACCGACATGGAACTGAAGTGGCAAATGAGGTCTAGTGACAGCAGCTCCAGGCCCTTTGTAGGGCCTGGAGCCTACTGCAATACAATGAACGCGCCCCTTCCCCCCCTTCTACCTGCACAGCAGACTCCTGCTCCAGCATCCCTTCAGGAGATCCTTGCTTGCAGCAAGAAGGCAAGGGGTCCACAGTGGTTGGTGCATGCCCTCTCTGAAAGACACGCAAGGGAGTCACACCAATTGTTCAAAGGAACAGACCTCCTGGAGACCGCTCCCGTCCCACCCTCTCCTTGTGCTCAGGCTCAGGGTGACACACCGCAGAGCGATGCTCACCTGGCACTCCTGGCTGGCAGGAGGCATCCTTCTGCTAGTGTTTTGCTAACCACATCTTGGAGCCAGATGTTAAACTGAGGCCATCTTGACAAAGCACTGGGGGACTGCAGGGAAGCCGCACGGCTTGGTTTCTATTTCTAGCTACCATTCATCTGGCCCTTTTTGCCAATTACAGGTTCAAGAAGGCCAAGGCACTTCCAGGCACTGGGGCCAAACCAGTGAATGCAAATCATAAGGTGATCACACCTGGAAAGGCCTGGGCAGCATATGGATAAATATGGCTTGTGACACTTGCAGCTTCAGAGAAAAAAAACAACAGCTCTGCCAGCTGTATCTCCCTAGGGAATTCCTATAAAACAGCCCAGCTCACCACTGGGAAAGCTTATATCAGCTGAGAGGCAGGAAAAGTAGATCAAGAGAACCTGTTAGGATGGAAAAATGCTTTGCATTACATAGAAATTCAGATTTTTATACTGAGCAAAGGCCACATTGAAGCATTAGAGCAAAGCAGAGTCCTTACCTCAGTCTAAGGAAAACACCTTCCCCTTGTCCAGTGCAATTCAGCACCTCCCTGGAAGCCTGGGATCCCTCTGGTATTTGAGCTATAATAGACTCCACCTCCAGTTCAAGTAGAGCTCAAATGTTAATAGTCAAAAGGATGGGCACTGCAACTGCTGACTGGCACACTACATTTGCTCTAAAAAGTCTTGCTGCTCTGAACCTACAGAGCAGCACCATCAATGTCTCAGATCCCACCTTTCCCCCCCCGGCCCCCCGCATAACTGCATGTCATGAATGCAAATACGAGTCCTCTGCACCCTGAAGACAGGACCTTACCAGCCAGAGCTTATGAGCCTATTCAAAGTTACTTCCTCAGCATAATGCAAACTTTCTCCAGGTCCCGCAGCCACCAGGATAACATACACACTTGACAAAGCCCTAGAAACAAGACCTGTGCCCTCCAATGTATTTGGGGTTACCTCCTACCACACCTCAGGGAAAAGCAGTGTAAAAGTGCCTGGGAGATTGCTCCACTTGTTTGCTGAATGGGTGCCCCCCCACTTCTATTGCAAGAGCTCTCTCAGGCAGGGACTAGGATTTAGTTTTGATTTGTGCAGCCTCTGGCACCAGTGAGCACCAGCAGCAGTGACTTTCACAAACCCATTACAAGCAAACTCAGGGATGGGATAATCTCTGGGGTGGCAAACCCTTTGGCTGCAAGGTATGAGCAGTCTCAGATTGGCTCAGTCCTCCAGATTTCTAGTTATCCAGTGATGCCACGTCCTCCCCATGAGGATGAAGAGGTGAGCCCTGCACAGTGCAGGAGGGGACATGGCGCTCACCCTTTGGCTCCAGCCCAGGATTCCCTCATGCACATAATATGCCCACAGCCACAGCATGGCTGAGGGAGGGAAACCCTGTGACTGTGTGCAGAGCAGGAAATAGCTGTGGTTACTGTGGGGTACTGTAATGGTAACCGCAGGGTGCTTTGGCACATGCCTACGGGCCACGTGGTAGGCGGTAAGAAGGAATTGTCCCAGGTCCCCACCACTGAGGCAGAGCCTTTCTGCAGCCATGAGAAATGAGAAAAGTGCCTAAATTCAAGAGCCCCTGACAGGGATGTTTGCAGGTCAGAGCTCCTCTGAGGGACAGAGAAACTATCACCAGGCACGGTCCTGGCAAGCCTGACCAAGCCACAAAGCCTTTGCTCCCCCACTGACACCTGGAGTTTTGCCTGCAAACAGCCCTCAAGTGACTTCTCCATACCTCAGAGGAGGTGCTTGGGGACAGCAAGAGCTCAGGTCACTGAGGTACCCCAGGCTATCAGTGACATCCACATGGGCTGGCAGGTACTGGACTGTAGCAGACCCATGGATCAGCAGCTGAGGCAGATGGGCATATCACAGGGCACTAGATATCTGTCTTGAGGCAACTGTATGCAGCTCACAGGGTTAACGCTACTATCAGTCACATTTCTATAGCTCTAGAAGTAAAGGCAATTGCAGTAGCATGACTGAACAGGGTCCTGTGAGGTGGCAGGTGTGTGCCTGCTTCCTCCCTTCCCTGAAGAAGGGGGAGAACAGAGCACTTTGCTTTGAAGCATGCAATACACTAATAACCATTTCTTTCCTTGGCTGTTTGTGGAGCTGGTGCAGGCTCCATCTCTAAGGGAACTGGTCTCTGCTACATTAATTGCTGCCCCTTGTTAATTATATTTTTCTGAATGCTTCCCACTGATCCCTCTACTAGGTCTCACTCATTACCACCTCACCTGAGGCGTCTCTGAAGTTCCCACTATCTAACTGCAGACAGGTGAGTTGTATGTATCAGTGCTGAAAACTAATACCCTAGAGCAACTTGCTTTACTAGCAGTTTGTAACTGTTATCTTGCCTGTTATACCTAACAGTAACATCTCTGACAACAGCTTGCAGTTCTGGAGAAACCAACAGTATGGGCATAATTCTGTCTGAGAAATCAGAGCCTGGGAGAGCTTGAAAAATAACAAATACAGCTCTAACAAATTAATAGCTCTTAATCCCAGGAGCTCTTTCCATTTCCGTGAAAACACCTCAAAAGACTAAGGTTTCAGGCAGTTCCTTAACACTTACCTGTTTCCAGACCCTGAACTGAGATTGGCTGGTTTGCTCATTCCCTAAGATTTTATACTGTATCCTCTCCTTAGTGACATCTGAGCATGTGAACGTCCCCTTAAAGGCCTCTGAGATTGTACAGGTCAGTGTCATGTTGCACCCACAAAAGCTAACACAGAGTTAAATTGGAGCTCTGCAAAGGGAAATTATTTACAATGGACACAACAGGAATACTCTCTAAGAAAGAGCAAACTCATGTTGAGAAAAAGTGGCCAAGAGTTACAGTGAATAATAGCTCTCAACTCCCACTTAGGCCACTGTGCACCCCCGTGGGCTTCAGGGATTTTTGTGAGCCAGGGTTCCAGTATTGTCTTAAGTGCTGTTCCCTGGATGCTATAATATCTATCATACACACAGGAAAAATAATTTCTCCCTCTGCTGTCCTGAGATGGCTCCTGGGATGAGACTCAGCAGCCCTGGTGCCTCAGTGCCACTGCATTCCAGGTTTACACCTGAGATAAAAACATTGAATTCCAGCAGCAACTGCAGACAGAGTCGGTGGGGCGGAGAGAAGCTCTGTCAGAAATTTAGAAGGAAGAGGAGGTCTCTAAAGAAAACTACTCCTTCAGCTACAAATAGTTTTGTTTTTTCAAGATACAAAGTTCTGCCTCTGACCTTTGGAGAAACTCTTCAACTGCACTATGATGTAGCTGTGAAGGAACGCAAGGCTCCTTCCTCTGTTGTTATCTTCCATGTAACCAGAGAAGTGATCTCCCAGCACCAGACACTTCGCTGGCTGCTGCTAGTCTGTCCTCAGCTGTTCTTTTCCTTTCATTTAAGGGAATGGGGAGTGTAGTGTGTGCAGCAGAGAACCTTAAACACATTACCTTGGAGAAGAGTAAATAACTTTCTTTTAACAGTGGGCTTCAATATTTTGAGGAAACTGCATGTGTGCTTTTGCTCAGGGAATGAAGTGCAGCCCTTCCTGCTTTCAGCAGTTTGAGAAACGATGCCAGGATGGGTCCAGGGCTGAAGTCACTGAAGGAGATCTGCTCCTTTCTGAGCGCTCACTGTGTCCTCCTGGTACAAGGACAAGGGTATGCTAGGGGTTCACCTTACTCCAGCATGTCCCCTTTCTGCTTACAGAGGAAAACACTCCCTGTGCTCCTGTCACCTGCTGAGGCTCCAAGGAGCAGCCAGGCTCCCTGGTTCTGGTCAACAAGCTGTTATCTTAGGAAACGTAAATGCAGTTTTAAAGCTGAGTCAGCAACAGGAGCTGAATAATTTAAATCCTTAGCAATTCTGCTACTGCTGTCCAGCCATGGATAACGAAGGGTATTCAGATTCACGCAAGGAGAGAGCTGGGATGAAAAACAGTGCTGCTGTCAGGCTGCTTCCTCCTGTTAAGAGAGAACAGCAGTGGTGTAGGCATAAATAAGCAGATTACAATGTGCTGCAATGCTGAACCAGACACTCTGCTGCTCAGAGCAGGCAGTCCTCTGAGCACAGCAAGGCCAAGGCTTGCTTTCCTGTGGCATTTGTGGTTTCTGGCACGGTGATCCATAATTTCACAGGAAGTCCATAGGAACTGCTGGTGCCTTACCTCTCAGATGGCTAATCCCTCAGCTTCCAAAGTGCTGGAATCATCAGCCATGAGCAACAGAGGAAGCATGTGAAAGGTCCACACCGACACCTGCTTTCTGTCAGAGGAGGAGCTATGCAATGTTATGTGGTGGGAGGGGGATAAAGATTTGCTATGCACAGATTTTCCAGCCCTTGCTCTTTCCCTAGTTGCCTCTTCATCTCCTTTATTGCAGGGGGGGGGAAGCCAATTTACAAGTACTTCTCCCCGAATCAGTCTAAAAACCAGCACCCAGAAGCACGGGACAAATGAAAACTTGCAAGAAATCCAATGGACTAGGTTTGCAAAGCTCAGTAGCTAATAGACATAAGAAATCTCTCCCCATCAAACCCCTCATCTAAAAAACCGTTTCATGGTCATCCACCAGTTCAGAACTATTTGAGCTGTGAGATTCCCAAAGGAAATCCAAAAGTACAAATTAAATAGATGTTCTTCAGGTTGTGTTTCTTGAACTGTGCACTCTTGCCTCCAAAGGCATGATTTTGAAGATGAAGTAGCCTGCTGTCTTACTCCAGAAGACAGCTGCCTTGTGCCAGCATAACCACAGTTTAGTTCCTGAAGAGGAAGCAGTCTGAGCCCAAAATCGGGACGTTTAGGCAGCCCTTTGCCCCTCCCTGCATGCATACTGAGCAGACAGACAGCTTCATAGCATGTGCCTCTCTGGCGTCTTATGACATGAGTCATAAGGTGTTCTTTTTGCTCATTATTTGGATGAGCCAGGCAATGCAACTGAAAATTTCATCACACCGATTTATCTTATGTATATTCATTCAAGCACAAAAACTCAGGAAGTCAGATTCACAGAGTGAAGACATGAAAGAGTTGCAGAGTTCCCAAAGGAAAGGAATATTCATGGCCCATTGTTTATGCTATGGCTTAGTTCCGTGCTATCCTGGCTGCAAAGAAGATTTCTGCACACATAGAAAGTGTTCAGCAACCTCTGCATCCAGTGGACCAGAAGACATCTTGCCCACAGGATTAACACCCACTATTTTTCCCCCTGTAAAAGACCAGGCAGTTCTGAGAGCAAAAAGCATCACCTAACTCAGCCTGAATCTGAAAAATCCCAGTTCTGGGAACCCAGAGCTTGGCATTATGCCCACAATATGGGCCAAGGGCAAATCACTTCTTAATTACTGCTTATGGTGCATATTTCTGCTTTCACTCAGGCAGGTACCAATCTGAAAGACATAACAAGACCCTTATCAGGCTGCAGTTAATCCACCCCAGCTATTGATCCTGTTGGATCCACTGGTCCTGCTGTAACTGCAAGATTACAGATCCACTGAGATGCCTAAACATTATGCCTATTTGGGGATCTCAAGATGGAGAGATATCCAGCACTTGGCTGTAGTGCATGCCTGGAGGCAGTGCAGACTGACCTCCTGGGAGAGCAGATGAATGCATAGTCTCCACCTGGCAGGCTGCACTCTGCTCTTCTTGGAAAGAAATCTTCTGCTCTGCTGCTGAGCATCAAGCAGGAGAGCAAGAACTCAGATCTCACCCCACACTTTCAATGTACCTTTATTCTCAGCAGTCACCTGGTCTCTGAGGTCTGCAATGTACCTAGATGCCATGGTCTGCATCAAGATCTTCTTGCTCAGTCATGTTAGTTCAGGCAGTTTGACAAGAACTTAGAAACCATTTCTGTAAACCTCTTCTCTTCAGATTTGTCAAAATATTTTCTTCTGAGCTTGGACCAGCAAGAAAAGCCTTCAACTTCCAGGCACTCTGTGAGGTGTGCAATCCTGTCACTTGCTTCTCCAGCAGACCTGCCAGGTTTCCAGAGTTCTGCACAGAGCTCACAGAGGAGAGGAGGAAGTCTCTATTTTAATATTCACAGCAAGAAACCAAACTAGCTGTACACCTGTGATTTGACACAGACATTCTCTGGAGTTTGATGAAGGACTCAGATATCAGTAACAAGGCAGGAAGGTTTGCGCCAAAAATTAAACTAATTCCAATCGATGTTCACACTACAGTTGGCTGCAACTCGTCCAGCTTTTTCCTCTGGACAGACCTGGCATGCAGCTGGGCAGAATTAAAAAAATTAGGAGGATCAGCAAGAAGCTTGGTGGAATTTCTAGGCAACATCTGTGACAGTGGCAGTGCTGTGCTGCAGGTTACCATGAATTTGTGGTCACAGAGTCAAGGTACAATCAAAGGAAAACAAAAAAATGGGAAGTCTCCATTGTCTGCATATCTCTAATTGATCTGGATCTTTAGACACCCCCCTCCTGGGAGCTGGATAAGCAACAACTGGGTTACGCCATCAACAACAAAGTCCATAATAGGCATTGCAAAGAATATGTGTGAAAACTATAAAGTGCTAGCAAAACCCATTTGTCACTAATATTTGCTCCTGGGAATTGTTCAGAGAGAGTCATTGAGATTATGATGAAATACTTATACTGCAGCAGCTCACAGGGCAGGACTTGTCCCTGCTCTTCTGGCTCCCATGCAAAAAAACCACCAAAAAAACAAACACACGCATACACCTCCAAAAACAGAAAGAAAAAAAAACAAACAAACAAAACAAAACAAACAAAGCACTAACTCTTCTCCCAGGAGCTCAGAGCTTCAGGTTCCACCAAAAGCAAACTCCACGTTCACAAGGCCACTCCTTTCTCTCTTCTAGAGGTGATGTCTAAAGGGATTGTGGTAAGGTTAGTACACTCATACTGGCACAGAGCTGCCTTACATAAGCAATCCCCTGCCCCAGTAACCAGCTTGCAATGTGTACAGAGCTGCCCCTGTGCATAAGGGCCCCCTTAACTAAACCCACTTGAGAAGAGACTTCCAAGAGAGACCGTTGTTGTCTGGGCTGGGGTGGTGCCAGGGAAAGAGTTTCAAGGACTGGAAATTGGGCCCTGAGCAGTAATCAGAGCTGAATACTGCTTCTGCTTATGGAAGAGACAGGGTGCCAAGGACAGGCTTGCCACAGACACAGAAGATAAAGGCTGCAGATTTTGTCTTGGCCCCTACAAGACAGAAGTCTGGGACAGGGTCCCCATTTCCCATTACCTTCCTTCCAGTGCTGTTTTGATGCTTTACTATTTAGCAGAAGCATGTGCTATGTGTGTAGTTGGTTTTACCAAGAGGCAATTAATACTTGAACAGAATGAAGTCCAATTTAATGAGACTTTTGAGAGGGATGAAAGTGGAAAAACATTGGGTTTTTACTGTTTCCCAGACTATAATTGAAGCACTTCATATGTAACTATCTGAGCTCAAGGCCATGTTTTAAACCATCACAGGACGTTGCAAATAGAGGAAGCAGTCAGAGAAATTTTCATGCTCAGCCCCATATGCCTACTGATTACACACCTTGCAGTCAGCAGGAGTAGGGGTCAGCTGTGTCTCAGTGGGCAAGGCACTTATACAGCTTCTCTACCTGCAGTGCTTGGCTCAGGGAAAGGCAGTTTCTGCAAGGGTGGAGCAGCTGACTCTAAGCAGCTTCTTCTCTCCACCAAGAAATCCACTCAGAGCAGTAATCCAACTCCTGAGTGACTGTGCATGACAAGACAGCAAGGCACATGGACCAGCGCAACAAATGCTGCAATATTAACAGGCCCAAAAGATGCAATGGTTTGCAGGGAGCAGCTCTGCAACACGTTTCCAGCCTCTCAATCCTGCTGTCCTTGCTCTTCCTGAAGGCTTAATCCAAGCCTTCTGAACTGAAGAGTTAATGCCCTGAGGTCTGGAATGCAACTGCACATTCCTACTCCTTCCCAGAGTCCAATCCTGTACAGACATCAAAGAGGTTGGAAGCCTGTGCCTTTGTTCATCACCTTGCTGAGCAAGCAAAGGAGCCAAATGCTTTCTTGGATGCATATCCATCCATGTTCTGATGACTACATGCGACTTTTCGTCATTATTAGCTCTTCCAGATACCATTGATTCATTTATTTCTTGAGCACCCTTGGCATGCCTGGACAACCTGATACGAACATTACAGCAAGAACAACAGCCCACACCACTGCACCCTGCTCACAGTACAATAGCCTGCACCTTTCTCCAGTTACTGCAATGCTCTGAAGAATAGTTTGGCAGATCTGCAGAAAATCCACTTGAAATCTTGAAACCCATGAGTTCCATTTAAGAGTAATTAATGAATGATTCAGAAGAGATGTGCACATTTCTGTTGTATGCCCACAGCCCTGCTCTCACTGATCAGCATTTAGGATGATTTCATTGCACAGTAGCTTTTCCTAAGGTCTAATTCAATTACATAAGGTGCCTCTCTGGATGAGAGGAGCAGAGTCCCAGAAATACTCACTCATACACTGCTTTGGAAAGTGAGCAATTCTGCAGAATAGGAGCGAGGATAGAGCTCCACTGACCTAGCAGAGCTAATCGGAGTCTCACTGTTGTTCTAAAATTGAAGGAGATCAAATATTTTATTTCTCCCAGTGGACCTTTTCACTGAATGTCTGCAGCATCAGCACTTTTTGCTGGCCTCAGCAGTAAAAACTTGGGAACAAAGCTTCTCTGGAACCTGCCCCTCAAAGCTATGTCAGCTACTGTACAGGAGATGTGGGGGTGTTTACTGCTGGAATTGAACTTTCCTTGCCACCTGCAAAACACCAGTGTAATTGCTCCTCTTCACAGCCTAGATGAATCCTTCTCTGGAGAATGGGATCTGAACAAATCATATTCTCTCCAGCTCCGCTCTTAAAGGTGCCCACCACACACCTGCAACTTGAAAACTCCCAGCAGGACAAAGCTTCTAGCAGTTACCATCACTAAGGCACAGGTACAGACAAAACTGTCCTATCACTGGACATATCAACTGTGCACTCTGCAACATAGCAGCCATGAGCCAGCCCTGATATATTTGCAACAGCTTCACAATGGCTTATTTACCTACTTCTTAGGATAACATAAGACACTACACCGGGAAGGCTGGAGCTCTGTGCTGCAGCACTTAGGTACCCACACCAGTGCTAAGCCCCCCAGTCCACAGAAGGCTTATCCAAAATCTCTCCCACAAACCAACCCTATGAGCCTCACTTAGGCAACTCTTGTTTAGAGTCAGAGAGCTCCCACACAAACAGTTTCTCTTACCACTGTTTCCCTGGCCCAGTCCCCACCATTCCTCCCCCAACATGTACTGTAAAAACGCAGCTCCACAGTGCGGGGCACTTAGGACATGCACTAAGGCTGAAGAAAATAGGGGAGACTCCTCCCATAACTTGCTTAGCAAATGATTTACCGTTTTCTTCTTCAAATGTCATCCAAATGCTGGAAAACAAGCTCTGGGCTCCTAGAACAGCAGCCTTTTTTCCTGCAACATCAAAAGCATTTGCCTGAACCCACCAGCTGGATAGTGGGGCCATTTGCAGGCTCAGTCCAGACAGCAACATGAAGCAGAGAAGAAATTCTGTGTTTTACTTCAGAGGAAAAGATCAGGGATCACCATTGTCAGGAAAGGGCTCTCTGAACAGTCTCAAGAGATGGATGCTGCAAGCCTGACATGGCGAGGACCTCGTGGTACAGGGATTGCAGATCTGACGTCCAAAAGAGGCCAGGGGTCAAGTTCAGAGAAAGGCACAACGACGATGAGAAAAGAATGGAATCCCACCAACATGCATACTTACGCACCGCGCACAAACTCACATAACCCTTCTTAACCAAGGAGTCAAACAGGCCTCTGCAAAGCTAGCCCCTCTGTGGCCTTTCCCAAGGCAGCCTGCTTGGTGTTCACACTTGCCCTGCAGCCTAATGTGCCTATAAAAGTATACATACAGAGATGCGAACAAGCTTTCAGATTTCTGGGCACACTGCCTTTGTCCACATCCCCCCTTGCTACCCCAGGCAGGATTCAGACCTTTTGCAGTTTATTGCAGAGAGATCATGCATCAGACAGACCAGGACATGTCCTGAGGTCCCCTTGCTGTCGGGAGTTCAGGACAGCAGGCTTGGCTCTCAGAGTCACTCTTGCTTGAAATTTCTTCTGGCTAAGACATTCAGTGATTCTAATTCAGCATCTACAGAGGCTAAGCCAGCTTCCCGGAGTATCAGTACTGCCGTACTGAGGCCCTTCCAACTGCTCCAGCAGGCACATTAGGCTTGCCTACCCAGGGGGATGCATGGTAGCAGCAAGGACACAGCAGCAACACAAGAGGTAGCCTGAAGACATCTGTTCATTCCCCTTCACTGCTCTCCCAGTTGTGAGATGTTGTCAGCGCAGCAACGGGGAGCTGGCTGCTCTCAGGGCTGGCAGGAGCCGGTCCCTGTGCTTTGCCCATCCTTCCAGAACGCGCTGAAACCCACTGGCCCGGCATCAGCTTGTAATCCTCACTGAGAGCCACCCCAGCGCTACCTGTAACTGACAGAAGCCTCCATGGAGGGTGGCGAGGAAGGACATCACACACTCTCACAATTTAATCTGCTCCTGAGCCAGTAGAGTAGTACAAACTGAACATACTCATTCAGCTACCCCCATTTTGCCCAGAGAAACTGTGGATGCCCCATCATTGGAAGTGTTCAAGGTCAGGCTGGACAGGGCTTTGAGCAACCCGATCCAGTGAAAGATGTCCCTACCCACGACAGGAGGGCTGGACTAGATGATCTTTAAAGGTTCCTTCCAACCCAAACCATTCCATGATTCCATGATTCTATGATTTGAGAGATAGGGAACTAAAGCACAGGTGGAAGTGAAAAGGAACAAAAATTGGACCAGAGAATAGTGGTTCCTGGACCAGCTTACCCTGATCTAAACTCTGGAAAACCTGTGCATGTCAGCAGTGGATGACAGTTCTTGCTCTCAGTCCAGCATCCAATTCTGCATTGCAGAGCAGGACCAGGCACAGTTTAGGGAACAGGCACTGGCAAGTCACCACCCAGGCAGCAGTGGAGAACCCCAAAGTGCTCCTATGAATCCATGCTACAGAACAAATCAGGTTTTGTTCTCCCACAGGTCTCCTGCAGCCTGGCAGCAAAATCAGCTCAGAGTTACTTCAGGGTAGGTTCACAAAGAGAAAACTGAATTTATTATAATGACTTTCATGGTCTTTGCTCCACTCCTGTCAACAACATCCTTTTGCCTGCCTTCCTACTTCTCTGATGTGCACCCCAGCTCCTCTGTCTTGCACCTGCAGGCACAGGTCAGAACTGCGACAATGTAAATACAGTCTGGGAAAATACTGTGACATGCTGCAATAAGGAGCTCCTGAGAGTGGACCCCTGCACACACAGACCAGACATACCCCAGATCCTCAGTTAGACCTTCTGCAGGAAATTGCTATTGAAAAAGTCCAATTATGCCCTAAGACAAGCCTGTTTTATAGGCCATAGCTAGTGCTATGGAAGTCCTCTGGAGACAGGAACTTTACTTGATTCTCAGAGATGGGCAACAGAAGTGCACTTTTTTTTGCACTTATCATAGAATTATAGAATAGTTTGGGTTGGAAGGGACCTTAAAGATCGTTTAGTTCCAACCCCCCTGCCATGGGCAGGGATACCTTCCACTTCAAGAGTATAATATCAGAGATACTACATAGAAAATAGATATATCTGTTGGAATGCCCCTGCCTGTAGAAGCACTGGGTCCCCAGCCCCATAAGGGAGTCTAGCCTAGCCTTGGGGAAGCAGGGAAGTTAATACTGTGTACATGGAGGCAATGAAAACAGAAAGCACCTTTTGTTGCAGATGAGTTTGTAAGTAATTCAGGTGATTGCACAGAAACTTGACAGTTTGCCACACTCACCACAAAATGGTACAGCATATTACTACCACCTCATCATCTCCTTTAGTCTGCAGTGGCCAACAGCACTGAGGCCACAAGACTGACAGTTGGATGTCTATGCTGTGGCAGCACAAGGAGCAGGCAGGGTGCTCAAAATTACCTGCTTTCCTTCATCAAACCACCCAGCTGTTCCTGAGTGCCCACCACCACACCCCCAAAGGACATTTGCTATGCGCATGTCAGAATAAGTCATACATGTGCCTGTCCCCTCAGCAGACATTGGCTGGAGATGCCAGGATCACCCAAAAGAGAAATGCTCACAAAACAGCACTGAATTCCCAGGGGCAATTTCACAGCACACAGCGAGGACGGGGCATTTTGCCAAGGAAACACAGCTTGACAGACTAATAGTGAGGTCCAGCAGCAGACCCCTTGATCATGCTGCTGTAGTGTGCTGCCCAGCCAGACCAACGTCATATTTTCACAGTGTTTAAAGCTCAGCTTTATGTTCATTCCTGGAAATCCACTGCATCCAGCATGTGCAGAGCTGCAAGGGACAGAAGAGGCACCTGAGGCAGGCATCCCGAGGGCAGGCTCACCCTAACAGTGTTAGGCACCTACAGAGTCAACACCTGAAGCAGGGCTTGCTGTCTCGGCTCCCTTGAGAGCCAGTGGAGAGAAACAAGCATTTCTAAGGGTATAATTCAGCTGACCTACTTCCACGTGCGGTGCAGCATGGGAAGGACTCCCTCCTCCTCTCCCAAACTAGAGGGAGCTGAGGTGAGCAGTTCAGATGCAGAGGTCTGCATCACAGTACCCCTAAACTGGGGCAGACCGTCCCATTACACAGCAAGAAATCCATATGCCACTGGCAGCACCAGGCATGCTCATGTCCATGATGACACTGGACACCGGTGTGTGGAGAGCAGCCCTGCTCTGCCCCAACACACCCAGCAACATAATCCCATCCCAGAAACATCCAAATCCTCTCAGCTGCTGCTGCCATGGCAACACCAGAGAGAGGATACGCCAGCCTTTGATGTGCTGATCTGTTTAAAGCATGCAAAATGCCATTCAGAAGCTGTGGAGCTGCATGGAGGAGCACCTGACTGCCCTGAAGATGGAAGACTCTTCAAGGAGCAAGGATTAATGCACACTGGCAGGAACCGCTGCCATCTCCTGCCACAGCAAGTCATTACCAGCATGCTGTTGTTTCTGCGCTCGGCTCACCCACTTAGCGGGGTTTAATATTTGACATCAGACAAGCTGCTGTTTCACGGGGTAATTTGGGTTATTAATAAAAAAATCCCCCTTCCCCCCCAGTGATTCAAAAATAAGATGCTGTTACTCCAGGTTATCAGTGCTGGCAGCAAGTGCTGGGAGGTGATCACCACAAGAGTGCTAGTCACAGAGCAGTTAATGGGGAATCAGGAAGGGCTGTTACAGGCCACAGAAAAGCCATCAGAGCCAAGTAACATGCAGCATAATGCTGTCCCCATCTCCCACTGCATCACAGGCAGCAGAGGAGGAAGTAATTCCAAATGACAAACAGGCTGTGCAAACCACAGGAAGAGCAAGCTGTTTGATCCCCTCTCCAGCAGCTCACAGAACACCTCCAAGCTCAGAAGGACTGCACAATTGTTTACCTTCAAAGATGAATACTCTTGTAGCATTTAGCACCAGGATCCCCTCAGGCTTTGCAAAAAACCAATGCTGTCAGCGCCAGGAAATGCTAGACACTGACTCCTGTATACCACGGGGCCTTACTGAGCTACCAGGTTAGGGTGGTTCAGTACAATCCAAGAAGCTCCAAAATGTGAGGGCACAGAGGAAGATTTGAAACATTTGAGGGGGTTTTATGCTAGACTTCTGACAGAACTTGCTTTACAATATGAAACACAGAAACCTGAAGTAGTCTCCTACAGAGAGAACATCTATGTCCTGCACTCTGCCACTTTCATTTCAAGACTCAGCCTACTCCACAATTACAGTTTCCCCTATATTTATTCACCCTCTTGCTAAACTAGTGTTCCCATACCCAGAGTAAGAGGAGGCAGCCTTCAGCAGACCACAGAAATGCTATAGAGAACTCAAGGAACTGGAGAAACAAGGGACTTGAAGGAAGCAGAATGCAATTACCTGAGAAAGATTTTGGCTGAACAGAGGAGTCAATCCACACATGTGTGCATGCATGCATATACACACACACATACACACTTTCTTGGGAAAAGCATCACAGAACCTTTAGAGGTTAACTATAGAGGACGCTGGATACCAGGCTCACAAAGGCAGTTCAACCTAAAACCTTTAGATTTCCTCCTTTTAACTTCTTGGAGTATAGGGGGAGTCTAAGTACCTGCTTTACAGTGAATAGTCTGGCTGTGCATACCTGTGAATTGAATTAAACAGTAAAGAAAATCCTATTAATTATTTCCTCTTTTGGCTTCATCAAATTCTTTTCAAAAGAAAAGAGGACCTATTTTCACCTGCCAGCAGGTAGAGGTTGAGAAACATGTTTTGGCCAGGACGTCCACTGTGGCAGAGACATGAGAGCACACTGGTTTCATTACAGCTGCTTTGCTGCATTACCTGCTGACCATGTTTTGGGATGTGGGCCTGCTGGAAGCCTCCAGCATTGTAGTCTGTTCTCCTACCTCTTTGCAACCCTTAGTGCCTCTTCAGAGGCACAACATCCTCCAAACAACATGTTTGTATGCACATTTGTTCATGCTGGTCTTCGAAAACATAGCCAAAATTAGGTCCTTGTTTTCATGGTTGGGCACCCAAAGAGATTCCTTGAATCTCTGTTACTTCCTGGCAGCTCCCAATCACATCACTGGCATGTCATGTACCTCTTTTAATTTAAACATAAAAATGATATATGCATACTTTCCAGGCACTTTTCATCATTAAACAAGCCTAACATTATCCCAGTAACCTGCTGGCAAAGCTCGGCAGTAAACAGCAGACAGCTTGAGGGTGGGGAGCTAACTGCAGTGGCTGCAGCTCCAGAAAGAGGACAAAAAGCACATTACTGGCTTTGTTTGGGTTTTTTTTTCAGAAATCTCACAAGAACAATAAAGGAAACTGAAGCTTCCTCCTCTGCTGAGCTCTTTTTTTTTCTCCCAATATGTTACAATAGATTCTTTCTGTCAAGAACAAACTACAGGTTCATATGTTATTACTGGGTACCCTCCATTCTGCTCCTCTGTGTGCAACACTACATTTATTTCCAGCAAAATGGACAAAACACACCACCTCTGCAGAGACAAATTCTGTTCAGACTAAAACTCCCAATATGTAGTGCCCTTCCCAGTGAATGGACCTTATCTGCAAGCTTCATGAGGAAGTTGCTTCACTACTGCAGCTGTGAGCAGAGCCTCTGGATCAGCTTGCTCCAAGTGTCCTCACAGTACTCTTAGCTCTAAAGCATGACTTTAAAGCAAGTGAATTAGTGAACGATGCCAGCTCCTCTGCCCAAATATCTGCAATTTACCCACAGTGTCTGCGGCAGTACAAGAAAGGCAGAATAAATGTCCCTCACGTGACCCCTCTGCTGCTGCTGCTGCTGGTGCCATGTAGTGTGTTGAGAGGCCCCGTAGGGAGGTGCTGCTGATCCCTGCTGAAATGTTGTCAGGAGACAGTGAATGCTGTTGCCTCACATTTTGGATGGAGAGAGGGTGATCTTGTCTATGCCTTATGGAGCTGCTGCTGGCCTTGGAGAACTCCTCTGGCAGGTCCAAGAGGCGTATCTCACCATTGGTGGGGATGAGTTCACAAGTTTTGAGAAGGAGTTTTGCTGATGCAGTACTGATGGGCAAGCAGATATTTTATACTTTTGCCCTGTGATACTGCAGCTCCTCTTACTGCAGTCTCAGCTCTGCAGCCATTTGACAGTGGGCTTGACAGGAAGCATTTTTCCCAGCACTCACAGAAAGGTGGTCAGCCTGCTGACCATCATGTTGCTCTTTAACAGGAGCACATTCCTATGAATCAGTGTGGTGGCACGTCCAAGCTGCGTGTCAAGAGAGCTGCCATGCCATGCTCCACTGAGCAATTCTTGCTGGGACCAAATCTACTGTCACTGTGAGCTGAGATGATTCTGCCAGGAAAAGAGCTTGAAGAATGAAAAAGCTTAGAAAATTATAGCCTGCAGGCCAAATACAGACCCCATGCAGGCACCTCCTAGAGCTGAAATACCCCCATGCCAAAGACAGTGGCCCACGGATATAACTTCTGTTTCAGCATTAAAGATGGGAAGCAGAACCATAACATTCCCCATTGCAGTAAAAGCAAGTCCAACATCAAAAGCCAATTAGGTAAGTTTTCCCTTTCTGAGAACTCTCTAGCACCCCACTACCCCACACTCCACTCCCCATGCCCACTGCCAGCTTGAGTACTTTCATCCACCACAAGGCAAATGGAGGGGGGAAAGACAGAAAGAAGGACAGAAAGACAGAAAAAAACCCAAACACCACCCCAAAACAAGAGAAACTCCATGCAGAGATTCACAAGTCAAGGACACTGGATTATTGAAGTTTAGAATCTTATTTAAGAACACACTATTTACTCCTATAACCAAATCCATGGAAATAATTTACAGCAGAACATTATTGATTCAAATAGCAGAGTAAGAACCTAGAAAAGGAAGAGGTGCACATACGATTACAGCACACAGTAAAAGCTCACACTTCAGTCACCAACAGAGTACAGCTGATTCCCAGGCAGACCAAAGGAAGATTCCTTTTACTCTCTGCCCTCCCCATTCAGATGAATGGAAGAGCGAGCTTGGTTGGCATCTCATCTCTGCCTAAAGCTCTGACAGATGCTATCCAGCAGAAGCAAGGTACAGCCCAAAGCAGCCATTTCTCTGCTCCATCACTACAGCTTGTATGACACCTGCAAAAAGATGGACAACTGACTTGTAAGAATTTGCCTTGTGTTGGAATATATTTTCACAGTTTTGATATGTTGCAGGTTAAGATTTTGCTTCTCCCAGCCAACTAATACGAGGTGTTAAAAAGTCTGGTAGTTTCTGAATCCTTCCACATGCTGATAACACCAGCTTAACTTTGTTTTTAAAAGATTATAGAGAACAATGGAACGAAAGGGACTGGCTTGTTTTGGACTCTCCAGTTCCAACAGAAAAACCAGTCATGTTCGATGTCCATCCAAAGCACCAGCACAAGAATCTCTTTCTTTGCAAACTCCCAAGTCAGAGAGACCAGCACACAGCAGAGCAGACTATAGTACCTCCAGCAGTACAGCCAAGGCATACTCCAGGAAAGAGCATGACAACCTCACCACAAGAACCTCACCAGCACTTTTCCCAGAAGGCTGCTAGACGAGAGGAGCTAGCAGGTTGATGGTACATGCCTTATGAAATTGCCCAGGAGCCTCCGTATTTGCACAAGAGATTCCAAGGTCTCTGAGTGCCATTCACAACAGCTAACCTGTAAATGACAACTGAAAGCTGGGCTACAGAAGAAACTAGCATCTACTGCTCAGCAGAACAGTTTCTCCAAGCAGAGAAATGTATGCATGCTAGGACACAGCTCTCAGGCCTGAGAGGCAGTGCCTGCAGCTGGGGACAGAGGAAGGAGAGCAAGCTGCTGAAGTATCTGAGAAGACATTAAGTTTAATAGCAGCATGTTTGGAGATGGAAGGGTCAAATGCTTGGGAAGCCTAGTACAGCATTTCCCACAACACTTGCCCAAGGCAAGGCTCTGAGACCCTGCGTGACCACAGGTTGGTTCAGTCAATCAGAGAGCTGAGCAGACAGCTTAGTCCCTGTGAGGTGACAGCACAGACACTACCCTCTTCTCTTTCCCAGTATGTCCCTTAAAATAGATGATAGACACCCAGAGTACATCCCATTCAGTCCATTAGGATGCCAGGCATCTGTACTGCCTCAAGGTCCATGAAAGCACCAGATGACATGCGGGGTAGAATTGGAACGAGATCTAGATGGAGCAGTCACACTGATAGGCCAGTGTCTTTGCTGCCCATGGCCAGCAGTCAGATATCTGCACAGTGCTCATGGGAGCATCCACAGAAAGGGGCGGTATTTTTCCTGTGTTCAGAGATGCTCTGTGCAAGTCGGGAAGTACACTGTTAAAGCTGAAACTGTCCTTAGCTCACCCCACACCTGTCTGTCTCACCCACCAAAACAGCACATTCTCATAGCATTTATCTTATTCTTTGCTTTGTGCTGTAATCAGCAAGTCCTGGGAAAGACACAATGCTCCCCATTCTAGGCATGGCATCATGACAGAACTAAATGGACTCTGAATACACTATGCATTTCCTGCAGAGTATCTGGAAGCCTTAGTTTTCTGGACAAATGACACTGTAAAAAGGTGAAAATATTTATTATTCCTTTGCAGAGACCATCAGATTAGTTAAAAATCTAACATAGTTTATACCCTGCAAAGGGTTTCAGCACTCTGTTCTCTGCATTTCCCATTTAAAAGGTCCAACATATGCACATGAATGCACCCTACAAGCCCTGAAAAGTCCTGTCACTACAGTGCAGTGAAGGACCATAGCCTTCATTTCTGCTTGTTGTCTTGCTGCAGTACCTTTTTGCTTAAACAGGAGTCTTCTCAGCGACCTGGACACACACGCACACAGGCAAACACGCGCGCACTCTCCTTCTTTCCTCATCTCTGTATAAATATAGAAACCTCGTCTGTTTTCTAAATGCTCTCCTGCTGCTGCATTCTCTCCCTCTGCCTCCCAAGACACTTTGGTGAATACCTGCTGCTTTGTTTCTGCTGTAGATTTTTCACTGAGGCTGCAACATTTTGAAGCCATAGATTTAACATAGTCCCCTACATTTGCAGCCCCTACACAGAAATGTATGGCTCTGGCTTAATGTTTCACCCAGTCAGCAAAATTTGGTTTGCAAATAGGAAGGGACCTTGAATTTTGCTGCTGTTTGCAGCGCTGTGGCTCAAAACATGACATAGTTCAGCTGTGAAAGGAAATGTGAATTTTCAGATGGTTCTGCCATACTGAGCAGTCCCCTTATAGAGAGAAGATGTCAGGAACTTCTCTGCAGCCAGGAGGCTGCCCTCTACTCATCTAAGATTTTAACAAGGCTGGTCTATCCAATCCAGGGCTAACGTTTTCAGAATCTACCCTTATGGCATTTTGAGAGCTGGAGGTGAGGACTGCTAGAGAGATATAAATAGGGCAGGGAACCCAGAAATCTCTGCAATCCTTGACCCATCCTTCCATCAAGCCCCCAGTGATGCTGCACCTTTCCAGACCAGCACAGAGAGGGTACATTTCTGAAGAACCTTGACATACTTAGACAATTAAAACAAATTAGCATAATTCAGACTAAACTTCTAATTTTAGCACTCTGTAAAGCTGCTTTCCTTTGAGCTCAGATCTAGCTTAATGTACCTCAGCTTCAGCACACTACAGGCGGCTTCCTACTGTGAATAAACTGAGCCCCACAGGCTATCAAGCACAGGACTTTCACAAAGGGCACTGTCCTTTGCTTCTTATCCTCCTGAAGGCACTTGCACTAGACAGGGCTCACTCTCTGTACACAGCAAGCACCCTACTTGGACAGACACCTTGGCCAAGGGACCAGGCACTGAGGATAGGGCACAGTTTGAAAGAACTTGCTCCTGAAACAGATTCAACCTTTCAAATGTTGCTCACCTCATTCCAGTACCTTGATAACTGGTAGGCTCACCAAGCACATATAGATGCCATTATTACCTGAATAATTTAAGAGCCTACAGAGCAGCAGTGCAGAATGGCACCAGCTTCGCCTCAGTGCCTCCTCCCCCATCAGCAAGTCCCTGCAGCAGCAGGTCTGCTCTGACCTAACATCCCTCACATCCAGATGCCTGTATTCTGCTACCCTGTATTCTGCGTTCTACCCGCCAGCCACTCCCCCTCCCATTGCAGCGCTGCATTTCCCTCCTGCCTGGAAATGTCAGGAAAGGACACAGGCACAGGCTCTAAAATGCCTTGCTAGCTAAGTACTGTACAAGCTGTTCTTCACTTACAACTGTATTTGTGGACAACTATTTACTGGGAAAGGGATGGACTTCCCAAGTCAAACACAGTTCATTATATATTAGCTCACATTATCTGAGAGACTAGGCTCTCTTGGCACCACATCCTGCAAAGGGCAAGGCAGGCAGTGAAAGAAGAAAAAGGTAAACACCAGAGAGGAACTGCTACCATACAAATGTTCTGATTTTTCTAATTGAGCCATTTGAGAGAGCTCTTGGTCTGTGCCCATTGCAACAAACCACGCTCAGCCAGAAACTCCTGTAACCTCCCCACTGTGAAGGAACATTGAGATCAGTGTAATTTCTGCATTGCCATTTTCCTTCCTGCACACAAATATGCCATGCACTGTCCTCTGCCATCCCTCCCCCATACTTAACGCAAACACTGGAAAGAAAATACAAATGCTGGGAGCACAAATGCTCCCATTATAACCAGTGCATGCTGCATTGCAACCTAATAGAAAAAAGCTAGAGGGTGATTGCAAGCAGCGGCGAGTGAAATTGGACAGAGTTTAGTCAAAGGTAAGTTTGAAACAGCCTGTTCTTCCTGCTGACTCCGTACCAGAGAGACACAGAGAGAGATGGAGTGGAAACCTTAGTGGGTTGTGAGAAAAATGCCCCCTTGTAGGCCTCAGACAGCAGAGCAGTCTGCGTAGCAGACAGCGTAGCACTGATGCTTTTTTTAATCCTGACAGCATTTCCATTTGTACAGGACTCCAGTGGCAGGTCAGATAAACAGCATCAGAGGAAGTAATCGTCACACACAGCTCCTGTACTTCCCAACCCACCCTAAACCAAGAACTAAATATTTATTAAGCTTCTATGAATCAGAGGTCTGACTCTCCTGACAGTGCAGCCAGCTGACGTAATCCTCCCCAAACCCTGATGGGATTTGCTTCCCCAACAACCTTGACAGAGCTTGTAGGGTCACAGTTACCTTGTAGTCACACAACAGTTTCATGTTGGCACACTGGGCAGAGGTGGGGTGCAAGTCCTCCACAACTGCTCCATCCCTCAGTGCACCAGATCACCTGCAAAGGAGCTCATGCTTTACCCCAATTTGCCAGCAGCTGTGTATACAAAACACCTTCCCAGCTCTACACACTGGACATTTACAGGAGAAAAGATTCAACACTATACTGCTGCTTTGAACCTAGCACACACACAACCCACAGAAAGATTTAAGATGGTCCTTTGATTTGCAAAATCCTATTACATTCAGAGCGGTAAAAGCTAGAGCTTCCTTGAGTCTCAAAGGCTTTGGCTGTCCTGATATCCCATGCCCCTTCTCCCTGCCACTGCAGAGTAGCATCATTTTCAAGGCAGAAGATACCAATTCCTTTGCAGAAAAAGTGCCTCAGACAGAGAGTACTGGAGTCCAGACACCCAATCCTGGCTGCAAAGAGCTGCTGCCAATAGCTGGAGCCTGGCTGGAGCATCCGGTGTCCTCATGGCCTCATCTAGTGCTGATCTCACATGATCCTAAAGGTGTCCTCTTCAATGCTGTGCCACACCACAAGCTGGTTAACTTCTCAGGGAAGGTGCCTGCATAGTCATTGCTCTTGCAATGCAAGGAGAGGCTGGAGGAGTTTTGGCTGATGGAACTGACAAAACTTGCAGTGGGAGGCAACAGAAGTTGCAGCTGGAGCTGTTGTTCTAGGAGCAGGCAGAGAAAGGAGACAAAGCAGCTTTGTGCTCTGAGACTCTGCAGTTGGCATGGTCCTTTCTCTTGCTGATGAGCTCCAGCTTGCAAGTTAGATACCAACACAGCTCCCAGCAGCCAGTGAAGCCCTGGGTGGCTGACAGCCATGTCACATCTTTGGCAGGACCTACTGCCACTGAATGCAAGAATCCAGGTAGCCCAATCCAGCAACTGTACCAGGCAAGACATCCATGGGAGGAGTGCACAATGGTGCTCAGAAGTCCAGTTATCTTGGGGATGTTCTGGGCCGTCTGCAGCCCAGGTCTGCTGAAATCTTTTGCCCCCCTTCTGTCCATCACTCTCTTCTCTGCAGCACCTCTAAACCCAGCGCAAGCTGAAGGCTGCTGCTTAGTGACAGCCCTTGGAAAGAATGGAAGGCAAGCAGAGAGAATAGCCCCAGTGGCTCCTCCTTCGCAGCACTCAGCAGCGATTTCTCACCCCAGTTTCTCATGTGTTTATTGCATAATTCTGACAGAGGTGTCTGGATTTTCCATCTCAGGTATCCTAAGCTTGGACTTAAGTTCCACCCTGATACAATTCATCAGTGAACAGCAGGTGAGTAAGCTCTCTTGCTTATCACACAACAAGCACAAGCGTGGTCACCCTATGTGACCGTTCGATTGTCCTCCTAAGGAATCATCTGTAATTGCTCCTCTGTCTGATTGAGCTTGTGGCTGTTGTTCCAAACCCTACTTGACTTGTTCTACTTCCCACATTTCCCTAGCTTCCTAAGCATGCAAGATTTCTTTCATGCGAAAGCATTCTCATTAGCATCCTCCACATCGCCTCAATCTTCTCAGAGCTGCCCATCCAGGATCTAACCCCTCTCCGAACTCACCTTGGAGTTTCTTCTGACAGTTGATGTTAGCTGGTTATGTTCACATTTATTCCTTATCCATGCTGGAGAATACAAATAGGGTCATTCAATCCTCTGTGCTACCTTTGTCCTTTCCCACCATTTCATTCTAGCTGGTAGAAGAGCTTTCACCACCACAGCTCCTGCCAAACGGAAACACCTCTCTCTTTTTCAAACCCTCTCTCACAAATTTCTTTTCTCCCTTCTCTGAAGCACCCTCCCAGCCTCTCCTGCTGGGATGTATTTCAGTGTGTAATAGTGACAACTAAAATATTTCCTGCTGCAGCATGCAGAAGAAACACTGCACCAAGCATGGGTGCCAGCCTATGTTGTGGAGAGTCATGAACCCTCAAACTGGTCTGTGTGCTGTTTCCAAGAAACAGACAACTAGAAAAAAGGCAAGGAGTTTTATGCAGAGAGTTTCTTATTAGGAAACATTGTCTTTTACCGTTCAACACTGCATTATGCGAGATGCTCTACAAATCCATAACAAGAGACTGTCTTACCCTTGGACACTTGCAAGACAAAGAAACTAGACAGGAGTGGAAAGAGAAAAGCGGTTTGTCCCTCATTATCCTCCCCTCCAAAAAAAAGAAGAAAAAAAAGTAGTAAATTCAGGCAGCGTTGGCCTCTATTCTTTAGGTGCCCAAGCAAAACTTACTCTGAAGGTACTGAGAGGATGTATCATCTCTTTCATACTAATAATTTATCATTTAAAGATTTATAGCAATTATCATTGAAATTTCCTTCTGAGCTTTTGGTTAGATTGTTATTTAATCCAGTAGCCACAGTTACGCTGCACACAGACTGCACATGCTCTCACATGTGCACTTGAGGAGTTCTTTGGACATTATTAGCGTTGCTGCTGTTACTGAAGTGCTGTTGGTCTTATTTGCTGCATAGCACTCTTGTCAGATGTTTTCGAGGTTCCAGCTTGCTGCTCCATGAATCCTGCATGCCCACTTGCCAACTGAGGAGCACAGCTGGTATCTGCCTCTTCATACTCCTCAGATGAAGGTCTCTGCCCCTCTTCATGCTTGACTGGATATTTGGCTGAATTTGGTACCAGAATAAGTATGCTTCAATAGGAAGAATGATTTTCATAAAAGTATTAACTTTTTTTTATTTATTAGTCTCAGTCAAGGCTTGTCAGGTTGCAAGGCACTGCAGGCACTAGCAACCTATCTTGTGGGTGCTTGGTACAGCTGCAAATTGCTTGTAGATGCACGTTTGAAACAAAGGGCAAGCCAAGTACTCTGGGCCCCAGTTTGCGGGTTAGACATTTTGGGCCCTTTCTAACAACCCATTTGGTGAGCTCTGCTAATGCTTCCAGAATTCCTGGAAAGGGATTTGGTCTGTTTTCTACCTTTAACATATAACCACAACAACAAGCCACATGCAACTCAAAAAGGACTCGATAATGGTGTGTTCCCATAACAAGTTACAGATCCGCCTCGCAAATTGCGTCAAAACATCACATTCTTACAATGTGTTGTGCTGCTCCCCACTAATCCTGCAGAAGGCAGGACTGTATCTTTTAAGTCCAAGTGAGGGCATTCTGTCTCTTGAGATAGCCTGACCACAGGATACCTGCAGTGAAAGGAAGGAAGCGTTCTTGACCGTCACTGTCTCCCAGAACTGCAAAAAGAAGACAGATAGCTGCATCCAAAGCACAGTTATTGTTACTGTCTGTCACCACTTGCCTGTCAGTGCAGCTGGCCACATCAGACTCCACATGCAGCCCAGCAGCTGTAACTGAGTGGCTCTGGTCCCCTGTGAACCGGCCATCTAAGCAAAATGCAGAGATTTGAAGCTAGGATACTGCGGCAGGAATAGCAAGAAGCCAACCCAGATGATGCTTGGCAAATTCTCTAATGGCAGTGAACTTCTATTATTCAGTTCATACCCTCCTTTGCTCATGGACTGCTCTCTGTCACACCTGCCTGTCTGCAGGGCACCCTGAAAAGCCACCAACACATTATGCTAGACCTCATAATTCCTCACAATTCAGCACTTGCACTAAATGTGGGAACAGACGGGACTATTGAAAGCTTGCTCCCTGGGGTCATCCTCAGACTGAGGCAACCTCCAGCCATGCTGCAGAGCCCACAGAGCAGGAGCAGTCTTCAGGACATGTCTGGCTGTTTAATGGGCAGCTCGGCCCAAAACACAAGTGTGGCTAGGCTGCACAGAGAGCAAGGGTGAGTGACAAGATACCATTCCTTAAATCCTTGATGCAGCCCCTGTCAAATGAAACATCAACTCTCATTGTCCGAGTTACAAAGGTTGAGGGCAGGGAATACTGGAGGAGTGACAAGGTGATACACCTGGACTGTCCCTGTGCTGAGAGACAAATGAGAGGCACACAACATGAAAATGGACAGTACAAGGTCAATCAAGTTCTCGTTACATACACTTAATACAAAAGCCAAGAAATTGCCACAGAAACTAAAAAGCAACAAATATAATCATGGTCCAAGGAGAAGGGTTTTGGGCAACACAGCATTAAATAACTGAACTCACTGCCTCCAGGTATCACAGGACACAAGGTTCTTGCAGGATTCAACTGTGCAGTTCATGGGACACACACAACCACACAAAAATGGCTGGAAACACTAAAGGATACAAAGCTCGCATGCCCCAAGACACAACATTAGCTTGCATGAGATGAGAAGAAACTTGTTCTGGGGCCGTCATCTCCTTCCTCCGGCCATCTCCACTGCTTTGTGTCATGCTAGCACTTCCTTGGATCATAGGTTACCCCTCTACTAATAACTTGCATTGCAGTGGTACATGGTGGGCTCAGTCATAAGTCAAGACACTGATACACTGCACTGTACAAACACAGAGCAAATAAACAGCTTCTGCCCAAAAGAGCCTACATCTGTATACGAAGCAAGAGACAACAGGCAGGCACAGGTGGATGAGCAGAAGGACCTAGTGCCACAACAGTGGTTTCAGTCCATTCCAGTGGCCAGTGCAGGAGCCTTTCGAAAGAGAGGCCTTTTGCATAGACATGACATGAGTCCCATGCAGACTCACAGGGCACTAACAGACACCCAGGCTAACACAGATTAAACCGCCATGACTGCTGCAGCAGAACAGAAGGAGAAACTCCAACACATTCCAGTAGCCCTCAGCTTGGCCCCAAGGAGACTTCTACAATAAACCACTACCCCTAGAGACACTCAGGCTTTGGGGGCAGGGGATAAGAAGAGAGAGATGGCCCAATAGCCAAATCTCCTGGTTTGGTGGTTCTTCACATCGGAACCCCTTTACAGCCCTCTGGCAGCGTAAGAGACAAGCTGCTCTGTCAGCCTCGAGTAAAAGAGGCCCTGCAGGGAAAAGCCTTGGGCCTGCACGCAGTAAGCAGTTATCGTTGAAGAAGGCAACATTCGACACAGCAGTGTGACAGCTGAAAGACCCCACACCCAACTTCCTAGCTGCTGTCTGCAGACTTCACATCCGTCCTGAATGTGTCCACTGATTGCCCCCTAATTAACTGCTCTCTGCAGGCACAGACCCCTCCTGGGCTGCCCTGGTCAGATGGCCTGGCATTAAGAAAAGCAAACATCCTTACACCCAGCTTTGGTCCCAAGATGAACAGGAGGGTGAACAGGGGCTCTGCCCACCCTGACCATAGTCACTGAGCTGAGAAGCAGGCAGGCCTCCCTTGCCAGCACATTCCCTGGATTCACCACTCAGGAAGGGATAGCTGAAGATCAACTCCTCCTCAGCACAACAGAGCCCTGCTGATTTCTGTAGGGAGACCTTGCTCAGTGCTCCCCATGCTGTGACAATCCCAAATAGTATACTACAAAAGGCTTGTTTATCACTGCAAGGTCTATCCCATCCCAGGGCAGGAGACCCCTTTGGGTGTATTCAGTGGTGCTTCTCCAGCTCCCTCGCTTGCGTCACAGCAAGTGTCTTGGCAGCAAGTGCAACTCGGGTCTCTCACAAGGAGCTGTCAAGAAGGTGCCCTCTCTAGTACCTTCCATATGAGGAAGTCCAAACACTTTGCAGGTATCTTTGGACCTCCCAACCCATCACCAAGACACCTGTGCACTGTGCTTCCCGGGGGGGGGGGGCAGAGGGGAAGAGGATGGTTTTCTCAAAGGCTCACGGAGTAAGCCTTCACCAGAAACAGGAATGAATGAAATCTAGCAATTCCAGTGTCCAGGACTAGCCCAGCCTGCCTGAACCAGCAGTTGTCCAGCAGCGGGCCAGGAAGAATAAAAGCCTGAGGGCTGGTTAGCAGTGCCTGTCCCCAGCATCTCAGCAAGACTCTTCTCAGGACTCTCAGGGCACAGCTATTGAGATGCTCCAAGCAGTAGAGCTCTGCTGTGAGGCTCTTGCTCAGAGGGGACACATGGAAGTCTCCGAGTCTTTTGCTAAAGGCAGAGGAGAAGCCCACCTAAGACATCCCTGTATTGCAACCTCTTCTCACATATATCCTTGATTACCCTTGGTTTCCACCTCTCTCCTCACTGCCTCTCTGCATTGGTGCACAGCACGTACACCCTCAGGCCCTGCTGTGAGAAGAACATTCAATTCAAGAGGTCTTCAAGGGGCAGCAAAGCTATCTTAGCGATATGCCTGCTCCTCACTTTCCAGAGAGGAGCTACAGCTTGGAACAGCTGGCAGACCCAAGGCTCCAGCAGTGTCAGTGTCAGAGGAAAGACACCTCTTCTTGCTCCTGACCCCCCATTCACCTGCTGCCAGCGAGTAACATGCCTTTGCTGGGAGGGATGACCTGTGTCCCACTCACAAACATAGCCTGCCCTAAGCAGCAGCAGAGCTCACAGTCCCCTGAACAAAACTGCTTTCTCTGTTAGTGGTCTGCTTCCGCTGTACCATGGTTTCAGTGTTCTGGCAGAGATCAAGCAGGGCATGGAGTGGACATCAAAACTGCTCCTTCACTGGAGAAAGGGGTGGGGGTCTCTTGCTCCTTTGTTCTGCAGACACAGAGCAACTCTGGGAAACTGCATGAAGCTAGAAGCCAGCAATTTTATCTTAGAGATCAAATGTGTTACTGGGCTGAGTGAGTCTCTTTAGCTGCCTTGACAAACCCCTCACTTCCTTTCTCCCTTCACCAGGCTTTTTTATATCCCCCCTCCCTAAGCTGTCAGGGCAAACAGCAGATTCCTGACCCCAAAAGTTGTCCTCTATTTGGCAAGCTGTTTCTTGTGCTGACTGCACACAGATTTGTACAGGGACCAGACTACCCCTCTGTCATCTCTCCCCCACCCCCACCCCTCAAACCGCAAACAGCACTCGCTGCCACAAGCGCAGGCATCTGGATATAGGGCTGCTTGCCCCAGTGCCACTGACCTTTTTCTTCCGGTCCCGAGAGCGGTTCCTGCGCTTGCGATTGGATTCTTCCTTCTCCTTCTGCTCCTGCAGAGCCTGAGCCTCAATATCTTTGATTTTCTTCAGCTGCTTAGCTGCTTGAGCCATGGCCAGTCAGACTGCAGTTCCCTCCAGAGCACACACCTGCGCTTTCCACACAGCACCCTCCAATTCCTGGCCAAGAAAGTCCCTTCCCCTAGCTCAAATGCTGCCGACCCAGATGAGTGTGAAACCAGTAATGAGAGGAAAATAGAAAGCAGTCAGCAAGCCCCAAAGGGCAGCCAATGTCTCCAGCTAATTGCTAGATGGAGTCTGGGACACCTTTATAAAGCATTAATAATCCTAAATCCAGCTGTTCCAGAGGTTCTGTGCACCATTGCAGCAGCCCCTGACTGCACTGGCACATCATGCAGAATCCTCCTTGTGGGACAGGACACCAGGCTGGTGCTGTGCTCTCTCCCTCACTGTCTCTCCTGCAGTACAAGAAGAGATGCAGGCAGGCAGCCACAGGAAGGAAAATAACTGTCAGCAGTTAATGCATGATGACAATAGAGAAGCAGTGAAAAAGGAGGCTGATGCATTTCATCCCGACTTCTGGGTTCTCTGTAGCAATGCATAAAGAACAGTAACCTGCATGTAGTCAGTCAGTGGCTTTACCACTGCAGTGCTGCTGAGGCAGGCACATATTCCAGTCTCTCCAATTTTCTTCTTCTCAGTCACTCTCTGTGCAGCAGCCGCATCAGTCGCTCACTCTCTGGGTTATGATTCCAGCTCCTTTCAAGGGGAGCAATAGGGAATCGCTGCATCGGTTAGGAGGCAGGCAGCATGTCTGCTCAGAAAACAGCCGATACTGCAAAGGATGTGCCAAGTACTGGAGCAAAGTGCAGCTTAACAGCATCCTTTCCTCCTCGCATCTCTCCACTGAGTGAGCAGCAAGGGGAGGGGAGGGATCTTGGCTGTGAATGGGAGACAGAAACCAAGGGCTCAGTCTGCTCTTCGACTACACAGCACCAGAAAAGTAAACCAGAGCCACCAGCTGCTGCCCATCCAGGCATCACCAGAGCTCAAGTCCTCTCTGAGGATCCCCAGTCAAGGCTCCTGGAGACTCAGCCACCCCTTCTCCACACACATCCATACATTTCACCTGCAGCTGCCTTCCAAAAGCACAATTCCATGTTGGAAGCCAGGGGTCAGGCCTGGAGGTATAACTTTGGTTCCTGCACACGGCACCAGTGTGTGAGGGGGCCAGGATAAAACTGGGGTGGACTCTTTGGTGGTGACCATAACATGACCCACAGCAAAGTGTGCTTTCCTATTCAGGCACTTCTGAGCAGCCCTGCCTTTGTCAGCTCAATTCTTGTCCCTCAGAAAAACTGTCCCCTATGTGCAAACCCATGGGCAAAGCACTGGGAAAATTATCCGCCCAGGCGGAAGCCCTGCACATGCTGCACTTTTCTGGCACAGTCCCCCCTAATTCTAGACAGAAAGGGTCCCTTTTGTGTCAAAAGATGGCAAAGCAGGGATTAACGTCCATTTCTCAGCAACTACTTGACAGTCATTTACAGGTTATTTAGACTGGCAAGAAGCTGAGATGCAGACTTAACTGTACAGACACTATAGGTCACTTTTCTGTCCAAGTAAGTTTTCCTGAATTTCTTTTCCCTTTGAAGTTCCTCCAATTCTGTTGCTTCACTCACAGACCAAGGAGGGTGATAAAAACAGGAAAAAGACTGGCGTATCATATAGTTTTTAAAGAATGTCATGGCTGAGAATATAGAGAAGGTACTAAAAAATATGAAGAATAGGAAATCATCAAATTTTACAAGGCTTTTCCAAGGACAGCTTTAGTTCTGTGTACTGTACCCACACGGATAAATAATACATTCAAGTCTAGATACAGCTGCACATCTTTATATAGCAACGTCCTATGAACGCCCATGCAAAAAAATTTACAAAATTAAATAGAAGCTGCATAGTGAAAGGCTCCACAGATAGGAGATGCCAGGAGCACAGCGGCACTAGTCACCCTAATTGCGCCTCTTCCACGTGAGCACTTTGCAGGCCAAATGAGACAGAGGCCAAACACAAAAAAAATGACCTGTGGTCAACAACAGGCACACAGGAGGCAAAACAGTTGTCACAATTAACCATAATACGCTGAGAGCTCCTCACTTCTGTACGTTTGACTTTGCATCCTAAACCAGCTCTCTGCTAGTTTAGAATTCTTTCTGAGGAATTTCGTAATTTTTCAAAACAGGGAACTTAGGAATGAAACCAAGTTCTGCTATATACAACAGCATCAGTTCCCACCACATGTACTCACTAGTGTTTGGGCACCAACATTTCAGTGCTGTGGGGCACATGGAGCTCAAGGCATGGCTAGCAAGGCTGTAGTGAGGCACTGGTGTGACTTCACGTCTCATCCCTAGCCTGAGTCCTGCCTTCCAGGTTCCAAGACTTAAGCTGGGTCAGACTTCAGAAACCCAGCCCTGCCACGTGGCAGGGTCTGCACACTTGCGCTCAAGGGATAGCTGTGCTACACTCCAGACTTTTGCATAGGCATCCCTTTTTTCCTGTTGTCAACAAAGCATGCTCTATAGACACAGCTAAATGGCATCAGGCAGTGGCAGTACACTCAGTCTTTGCCTGTATGCCTGTAGGACAGTGCCTCCTCCTACAAACAGATCCCACCTCTTAACTCCTTATAAACCAGAACAGAGTGAGCACAGGACAAGTGCAGTAATCATCAAGGGAGAACCAGGATATGGGGAAAAAGACACAGGAGTGAGTGGAGTCACACTTTTGCTGGTCCAGGGAACAAAACAAAAAAGCACCTTCCTGAAACTGTCTGAAAACTTGCTTCTCCCTCAGTGCGCACATGGGAGGAAGGCGATCCAGTCTCATAGAAAGAACAAGAATGTTTTCATGAGCTCCTCAATTCTGAATTCAGGATTCTGTCTTGACATACTACAGCCCCCAGGCTGAACTCCTCTGTCATAGTCAACCAGGTAGTTAGCAGAGCCAATTCACTGTGGATCCCCTTACATCCTACCTACCATTTTCCTGCAGCAGTCTTTGTGGATGCCCCGTGTTTGCCACTGACTACATAAAGCTGCAGTCAGGAAAGAGAGATGGGGTCAGAGAGGGCAGGCAAGGCGCTGGGACCTTGCTGTCTCTCCTAGGTTTACCAGAAGTTACACGTTTTTTCATACATTTCTCAAAAGCCCTTGATTCTGAAATCAGAAGAATGTAAGTTCTTCAAAAATGGCTTCAAACCCTTAATGATTGCAGAGAAAAGCTGAAAAGCATGGGTTCGATGGAAGCCACAAGGTGAAGAGCCAACTGCCCATCCCAAAACCTTCTTACCATGGAAGCATTCTTGGATCTTAAACAGAATCCTTATCAGGATCTGGGGCAATTCTCCAAAGCTGGTGAATGAGCCTGCCACACACGATCCCAGGCAAACAGGGAAGGGGCACACACACTCTCTCCCCCTTTCCCTCCACTCAAGCTCAGAAACATTGTTCGCCTTCTTTTGCTTCCCCTGTACACTGGCTTTATTCTATACTTCAGACAAAAGTCAGACAGCTCAAGGACCAACAAGCACAATCTTTAGACTGGTCTTTACCAGTGAGGAGTAGATGTGGTCTTTACCAGTGAGAACCATCATAAGAGCTTATGGAGCAGGCATGGTATTTTTCCCAAGCCTGAGGTAGAGATCGTCTGTGATCTGCACAGCTCTGGCCTATTGCAAAAATTACCCATACAGCTTGCTGGTATCAGAAGATGGTAGAACAACACTAAGAAATGTCTGGATATGACAGCAACTAACAATGGCTACAGGAGAAAGATGCTGCACAGAATGATTCAAGAGGCTTCTGTAGATGAAAAAAGGGAGGAAGTTAATCCTGTATTGATTCAACTCTTCAGAGCACTCAGAGATCAGATTTGACACTGTTTCTGCAACAACTGTGCCTGCTTCCCATGAACAGTTTAAAACACAAGAGAGTGTGAGCCCAAGATTGCTGCAGACACTGCTGTCTACGTAGGCCCTGCTGCAGGGAAAGGCACAGAGCCACACCAGTTAGCTGAATTCTCCCTCACTCCAGCCCTGTTTACACAGCAGGCCCTGGCTGCCCAAGTACAGCCTGCTCCTGCAATCACTGAGCAGCCAGAGTATCGCCAATGAGGCCACATGGAGACCAACGGTCCTAGCTCGTTATCTGCTTGGTTGAACTACATCCTCCAGCCTACACTTTACAGTACTGCTCCCTGTGAGATCAAAGCAGCAATCTGGAGGGTTACAATGACTACAGAGCAATCCCACTATGCATCACTGCCATTCCAGGAGCAGAAAGTCACCTTAGCTTGTCTCAGTTGAAAGCTAGTTACAAATACCACTGAGAGCCCTGGCACTAACACCGGGACAAGAATTGACCACAACTTAACATAGCACAAATCTGATGTTTGTGCAGCAGGCTAGACATCAGGGGATGCTCAGCAGCTACAGTATGAACCCAGGCACTAGCACGATTAGTGAGTCATCCTACAACCTGAGGCTGGCAGGCAGCATGCACAGTTATAGCACACACCAGCCGTGGCATGAGCCCTGTCCCCAGAGCATAAGAGCAATTGTCCTAGCATGCAGTCTGCACAGTAGTGCAAGCCCTAACACTAATGCTCATGAGTCAACAGCACATTGTCATTGGGCTGGCAGTATGAACTGAGGGTCTCATGCTTGATCAAGGAGAGAAATGGACTCTGGAGACTCAGCAGGAGTAATGGCTCAAGCTGCTGGTGTCAGAACAGTGAAACTCAAGATTTCTTTCTATAGTGCTTGTCCTAAGTTTTTCCTTCAGTGGCAAATAACCTGGGACTGATGAATGACATGCTGAGGCAAGTCAGCCTGTGTGTGCCCACAGGTGCAGAGGACACTGCCTAGCTCTGAGGAGACGCCTCTCAGCTGCTAAAAAGGAAAATTCCTAAGTTTGCTATGGGAACAAGGAGCAGGGCAGCCACTGCCACCAGCTCTGGGCAGCACATGAAGGAAAGGCCAGCCCTGCTCCCACACCTGCTAGCAACACTGTCCATTCAAGGAAATGGGATGGAGAAGATGCTGGCTAGGGCACGACTCTTCTGGTGACCGAGGAAGGACCGTGCAGCAGAAGAGCTAAGAACCCTCACCTCAACCAGTTTGTTGAGCCTAGGAGTCTCTTGGAAAGCTTTTTATTTTGTCACTGCTGCTTTTAACCTGCTAGCCCATTTGCTGGCTTGTGGATCAGGCACTGTGTTCTTTCTTTTTCCACACAGTGAGAAACATGTAAAGGAGAATGTGTGAGACCTCAGTTGTCTATTTCTCTTTTCCTCTTCAGGCAGCTTTAGGCAGTGTTGCCAGATGCTCCAAACAAAGGGCTGCTTTGCTCAAAAAAAGCAGCAGCATTAAAGAATAGGGACATTTAATGAACTCAGAGGGTAGAATTCTAAAAGCCATCTAAGAAAGAAGTTGTTACTAACAAAACAGGCCTGGGACATACTATTACAAGCTAATATCACAGCTCAGAACTTAGTAGAGTTCAGGAGAATTCAGAGATACACATGCAAGTGCTTGGAGTGACCATAGGGGAGACATTTTTCAGAGAAGGTGCAAGTCCCATTAACATAGGTGTAATTAGCTGCCAAGTCAAAGAAGGCCTCACACTGTGGGCAGGCTATTCTGCAAGTGCAGACTCTAGTAACTAGTTGAGTGGCCATTCTTGGGGCCTGGATATGCTTAGGCATAGCTATCCTAGTGTTCGTCACCTTTGCCTGCAGGCTTACACTTGATAATGCCTCCAGACACCTTTCTTTGGATGCTCAGCTGCCATTCTGTTTAATACAGAATAAAGCACCCATTCAAATAAAAATAGGGAAAAGATGCTAATGATTCTATGAAGAGACATGAAATGCTTATAGCGGGGCTGGAAGGAATCTCTCAGTTACTGGCAGGCAGACAGTTTAGGAGGCAGTTCTGCCAAGCACCACAGAATTGTACTAGGATTGTCTGCACTTCGCTTTAGGTGACCCTGCTTGAGCAGGGGGTTGGACCAGATGACTTCCAGAGGTCCTTTCCAGCTTCACTCATTCTGCAATTCTGTGATACACGAAGGGACAGCACATACTAGCACAGAATCTCCAGACTGGAAGAAAGGTGATAAAGGAGCATAGAAAACTGTGACTGATACAGATAACACACAAAAGAAAAAAAAAAAATCATTATTTCACACAAAAGAAGAATCGGAAGCAGTATATTTAAAATAACTAAAAAAAACCCATATTCATTCTACTCAATATAAAAATGAACTGTGGAATTCATTGCTATGGGATGCTGTGAACACCAAGCCATACATGAGTTAGATAAATTTGTGAAGGCTAGGTCCATCACGGACTATTGGACGTGATGGTTTGGGCCCAGTCTCCTTCTCTGGAGGCCCTTAAAGCACAGCTTGATTAGAGTGCTCGGAAGGGATGCTAAAGGGAAGGTGAGATGCAGAGAACTTTTCAAAAGACTGTTCCTGGCCATAGCACTTATCCTAAAACACCCTGCCTGTTGCCTTATGCATTACTGCATGACTGATCATGACTGGAAAACCACTAGACACATGAATTGCAAAATACCCCTAGTCCCTGCCTGCCCACAAAGCAGAGAAGAGAAGTATCTAGCAAGACTCTAGACAGCCCCAGATTCAGACTCCATCTGTAAGTCAGAGGGGTTATTGATCTAATACCCTTTAGGTACATCCTGAAGGGCACCGACAGCATCATCTGCCATCCCCAGAAAAGGAGGGTGCAGTTGAGCAGATGAATTGCTTTTACCAGTGCCACTGAGAGGGACACCTATGTTTTTCCAAGACCAGAAACGTTTCCCTGTTCAAACTCATTTTCCTCACCACCTTATCCAGAGTAATACTGTATTCTTCAGACCCTGACTATAGCACAGTGATCCACAGCTGTACATACACTGTCAGAGCCTCCAGACAGTGCTGCCCCATAACATCACAATTCTCTTTCTACCTTCCTCTTGCACCATTTGCTACTTGGACTGCACCGAGCCCTATGCAGTATTTGTGATGAAGGTTCTTGAGGACAGTGGCCATGTTTCCTAGCAGATCAAAGTGCCTGTCTCACAGCTGGATAGATAAGAGAGATGATCAAGGGTGTCTGCGATGGCCTCTAAAGACACTGTTTTTTCAGTGTTTTCCTTTGTCCCTAGTCTTTCAACCATCACCTGCTGACCCCTTGCTGTATGTGCTCGGGCAGTTCTGATCACTTTCTGAGGACCAAATTCTGCGATTTGCTTTGGTCTCAAGAGCATGCTCACTAACACAAACCAAAGGAGGACAAGGACACTCCTAAAGCAACTGCAGTCTTGCCTACTTCAGACTGCAGAATATTTTTATCAGAAAGGAACACAAAGCAACTTGAACCTGCTGCTCTGGAGAATAGCTCCTCCCAGCAGAATTGACTGAAGCCCTGGTTCAGGAAATCTGCTGTCCAGTAACAACTCAATTCTTCCTATATGACACCCTTTTCCCTTTCCCCTCAAGATACCAGGGAGGATTTCATCCCTATCGAACTCTAGGTCCACAGCTATTGTCCTGGTACAACCCTAGCTGCTAACATTTGAAGTTATATTTAGCTCTCTAACTTGAGGGGGAGTGGCATGCCTACTAAATGGTCTTCGGAGTCAGTGGTGGTTGTTGTTGAAACATCTGTCTTGAATTTTGACAGCATGATTTAAAAGTCTGAGCTAACTGAAATTAGGTATCTCTGCCATACACGTCCTGTGCAGGGGCTTACACTCATGATGTTCTAAGTTATGAAGCATTTTGCCCACAATTGATATCAAGCTTTTATGTGCTGTAGGTGTACGGTTGGTAGAAAGGGAACCTAGAGATATGCTATATATGAAGAGAAGCTCATCTTCTTTGCCATTCATGCTATTTCAGCAAGGACTCAGGACAGGACAAGTGGGAAATGGACTTAGTAGTAATTTCACTTAACTCACCACATCATTTTTTTGTCCAACAGTGATTTTTCTCTTCTTTGGAGAAGTTGTTTGGGAAATACCTGGAACAGTAGGTGTGTCATATCTTGTTGCTGCTTGTTTCTATTGGATAAAATGGGGAAACACAGGATGACAGAATTTCAGTAAACAGACTTCCTCCTTTAGCTGAAAGGTACCAGGTGCATATACTAGGCAACATGTTAGTAGAAAATAAACTTTTCAAGAACCTTATTTAATTATTTGGCACAGAGGACCATATTTATCACTTTTTCCTTGAAAACAGATTATTTGTACTACGGTAACTCTCTGGTACTTCAATCACAGACTGGCATTCTACCACGTGACATAAATGACAAACATACCGACAACAGAGTCCCTGTTCCGAAGAGTTCACAGGGTAAAGTATTTAGCAAGGGAGAACAAATAGATACTGACAGGGGAACCCTTAGGAAAATAATCACACAAAATGAACAAGGTCATTATGTGCCAATTCCACATACAGAGCTGTCTTCCGGAATAGAACCTCCTGTAAGGAAGGAAGCACAGAAACAAATTCCCAACTGTCTGCAAGGTACTGCAGCCGTTTCAAGAGATTAAACATGTAGCTGGAGTCCTGCTCTAAGTGAAGATCAATGTTTGGTGAAGTTGCTGATATTCTCTGTGGTAGGGGCAAAAGGATTTTACATTCAAAGCTCAACTTCAGGCAGCTATTTTTAGGTAAATTATTCTGGCTGACAAGCTGTGAAGATAAAAGATGCTGCAGGCCCCACCTTAGCTGCCGTAAACTTAGTCTGCCTCAGTCTATCTGCATTCCTCTATTACTGCAGAGATAGGATCTCAGCAAGAAGCTCTCTCCCTGAGTTGGGAACCTAATTAAGATAGTTCTGTTCTTTTTAGCATTTTCTTAATTATCTCACTGATGATCTTTCAGAACTGTCAGACCCCTTTAAGGTCATTCTCCTTTCAGTTAGCCTCTTTCAAAACCACAACACTGGTCTCCCAGGTAGTAGTTTGTATGTTGCTGTGGGTTGCATTCAAACTCTTCCCTGCATATTGAGAGTTGGTAACAGACATTTTGGTCCACATACCAACTAATTTAGAGCAAACCTGACAGTGCTGAATGGAATAACTCTCACCATGTCCACAGTATGATATCTGGCTGTGGCAATGCAGAGCCTGCAGCAGTAGCTGTTCACACCATGCTGTAAGGTACTAAAGGTTCTTGTGCTTCAAGACAGTCTGATTTCAACCCTGTTCTAGCTTGGCAACTCTCTCTCACAACAAAAAAACCCTCCCCCATTTAGTCATTCTCTAATGGTAGGATTTGATAGCTTGTATGACAAGATTCTAAAAAAGAGGTCACCTTGTTCATGGCTCCTAAATGTGGTTATCATCAAGTTAGCCTACACAAACAGGTTTTCTTTTTTTTTTTTAAACAACAAGCAGAGGCTATTAACAGTGCAGCCTAGTTGATCAAATAATGCTTTTTATAAATATTTCTTAAGTAGCAGTTACTGTTTATCAGCTCATTAACTCTGGAATCACATTTCCATGATCTTTTTTATAGATTTCCATAAATACTTAACCTTTGTTCCTTGGCCCACAAAACTATAAAGTTGTTATAAATCGTTATGTTCCTATCTAGACATTTGCTTTTTCTTAAAATAGTTTAATCTACCTTAAGAACTGAGAAATGCACAAGAAGTTTAATTTTAATTGTTATTAGCACTGGCCCAACTCACCCCTAGCTTGACAGCTTGTGATTAAGCATTGCAAAGATCTCAAACAATTATTTGAAAAGCATTTCATATCAGCATGTGTACCCATAATTTGGTGCCAGGGCATCAGATAAAGACTTTGAATTGCCCTACTTGTCAGTTTGTGACACAAGCACTTTACTAGAACGTAACTGTATGCTGTTATTTCATGGAAGTGATTTGCCATGACCATTTCAAATTCTAGAGTTATTTAAAGCAGCAGAATTATACGCTAGCCTAATCACTCAGCACATTAATTCTGGAACTCAAAGCCATTTTGAACTGCTGGAGGACATGCAACTCTTCTCAATTGGTATTTTACTTTTAAAACCCATATTGTATCCTAAAAATGAGAGATGTTTCTGAAAATTGGTAATAAATAAAAGCTGACTCCAACAGTATCATTGTTAGGTAACAATTCAAGCCAAGGACATTTTAATGGTCAAATCAAATCCGCTAAATTCAGTGTATACAGAAAATAACAAGCAAAACCCAAAAGACACCAAACCACAATTAACTATGAAAAAAACAGGGCACGCTGGCATGGCACCCACCACCACCTCTGCTACTGGACAGTGCCAAAGCTTCCTTTAATGAACAACTTAAAAAAAATTAAAAGTAAGCTATGAGCAATTGAACACAGCTTTCTGGCACAGAATGCTTAATTCAGTCTTAACTCCAGCACTGACTATGGGAAAGTAATACACATGCATGCAAACACACAGGATGCCTATCTACTGAGATCCTGATGGCTCTTACCTCTAACGCTGCTGGATGTACTCGCTGTAATTCACAAGTGATTAAAGTAGTGAAAACCTTAATCACAGGTCACCCTGTCTCTCTCTCCTTCATGCTTGAATAACCTAAAAACTGTTGTGAGAATAAATGAACGAACCACCCAGGAGTGCCCCTGTACGATTAACTTCTATCTGTATCTTGACGTGTTTGATAGGAAAAATCAGGTGCCTCAATAAAACAACTATAACGAGTCCAAAGAAAAATGTATCAGGTTAAAGGAAGACGCAGCATCACCGTCACCTTACATAAATTTACATTCCATCTTGGTGAGGACTGGAGATACAAAAAGCGTGTCAAACAATTTTACTAGTTCTCAAGGTCCTTTTACATTTATTTACCATGACACACAAACACAGATTGCTTACTGGAAGCCATACTTGTGACAGCACGTCTGCGGAAAAGCCTTTGGGAGATTCCTTGGCCCCTCCCCGCACGTCCCCACCTCCCGCTCCCTGGAACCCCTGCCAGGCTGCAGCGCGGCCGGCGCCCCGCGATCGTCGGGTACCAGAAACGACGGGAAGCCTGCCCTTGAACCGCCACGGGAGGCCGAGCTAGCGGTTATTGCGACGACGTCTGTCACGGGGAAACTGGCAACGATCGCACGCTCGCTGGATCTTTGCTTCCATCTAGCGTTTGGAAAGTCGTGAGCTTGCCGAGAACTCTGCACAGTGTCAGGATGAGCGGGACAGCACCGTAAAGCTCGCGACTGGTCCCATTCTGCCTTGAAGCTGCGGAGTAAACTTTGCTGGGCAAAATTTCTAGTTCTCCTACCCAAAGCGCTAATTATAAAGACGAGAGAGCAATTGGGGGGGGGGGGGCGCTTCAAACACACATTGCAATTTTTTAAGTGCACAAGTCAAACCTCTCAAGCGATTGTACAAAGAGAAGCTGGCAAAAAACAGCTGACACACTTTGCTTAAGCTTTGGGCAGCCCTTGCAGAGAGGAATTTAAAGGTGATTTCTGGAGAAGCTTTCGAGTTTTTGGTTTTTCTTCTTATTTTTAATCTTTCTCTGATTAGAAGCTGTAGATAAAAATTAACACGGACAGAGATCTCGCAAGTAAATTCCAAGTACCACCTCTCTTCCAGATCAAAAGGCCAACAGGGAATCATATTCCCAGGACCAAGGATCAGTGACAGAGTTCACTGCTCAAATGGAAGAAAAAAAAAAATCCACACGCACAACTGACATCCAAAATGGCTCAACATAATTTATTTTTTATGTTAAAATGTACAGAGTTCTTTTGAAAGTACTTGCTAGAAAGGGGAAAAAAAAGTGATATTACATACAAGGAGAGGAAGGGAGACCATCCAGCCAGGAGCGTATGACATGGAGAATTACAAAGGCATCTAGGCACCCCTTCCCCTTAGCTTACAAGTCACCATGAACAAAGTACAAAGAGGTTACAAAACAGGAAAAGCAAATATAAACAGACAGGAATAGACTCAGCTTCATTTGTACATGCGGCTTTTAGAGGCATCTGGAGCTCCTATTCACACACTCTAGAGATCTCTTTAAAGAGAATTTTTATCTTTCTTAAAATAGTTTTTAATATTCTACAACAAAGATAAAAAATTTTAAAGATGGAATGAAATGAAAAAGCTCTTATTTTTAAAAGGCATCAAAGTCACTAACAGTGAGATTTTTTTTTTAATTTCTTTTAGAAGATTACCCAAGTTATCTTGCTAAAAATACATATTTTTTTTTTTTAAACAGAAGTGAAAAAATGGTAGGTACCAATATTACTGCGTTGGATAATTTCTTTTTATATATAGAAAAGAACATTTTTTTTCTACAATAGTTCTACAGTCACAAAGGCTTGTGGAAAAGGGAGCTGCCCAATTGATTAAAAAAAAACATACAAAACCAAACCAAACATAACAGCAAACAAACTAAATTCACGGCCCTCACTTCAACAGCTTCTCCTCCTGTCTCAGACCCCTACCCGCCCCCCTACCCACCCCCCAGCAATCAGGAAGCAGTGACACGGCTGAAGATCTAGGAAGGAGAGGGCAGCACAGTGCGCTTTCTACATGGGTTATTTGGAACTGGAATAGTATATACAGAGAAATGGGGTCCTACACAGCCTTGTACATGCTCAAAACTAAACAGAAATAAAAAGTGGAAGTCCTTTGAATTCTGCCTTTTATGGTTAGCAGTTACTGGAGGAAAGTCCATTTTAGTGCATCTGAAGAAACCCCAACTTTTAGACTCTTTTGGTTTAAAAACAAAAGAAATTAGTCTTATTAATGTGTCTGTATTTCTACTTCATATACAATAAAAAAAGAACTTTACATTAAAGGGTGTCCCTTTTTGTATTGGGTGACATGCCAGCAGTGTAGCCAAAAAGAATGTAAATTGGATTATGCGGTAATAAACAGCAAAATCCTGCCGCCTGCATCCTACTATGGTGTTTGGACTGTTTCACTCCTATAAAACAGGCAGATTCCCTTCTTTTCCCACACTAGATCAAAAGTGTGGGTATTCCTATAAAATGGGTTTCAAACATAGTGGGAGAATCAGGGAAAACATCACTGACTCCCTCAGAGAGCGGCACATTCAGCAACTTCCTACCCCATACCAGGAATGGAAGAGTGACAAGGACACCACAGGGTTCTTGTCAAGTCACTTAAAACATACACTTTATCTGTAAGTGATAAGTAAAGAGATTAAGAGGCAGACCACTGGAAACAGCTGCTTTTGAGCTCAGCCTGACTCAAAGGCTTCAGAACCAAAGACCCTCAGCATTTCGAAGTACATACTAAAGCAGTTTGGGATCTCAGAGTTGTGGCTGACTTGCAGTTCACCAGAAGAGCCTGCAACCATTTTCTTGTCCTAACAGACCATTAGCCACCCTATCCTCCTCATGACTGCATAAGGGACACAAACAGTTCTCTCTTGAGATGCTTCCAGTAGTTCAGAGTGACAGAACATGTGTGCATGCATGCACATGTGTGTGCACATGCATGTCTGGGTGGTGAATGGGATCATTTTAAAATTACATTATATTTTCAGCATGAAACATACAATTTCAGTTAAGTCATCTACAAAAACACCAATGTGAATAGTTTATTGTTTACACATAACTCCAAATTTTACTGCGGGCAAGGGAGTCAGGGAAAGTTAAAGATTAAAAATTTTTCCTGACTTGCAGAAATAAAGAGCTTCATTTATCCTCTGTGTCCCCTTCCAAGTCTCCCAATAAGTGCCTCCTGCTAGAAGTAGGAAATGCTAGGTGAGGTTTAGAGGGAAGGGTTGTTATTCTTTGAGATGTCAAACATTTTACATGACTGCAGCACTAGAAACTGCATACAGAGGGGCACAGGGGAGGGAGAAGGACATACATTTGAAAAAAAATTTAGAAAGATGATTTCATTGTTACACATATTCTGTCCACATTGTCAGCAAAGTAAGGCTCTTTTTAAATTATGAAAAGATTTTGTGCATGTTTTCCCCTCTAAAAAACATCTGTAAATTATTTTAGCTGTAAAATGTTTCAGAACTGTGAAGAAAACAAAAACGCAAAACAAAAAAAATCCAAAAAATAAAGACCAGGCTTCCTAAAAAATAAAATAAACCAAAGAAAATCCCTCTAAATCTACAGCAATATTTTAACTGGAAAAAGGTCCATTTTCTCTGGTTCGTCAGTATAAAAGGTTCCTTTATTTATATATATTTCAGTTTTTAGAATGCAAGTTCATCTTGCTCATCTTCTCATGTATGGTCCATTGAGAGACTGCTTGGGCACCCCAGCAGCATTCATGTAGCTGTGATGGGAGGGGCCAGTGTACATCATGTTTCCATGAGGATTTGGCTGCATAGGCTGCTGGGTATAGGCCTGGCTCCCCATCATTCCCATCTGCATCTGCATAGGATACTGTGCTGTCTGGTTCATGTAGGCAGGGTTACTATGGTAACTGCTGTTCATCATAGGCTGTGTCATTCTGTAGCTGTTCATGGCATTCAGGGTGTTCATATTCATGGAATTAACATTGTAAGGGGCGGTTGGCATTAGGTTGACTCCCATGTTCATACCCCGTTGAACAGCTAACGTACGAGGACCAGCCTGCATGGCAACTGCGGATGGGCTGCGGCCATAGAGCTGCTGCTGGTGTGCAGTTGCAGAGGGCAGTGGTGCTGATTTAGAGCGAATGGAAATATGCCCCTTGACTGGCATTTGCCCCTGCAACCTCTGTGTATGTGGAATACCAATATTGGTAGCAGACATATTACACTGAAGCAGAGGTGACGTGAGGTTCATGGTGGTGGATGCCAGGTTTGGTGGGGGTGTCATAGTGGCTTGTGCTTGTGGTGTGCCTGCTAACGGATGAGAGGGAGCTAGCTGAGCCAATCCTGTGTTGGACAGAGAAACGCTGGTTGCATAGGAAGTCACAGCAGGAGAATGGCTATAAGGCATGGCATGAGGGTCCATAATGGTGTTTGTCAGCTGCTGCAACTTGGCTAAACTGAATGTGGCTGATGGTTGTGAATAGCTCCCAGCACCAAAATCCCCTGGAATCCTCTCATAGATACTTATGTTACCAGTGCTTCCTGATTCAGGTATTTCCATGATCATAGGTGCTGGGGTGAAGCTGTTGTTCATGCTACACTGAGACAGTGGAGGTTGCTGCTGGGGTGGAGGTGGGGGCTGTGGCTGCTGTGACTGAGGCTGTTGCTGTTGTGGCTGTGTTGTTGGTTGCTGGTTACTTGGAGGCCTTTCTACTACACAGCTCTGAGGTGACTTGATATTGCAGTTTGCTGCAGGCTGGACAGTGTTTTGCTGCATCATGCTGCAACTGCTGCCAATGTTTGCCATTTGCTGAGTGACAACACAACTGTTCTGAGTGAGGCTGCTAGAAGAGGACAGTCCTCCATATGAACAGCTGCTCTGGGAAGAGTTATTTCCACAAATGCTGCCTCCCATAGTGGAGTCATAGCTGCTGGGGTTTTCATAATTCTCTGTAGTGCTCTCAATGCTGCCAAGGTCACTGAAGCCACTATCCACTACCTGCTGAGAGTGGTCCGATACTGAAGGCACATCCATCATGGGGCTGGTCTCCATGTTCTGCATAGAGGGTGCGGACAGGGATCCTTGTTCAGGACTTATCTGGGTGTAACTGCTCTCCAGAGCAGGCACATTTGGGCTGCTGACAGAACGTACAGACTGGCTGGGGTGGGACTGAACAGAGGATATTGGACTGTTGTGTTCTGAGGCCTGGCAATCTTCAACCATTGATATCTGAGGATCCTCCTCAGTCTGAGTGTAACTCTGCAAAGTCTGACAAGCTGCAAGAGTTTCTTCACAGTCCTGGTAAGCTACATCATGCTCATTGCTTTCCTCCTGTGTCAAGGACTGGACTGCTTGAACAGTTTCAAGATCTAGTTCACTATGAGGAATCTCTTCCTCTTCCTTTAATTCAATTAACCCTTCTTTATTACTTTGCTCTTCTTCATGATCATCTTCAGACCCAGGGACGTGCTCCGAGCCCACTGATGTCTCATTGGAAGCCTGCTCTTCCTCAGAATCTGCCTCTGCTTCATCTTTTTCTTTTGCATCTTCTCTACTGCTTGGTATAGTTGTTTCTAAAAAACATTCTTGCACCTGAGGCTCCTCCTTCACCCCTTCTCTAACAGGCTGTTCCTCCATTTCTTTTTTCTTCACAGACTCCAGATGACCGTCATCTTCATCATCGGCATCATGATCTTCATTTTGATTTGTCACTACTGCAGCTTCCTCTTCTTCCTCGTGCTCATGCTCAGGTTCGTCTAGTTCTTGCTGTTCTTCTTCTGATTGCCTTTGCTCTTCTAAAACCCGTGGCTTCTCCTCTACCTCCTCTTCTATCTCAGGCTCTTTTACTTCTGGCACAGGACTGCTGTTGCTGTCCACAGGAGAAACTGCTCTTACTTCACTGCTGGCTATATCTTCCTCTTCTCCCTCTCCTACCTCTTCTGCTTCCATATTCACATCTTCCTCTTTCCTTTCTTCAATAAGAGGCAGCTCTTCTTTCTGCTCAACACTTTCTTCTTTATCTGAAATTTTGGTCTTACGCCCTGGTTTTGAATTAGCTACCACTGCATCAACTCCTTCATCCTGAACTGATGGTGGCACCTTTTCCCGGTTCAGTTTAAAGCCTGGTTTTCGACCAGGTCTTTTCTTCCAGTGGACTGGTTTTCGGCTTTTCCCTTTTGGCCATCCCTTCTTCTTTTTCAGGGGTGTAGAAGTATCTGGCTCAAGTGAAGAATCCTTTGCTTCACATTTTCTCAGCATAGATAATGGTTTCAAAGTTGGGTTACCTGAAAACACAAATTGAAAGATACTGTTCAAACATTTTTGTTTGACCTGAGCATTCACGGAAGCTTTCCCAAGCATTCCCATCATGTTTATCAACTTTATGTATCAATACTAGCTTAGAGATTTGTTGTGAAGGGTAACAAGAAGGATCAAGGTCTGCTCATTAGCCATCACATTGCACATTACATTTTCAGAGAACACCAATGCTTTCAAGATTTTGCATGGTCAAAGCTCTGAGCCTTTAATACACAATTCAAATTAAACACTAGGCTATACGATAAAGTCCTGGAAAGACTCACCAGCCTTTACAGATTGTATTTATACGGTATGTTCACAAATGAAAGTGTTCCAGTGTAGGGGAACACATGAAGTTGCAATAAAAGCATGTTTCCATTTAGATCTGTATTTTGTGCATCTGTGTAAGAAAGGAAATATTTCTACTTTTTTCATGGCTTATGCTTTTAAATGCCAATAGAAATACACAGATGACTGAATTAGGCTAGATTTTTTTTTTAATCTGAAAAATCATTAAAAGGAAGTTGAATTTCTCTCTCATCTGACTTTTATTTGATGAAGAAAGTTTTGCATTTCAGTGACTTTCCAAACACTAGAATAGGTTCAGAGCTTATACAGCCTGAAAGGAATGTGATCGTTTACTGAAAATTTACTGAATACTGTAAGGCATTCCCTGAATTAATTTTGTTTTGAACCTGTCAATTAGGATAGTCAGTGACATTTTACACAACTGCTGGTAAACTACTGCTACAGTTAATCATTGACACTAGTTGATATTCACACTTTACCATCTGAATTTGTCTTCAGACACTGAATTTACTTAATCTGCTTTTGTATTAGTTTTCCTTTTATCTGCTAGGCAGAAAATCTCTCTTACCAAATAACAGTTCTCACCTAAGTAATTTGTAAATTTATCAAGTCACTCTTTTGCCTCTGCTTTCTTTGAATCTATCATTATAGAACATTTGTTCTAGTGTCTTAATCAGCCCACGACTGTTTTTTAAACTATTCCAGTTTGTCAATACTCTTATCAAGTGCGAATAACTGAGTAAAGATGGTTGTAATAGTTTCACCAAAGCTAAATAAAGAGATGACAGAATGTCTCTACTCCACTTGAGATTCCCCTGTTCATATATTTAAGGATCATCTGAATCTCTTTGGCTTTGAGCTAGAAAACCATGCTAATTACTGGACATGACCTTCAAATACTCTCTCATAGACTTTGTCAGTGAATTGCCCTTCACTTCATTTACCAAATCCCCTCTTTTTCTGTCAGCTGCTACATTATTTTTTAATCTATCCATAAAATATCCATACAGACAGACATACAACCCAGACCAATCTCCCTTAGAATAGAATAGTTCTGTTGGAAGGGACCTACAACGATCATCTAGTCCAACTGCCTTGCACCCTGCTAGTAACAAAGCTTCTTAATTACTCTGTTTGCAGCTTGATTTATTTAATATGTATTAGCTTGATTCTGTAACATTTCAGCTTAAGCAAATGGTTTTGATTAAGTCAAATACCTCTCAAAACACTAAGTAGGTAACACCAATTACCCTTATTAAGCAAGCTGTAGTCTTGTAAAAATACATCATTGTCTGACAAATACATTTTTCACATACCAGTGTTCATTTGTATTGAGCAAATAACCCTCCCTGGACTTCCTACTGAGTAATAAGCCAGTCATCCTACTATTTAAATCAGGATGAATGTCACACTGATGGGCCTGTAAATTAGGTTGGTCATCCCACTATATGGATATAAGATCAATTTCCCCCCAATATTCAGAGTACATTTATTCACATTTCTGCCCTTTCTACCATCTTAAAAAATGTTATTGATTCCACACTGTGAATTTCCCAAGAAGAGCTGTTTTAAGTCCACAGTTATGCAATGAAGGTAAAACTAAATCATGTGCTCCTAGTAGTTCACAAGTGCTTCTTAAACGTAATCATAGGTCAGCTGAGTTACTCTTGCCCTTTGCTCAGACAGGCATTTACTCTAAATATCTCCGATGAGAAACATTCTGAAAAAATTCTGGGTATTAAAAAATGAATTTAAAACATACTGAATTCAAGAGTCAACAACTCCTTGAAGTCATCCATAAAACAAACATTTGGAATGTGAATAAAGGAAAGAAAGCATCTGCCACAGTCAGCATATCATTGGGCAGGAAGAAAGAAACACTACTTTCATAGTATTTGTTAAAGCATTAACAATTAAGCCCTTTAAAAAAAATTCTCCTCTTAAAAAAAAAAAATTTAAAAATCGCTATTCTCTTCCCCTTCTTTCATATTTCCTATCTACTGTGGAGGATTAGATTTACCACATCTTAGGTAAAGACCCTTTGCTTTTATCTGTACTGTCATGGATTTAATATTTTTAGGAATACAGAAAAAAGTAAATGATCTTATGATGGCAGTTTCCCCTTATAATAATGTAATATTAAAGGTGTACTGGGGAGCCCAGACTGCACAAGACAGACATGGAGCTACTGGAGAGAGCCCAGCAAAGGGCCACTAAGATGCCTAAGAGACTGGAGCATCTCTCTGATGAGGAAAGGCTGAGAGAGCTGGGACTAGAGAAGAGAAGGCTCGGGGGGGGGGGGAAATCTTATCAATGTGTACAAATATCTTAAGGGAGGGTGTAACGAAGATGGAGCCAGGCTCCTTTCAGTGGTGCCCAGTGTCAGGACCAGAAGCAATGGGCACAAACTGAAACACAGGAGGTTCCATCTGAGCATCAGGAAACACTTTTTTTTACTGTGACTGAGCACTGGAACAGGCTGCCCAGAAAGGTTGTGGAGTCTCCCTCCTTGGAGATATTCAAAAGCCATCTGGACATGGTCCTGAGCAACTGGGTCTTGGTGGCCTTGCTTCAGCAGTGGGGCTGGACAAGATGACCTCCAGAGGTCCTTTCCAACCTCAAGGGACTGTGATTCTATGATTTTTACCATATGCACTTGACACAGTCTTCACAAAAGAATATGGATTTGATGACCACTCAAGATTTCACATGCATCATTTTTTAGGATACCGAGAAACATATGTATGTGCTCATACAGTTGCACTTAAACGTCAGTGTGCACGCAAGATTGAACAGAATCCTTACAGTATTCACACTCACAGTAAAACTTACAGGTAGAACTAGGAAAAGCAAAATAATACAGCCCAGCCTATTACAGAGCTCCATCTTCCCACACACAACACTAATCAAGTTGCACAGAATTGGTAGAATATAGAGAGACAAGGTTTATTTGTTTTCTACACCACAGAACACACACTGTCTTCCAGAATGCCTAACCCTTGTTAAATACTGGCATCAAATCACCACACCACACTATCCATTCTCACTGTAGCCCTGACAGCAATCAGAACCAATTCAAATTCTCATCAGACACCAAATTTAAGAGACTACAATGTTACATTTCAGGGAAATCATAAAACACTTTCAATGATTGCCTCAGCTAGAGATTAAATTATCAGGGAAAAATCTAACCCAAACCACCCTTAGTCAGAAAGTTTAAAAAAACTTTTTTTTTTTTTTAAAAAAAAAAGGAAATTACAAGCAGGTTTCTGTAGTGATGGGAAAACTTCAAAAAAAAAAAATCTAAGCTTCCTATAAACATTCCTAACTCACAGTTCTGATTAAAATAGTCTAAATCTGAACCAAGTATTAATGACTGCAATACCATATTTCTGAATCATCATAAGGCAGTGCCACCCCCCTCCACCCAGCTTAATTTTTTTATCAAAAAAGGCCAGCTGTTTATGATGACTGATTATCCCCATGGGCTAACATGTTTAGGTAATTGAAAGTACATTGTATTTTCTCTAAGATCATTACAGTTTTACTATGTATACGCAAAGGCACCTGCATTAAAGGCATAAGCAGCCAACAGATACCATTTGATGTCAGGAGCAGCAATACCCTAAAGTAGTGTGCTTACTACTTTATTACTTCAGAGGTCCTGACAAATTTGCAGCAGTTCAGGAAAAAAAAAAAGGCAGCAGAAGTGACACAAGGGAACAGAAAGCACTAAATTACAAGTGGAGAGTAAGAAAGTAAAGTATTTATAAAAAGTAGGTGAGCAAGAAATTTATCGTTGTAGTATATAACGGGTGTGAGTTAAAACAGTGGCTTTCCAAATACCATTTTTGATCCCTGGGCACTCTATGGACTATTTGTAGTCTGCAAAAGATGGTTAAAAATCACTGATGTATTTTATAAAGTAATATATGTGTGTGGAATCTCTAAAGGGATTTGCACCTCCACCAGAAAACATTCAGAAGACCACAAATGAAAAAGACTGAAAACCACTTATCTAATAGATATTCTCCCAACCCTATAGTCTTATTAATGGTGCTGGAGTACCATAAAAATGTATTTCATGAGTAATCTGATCACAACAGATTTTAAAAAAACAATCGTACAAACTGACTGTGCATATATTCCCACTAAGAAAACTTAATGCTGCATCAACACGTGTTTGCACTAAATTTATGAAGTCATGTGCTGCTATAAGGATTTAAGGGTAACTGATGCTAAATGGATAGTATATACATGGCTATAATAATATTGATGCTTTCAGTATTTAAGTACTTTTAAAGAAAAATTCTCCTCTGCTAACCACAGGCTAGCTGAAAGCCATAAATTAATGAGTTTGTTCCAGTAACGATTTTTTATTGTGGGATAACGGCACCATACTTCTCTTTCACACAGTTCTTTGTTTTTATTTGGCTAGCTGCCTTGCACTATGTAGACCATCAAGAGAACAGAACATATAACAGCCATAATGAAGATTACTAATGGAGCATCTGAATGACAGATGTTTCTTTTGAATTGTCAGTGCACTCTAAGTAACCAGTTCCAACCACATAATTTTATTTTATGAACTAAAGGTTCAGAGAACTTTAAGGAGATAGGAGATGCTGAGAGGCAGGACATGCAATGTGATGAAGAACAGGATTTCAAAAGAGACAATTTATTATCTCCCTTTGTTACGGAAAACTGAGGGCTCTCCAATTTATTTCTGTTTTATTTGCATAAGCGACCCTGCTGCATAGGTTTTTCCACAATCACAGATACCAATTCCACTAGGAAAGCTGAATCAAAAGGATACCCTATGATCAGATCATTGCTAATAAGACAGTTAAAAGCATGCACCACATTTTCACAAGACTTGGGAATGTCTGAGTCTGGTTTGACGGGTAATTTATGCCTAACCCTACATTTTGGCTATAAGTTACAAGACAAGGTAAGCAGCTTGTTCCATCATGAGCTAGTATCATCCGACACTCACCGACACACTATCTATAGCAAACTTTCAACAGCATACCACCAAACATACCATTAGTGTCATCAGACTCCTCCTCATCTTTGGACTTCCTCTTAGAAGAGGGTCTATGCCTGAGTGTGTCTGGTGGGGCTAAGTGCCGAAAGTATCCACTGGGCAAAAGTTCATTCTCTTCCTCTTCATCCTCCTCCTCCTCTTCCTCCTCCTCAATCTCGAACGTAGGCTCTAGTCGGGGCATTGGTCGTTCAGAGTCTGAGTCCTCAAATGGTTCATCCAGCACTTCTGTGGTCTCCGAAATTGTTTCAGTGACAACACTGCTGTTGTGGTGCTTACGCTTGCGGACTCGCCTCTTCCGATGAAGAATTGGTTTCTGAAAGTGGAAGGTGGGAGAAGAGAAGACATTTTATCACGTGCAGTAGAAATAAAACACTGATAAATAGAAAACATGAACAGCAGAGTTCGACAGTCTAAGCAGGACCAGAGGGCTCCCTTCTGGAGTCCAGACTTCACTAGAAATACTGACCAGCACCTGCACATTAGACAGATGTCAAATACAATGCAAGATGACCGACTTCCATGAAGATTGCTAGATTGACATTTGTGTAATAGTATAAACCATTAAAACTTCAATAACCAAGGTGGAAAAATCAAAAGCACAAGACAGAAGTTAAAATAAAAAAAACCCCTACCTCTGATTCAACAAAAACCACCACTACAAATAGGTGGCGGAAAGCACCCTCCAGACAGAGTTCTGGAAGACTGAGCAGATGCTACCTGTACACTTAATACATACCTCATGAATTGCACAATCCTTCAGAAAGCATCAACATACTGACAAAATAGACTGCATGATATAGTCAGAGACAACAAGAAAGAAGACACACACCTTTCGTTTTAATGTTGGCTTGGTCAGAACAGGTGGAGAGCTTGATCGAGGACTCACAGGCTCATCATCTTCCTCTTCACTACTCTCACTAAAACACCTCAGAAGTGCCCTATCACTATCACTGTAGCGGCGGGGTAATCTGTCGCCGTCCTCCGGGAATCTACACTTCAGTGGCTCCGTGCTCTTTTTCAACTGCCCTCTCCACCTTTCCATACCTTCGCTGTACCGCCGACGGGGTATTGCAGATTTTTCACCTTTGCCATACTGCCCCTGGGAAACTGCAGATTTTTCCTCATCTTCAGCATACCGGCCTCTTGGGGCTGGAGACTTCTCCTCACATTCACCACATCTTCCTGGCAAGGCTGCCGACTTCTCCTCACAGTCACTGCACCTGCCTCGTGAGGCTGCAGATTTCTCCTCACATTCACTGCATCGCCCACTGGGAACTGCTGCTTTGTCCTCAATGGGCAATATTGGCTCCTTCTCACAAAAGGGGTCCCGAAGTTTTTTGCCCTTGCGGTTCCATCGACCTCTTCGTGATGGCTGACTGTTTGCAGGAAGACTATCCAGGGGAAAAATGTGCTTGTTTGGCCGTGCAGAATTGGCTGGAGCAACAATGTCTGGCTTTTTTTCACACTCTGTAGGTGAGTAAGGCTCTTGCTCTTTCTTCTCCCATGACACAGATTTTACCATCTGATTTAAATAAACACAAATAGATTTCACATTTCCTATTTAAGCATGCATGTCTTTCCTGAATTTGATTCCACAAAAGCTTTTGAGCAAGAAGTCAGAAAAGTTTAACAAGAATGACTTTTAAGAATCTGGGAATAACAAAAGAATTGACCTTTACAAGATTCTAATAGTGCTAACTGCTACTCCTTTCCTCCCAGGTGATAATGTACCTCAGTTAGCTTCCTGACAAGTGACTTCAGTCAGCAGCAGCCATCCAGTGGCCTGCTGGAATGCAAACATCATCTCGCTACATTCAAACACAGTATTTGTGTAATTTTCAAGAAAAAAGTGAGACAAACTTGAAGCTATTTTTCCATCAAAATGCACAATTAGTTTAATGTAAATACAGTAACAGCCCATAATTTGCCTCTTAGTATTCTAGTCAGTGCTCATCACCTGATGAGAGAGTGCAACCCTTCAAGGACAGCAGCCTAGATTTCAGAAACCTTCACTGCTCTGTAGGCAGTAATTCTAAAGCTATTAGTGGTTTTGCAAAAGTACACAGCAAAAGCCCTTGGTGAAAAAAGTTAAAAGTTTTCCTTGATTCATTTCCATTTATGCTATATTTGTCACTTACAGAAATACTGGGTCCTTCAAACCTAAATCCATTTCAATAATTTGATGAGAGACCAGGTTGCTTGAGAGTGGGAGGCAGGGGTGTTTTGTTTTGGTTTTGGGTTTGTTGTTTGTTTGTTTGTTTTTTTTTAATACTGCCCCCCCCAACACATACTGCAAAAATCACTAAGGGTAGAAAGAGCCTTTTTACTCTTTTCAGAGATAGTCTTTAACCTTTCTCTAGGCTATGCCTCAATGTTTTCCCTATTTTTAGTTTCTGATCTGAAACTATAAAGATACATAAACTAATCATGACTGCATTGCTTTTTATGATTATGCCAAACGCCCGAGCTTGGCATTTGAAATCTTGTTAGCATTGCCTGGAAAAGCACCGAGTGTAAACTATATGCCACACAGAAGTAACAGATTCACTCTTACACTGGTCTCTGGATCCTTTTCTTTCTGCTGCTGTTGCTCTTCATTTTCCCCGTCCTCTGTCTCCTCTTCTTCATCTTCAGAGACAACTGAGTTGGAAACTATAACAGGTGTCCAACGCAGACATTCTGCATCCACATCTATAGGTCGGACATTAGTCCTAAGCTTTGCCATATGTTCCTGGATAAGTTTCTCCCGACGAATTATCACAAATCTAAACAGTAATAATACTCTGATCAACAACAGGCTACATACTGTACATGTTGTCATGCGAAACAGATATAAGATATTACAGAAAAATCTGTGTACTCTCAATCAGTGCTGCCATGAGTAACTTCAGAGAGGACAGAAAGCTCATTAAAATTGTACAATTTGCAGTACTGTCAGACTACCAGAGAAAGCATCTTAAAACTGAGAAAATGTTGTTAAATTCTTTCCATTTGTTAATGGTGAAGCCATTATTCTTCCATGGGTAACATTCAGCTGCAGAGTATCACTTTTATTACGTGTTAAACGGACAAGGGGTATGACATTTGGGGAACAGGCAGCATAAAGTGAAAGATACTGAATGGTAATAAAAGGGCTGCTTTAAAAAGTTACAGTCCCACTACCAGAGTGGATTTTATTCAGGGGACTGGGAGTAACCGATTAAAGTATACCGTGAAACAAGGACATAAAACTGTTCTCAAATAACTTCCAGTTTTCCAAATAAGTTCCAGGTTTAACACAAAACACAACCAAATACAACCCCACTCCCAAAACTGCTATAGTCTGAATCAAGAATAATTCCCACTATTTCACTTGACTTGTACACTCAGCTGGGCAAGCAGACTACCTCTATTCTATATCCACACACCTCATTTCTCCCAGTGATCTATCCCACTGTTCAAGCATCCCATGTTAATCCACACAGTTAATGGCATCTTTGAGGCACAGAGAAAAGGGAGGGAAACAACTGTCTGCTCAGTGACTGGAAAAAGGAACAGATTTCCCTCTAGAGAAGGGAAGTTGCTGTTCTTTGCTCTGTTTTGTGAGTATGTTAGACTGATTATGCTGAGGGACCCCAAGAGAACATGGCCAAGAGATCAGCTTGCTTTCTCTCACAGCTGCAAATTACTCAGAAGTTCCACAGCTGCAGAGCTACACAGCTGGAAATCTGATCCAGCTTTGGCACTGAACAATTCTTGCATTGCACGTGAACATCATAAATCTCTACAGCCAATATTTGGACACTTAAGTCTTAAATAAAATCAAGCTTATTAGATGTGACTTGTCTCCAAACATCATTAAATTTCATTCAAATACATCTGAAGCTATTTGGAAATACAACAGGAGTCCTGTACTCACTGATCACTACGGAAGTCAAGCATTCGTAGGTGATGTAGAGTGGAAGTGATATCTTGAGGGCAGATTCCAGTCAGCTTACTCAACTTCTTGATGCTTAATTGCTTGTCACGTTGATGATAAAGGCACTCCAATATTACACTTTTCCAATAAGCCATGTATGAGAGGCGCCCCAGGTCTGATAGGGGCTTCTCTGGTGATCCTGCTTGACCCTCACGCTTTGAAAGCAAATAGCCTAAAGATATACAAGAAAAAATTTTCAAAAAATTAGCATATATACCTTCTGTTTCCACCCCAATTTCTACAAAGGTATTTTTCCAGAAAGTAGCTGAATGCTACCTACAAGATATAGATTATAATTTTGAAGGATACACTGAGTGGTCTGGCCGATTTTCTTTTTTTTGTTTAAACTCCTGTTATTCAATGATAGAGTATCAGATCGCTAAACTACATTGCCATCAGACATTGGCTATGGGCAATGCCACGAGATGGCAGCCGTTACCTATCTAGAAACTATACTAAGCCTGAAGTACACAGTCTGCTGAGTATCTTCCAATTGCAATAGCAATTTTGAAGATGACAGAGGGAAAACATATTTTAGCCTTTTAAAACTAATATGGCAAACAATTTTCTTGAAAATTCTCTACTGTCAAACTTCAGGGCCATACTAAAGAGTACCAAGCTCTATCTGCAGAAACTTAATTAATTTAAGACTGTGATACACTGCACAGGTTCAGTAAAGACCGAGAGGTTATACCCTCCCCAGTATGGCAAAGGGGGGAGGGGGAACCAGCTGACAAATATGTCTTCTCACTGCTGCTCTAATATAGCCCACATTTGTTGATTTCTGAAGATACATCATTGAGTTCCTTTGTTTCACCAATATTTTCAGGAGAACAACAATTTATCTACACAAGGATATTTACTAGCAAAATCATTCTAATATAATTATACCAGTAGGGTTTTTCCTCTGGACATTAGCTCCAAATTAGCATGTCCACAGGGAGGGCTATATTAGATTGCACTCAGCATAATAAGGGAGATATAGTTACAGTGGCAAGTTTTCCCATGAACTTGCCAAAATCCATGTATGAATCTGAGAATTGTTTGAGTATTCGGAGCCTAAGTATGTCTGGTTTTGTTGCTCTCAGAGCTAAATTAAAACGTAACTATGACTACCTTTTGCTTAAGACACTCATTCACTTAATCAAGCTGCTGAAGGTTTCAACAGATTATGCAGTTTTAGGGTTGGCTTTCTGTAGAAAGAACCACATGCACAAGGTAAGCTTCTGCTAAAAACACTATGCTGACACATGCTTATAGTTTCCACCGTAAGTTGCTTACACGGGAAACATGAGAGTTAGGGGAAAAATGATCAATTTGTCTTTAGAATTGAAGCCTTCCAACAATAAGAGTAAATTGTGAAGTTCAGATGATTTTATGAGTTTTAGAATCCTTTGTCCCAAGATGTTTTTTAATTTGAAAAATATCCTCTTCCACAGTTAAGCCTTTCTTTAAAATATGAAAAGACAAAGACTAAAAAAAGTGAAGAAAAAGTTCCTTACTGAAGTCAATTAGGAACCTGCCATAGCCCTTACGCTGGTATTGTGGAAGAATCATTATACAGGAAACATTGTACTTCTGTTGGCAGTGTTTTTCCTGTTGGAAAAAAGGCAAAAAAAAAAAAAAAAAAAAAAAAAAAAAAAAGAGACCAGTGAGAAATAGTAGAAGTTGTTCTGTACAAGTCCCTAACTACTTCTATAGCAAAAACTGAGATAGAAAGCCACAGTCAAAGTTTCTTAGGAACAACAATGTACATGAGCCAAGGAAAATACTTTAAAAGAGAGAATAATATTAAAACTCTATCACCATAATTTTAGTTCAGAAAAACAAAAAGAATGAAACCTTGACATAACTACCACCTTCTGCTTAACTACAATACAGTAAAGAACATGGGCTGCATAGCAGATAAAGTTCAAAGCATAAATCTGAAGGCAGCTAAATTCACTGAAAAAGATTGCATTATTCCAGTGAATCTTTAAATGTTATAACCATAACATACTAAAATCCAATCTCAAATCTGCTGTTCTGAAGACTGAAAGGAAAAGCTTCAATTAAAGCTATTTAAAAATAAGTAAAACAATTACAGATAAAAATTTTAAGAAAAGGCCTATCTGAAATCTTGGCCCTGTTCCAGCAAAAAAAAAAAAAGGTTTGAAATGAGGTGCAAAATTGCCAAACTTGTTTGGAAAACAATGTATTTACAGAAGGAAAGATGAGATAGAACCACTTGGTAACAAGTGTTTCTCTCACAAACAGTACTACTCATCACCATCAAGAGTAGGAAGTCATTTGAAGAGTTGGGGTTTTTTTAGCTACTAGCTGCACTACAAGTTCCTTAGAGACTATATGCTATTCAACATTATGAGGAAACTTGGTTTTATTAGATGGTGTAGTTGGTTGTCTCCAAATGTAACATAAATACAATCTGGTTGCCACAGATGTCTATACCTGTATTACATAATGTATTATATAAAATGCAAGGGCCTAAATTACAACAATTTAAAGACTCCGAAGCAGCATTTCTCACCATAGCAAATGCAGTTCCATGTCTGAAGTACTCAAATACTTGCCTTGGAAAAGTAGCCAACAAGATGACAGCCCTTGACATCATTCTGCGTCAGCACGTAGAAAAGAAATGGCTCCACATCATAATAGAGAGTCTTATGGTCCAGGAAGAGTTTGGCTAACAAGCACAAATTCTGGCAGTAGATAGTGCTGACATTGCCATCAACCTTACAGAAATGAGGAAAAGCTTTGTCACTCCATTTGCTGTCATGCAAGGACATGCTTCATCTGGGTATTGCTGTACGTTTGAAATGTCTAACATGAGAAGAAGACTTCTCTGTCACAGGTAGCATCTCAAAGGACTTAAACTTCCACAGCATAAAGGCCATGGCTAAGTCACTGTTACATTCATTAGCTTAAGAGAGAACTTAAAATTCATTTTCCTAAAATGAAAAAGCATTTTTACAAAGCGAGCCTTCTCGTAAGTTTTATGTATGAATAATCTATACATGAGGTCAGCTCCCACAGCTTGCTTGTGGTTCTTCACTCTTAGCAACTGAATGCTTCAAGAATAAAGATCTTTAGGGCTACGGAAAACTTATCACACGATTGGGTGCTAAAGCCCCTATTTTACAGATAAAAGCCTGTGGCTTAGTTTTCTAACTTACCTCAAAGACTGAAATATTGTTTTTTCTGTAAATTTCATTGGCTGGAGGATGAAACCAGCCACATTTTTTCATATGCTGTTGGAGAATAGTTCTACTTTTCATATACTTTAGACAGAATTCACAAAGGTACAACTTGGGTAGCCTGTAAGCAAAGATAAAGAAAGATCAAAGACTGGAGATACAGACTTTTGTATAAAATTCCTCACTCCTGCAGATAAAACCTGGTGAAAGCAAACCCAGTATATACTGACCTTTTGTATGTGCTAATCAGGCCAAAACCACCAAACCACTACCATACTTAAAGTCATGGCACTTACTCATTCTGTAATGAATGCATATTAACAAAATGTGCTTAGTGTCCTGCATAATTACTTCTACATTATTAAGTTATCTCATAAGAAATACATGCATCGATTAAAATCCTAGAAAAAATAGCAAAAAAACCCCAGTTTTGCACTAGTGACGCTAGGATGGATTAGATAAATAGTTCCTTTTCTCTCCCTTCCCTCCTCGTAACAGACAGCTGCACGTATCCCTGAGCAATGGGTCACAACACCATCTATCTGTTTGCTTTAAAACCATTTTACATACTACATTGACATGAACAATTTGAATGCAAGTGTCCCAATAGTATTGTGATTTAACTCCATTTACATACTCTAGCTTGAGCAGGGATGCTATTTTCAGTTACCTTCAACGCCTTTAGCAGAGCTAGAATAATTCCTCATGACAGACCACATGCTCTAATAATTATTAAATGGTAGAATAAAGAGTTTTATTTATTTTTCTCTCTCTAGCTATGGCCTTTGGAAGTTATTCCTCTTTCTGAATCAAGTTAAAGTTTGGGGAGTTTGCAGTTTAGACAGTTTGCAAAGTTCTTAAGCAAGAGAACATCAAAACAACTATACATGCATCACAGCAGAACAATCTTTCAGATGCCAAACCGTGTAACATTAAACGTTTCTTCTTTAGCTGTGTTGAACTACATACAGCATAAAAATAATGCATCAAAGTAATTCCTGTGAAATTTCTATTTATTTTTCTCTTTCAACTCCCATAGATAGTATACAGATATTTCTAATCAAATCCTTTAATACACAGTTAACATCCTATTCCCTAAACAAACATTATTTTTTATCATGAGGAGTGCTGCAGTTGATTCGCTCAAGGGAAGGGATGGCATCCAGAGGGACCCTGACAGGCTAGAGGAGTGGGCCCAAGCGAACCTCATGAAGTTCAACAAGGCAAAGTGCAAGGTCCTGCACCTGGGCCGGGGCAATCCCCAGTATCAATACCGGCTGGGGATGAATGGATTGAAAGCAGCCCTGCAGAGAAGGACTTGGAGATACTGGTGGATGAAAAATTGGACATGAGCTAGCAATGTGTGCTCGCAGCTCAGAAAGCCAATCGTATCCTGGGCTGCACCCAAAGAAGCGTGGCCAGCAAGTCAAGGGAGACGATTATCCTCCTCTGCTTCACTCCTGTAAGACCCCACCTGGAGCACTGCGTCCAGCTCTGGGGTCCTCAGTACAAGACATGGACCTGTTAGAATGAGTCCAGAGGACGGCCACAAAAATGATCTAAGGGATGAAACACCTCTCCTATGAGGAAAGGCTGAGAGAGTTGGGGTTGCTGAGCCTGGAGAAGACAAGACTCCAGGGAGACCTTATTGCAGCCTTTCAATATATAAAGGGGGCTTATAAGAAAGACCGAGAGAGACTTTTTACCGGGGCCTGTAGCGATGGGACAAGGGGCAACTGTTTTAAAATGAAAGAGGTTAGATTTAGATTGGACAGAAGGAAGACATTTTTTTATAAGGGTGGTCAGACACTGGAACAGGTTGCCCAGAGAAATTGCAGATGGCCCATCACTGGAAGTGTTCAAGGTCAGGCTGGACAGGGTTATGAGCAACCTGATGTAGTGAAAGATGTCCCTGCCTACGGCAGGGGGGTTGGACTAGATGGTCTTTAAAGGTCCGTTCCAATCCAAACCATTCTATGATACCACATGTAAAGAACCAATGCACTCTGAGAGTCAGATACTCTAATCACTTACATGCTTAATAACAGCCCAGTACCAGGTCATTTAGCTGAGGCTGCTCCCTCCTCAGAGCGTGGAATATGTCAGTTCTTTGGGAATCCATCTAATCATATATTCCTGTGGCAGTTCAAATGCTCACAGCATATGCAGGTTGTTGCAGAGAGCTTATCAACTTTTTGACTCAGCCTAAAAAGACCTTAAGACATCTATTAACTACCATGAAAAGTATCTGGATTATGTGTACTTTGCTTCTATCCTACATTCAGATAGAATTTTCTTAAGGTTTCTACACCTGCTGGAGTACAGCTTTCCCATAAACACTGAAGCAGAACAAAGGAGACTAACGTTCAGTCATACCTCGAGTATTCCTGTGGATATGGGGAGGAGTACCAGGTCTGGATTTCATACTTGCCAAATTCAATGACAGAAGGGCATCGGACTTGTGGATCAGGAGGCCCAGTCACCCCTACTTTCTATGCAAGGGGGGGGGGAAAAAAATTCATGAATTTCCAAGTGAAAGACTTCTAAGCTGAAATAAGTTAAAACATTCTTATCTACACAGTCCATCCTACTCAAACTCAGAGAACTAGGAAGATGCAGACATTGCTTTCTGACACTAAAAACCAGTATCAGTCAGATTTCAGGCAAGCATGTGATTCACAAAAAGGAAGAATTAGTAAGCATTGTCATACCACATACCTCCACTACCTTTCACACTGTTGCATGTCATAGTTGTAAATACAAATTAGTACACAGCAAAATTTAACACAATCTTTTTTCAGTCCTGTTATTTCCATTCTTGTTATTTCAATAGCCAAGAACAGAAACACATGAACTGCTCCTGAGGTTAAGATCTAGAATATTCAACTATCTAACATAACACATCAGTGTCTTCCCAGCTCCCAGACTATATGTACTACTGTGAATGTAGTATCTACCAAGACAATATTCAGGGTACAGCTACCTGCTATCATCACAAGTGCAGAAGACTTAAAAAAACTCCTCAAATTATTTATTAGAAGAAAAAAATAGAAAGTAGGATATTTTTCAATTACTTACACAACCTTTATTTCCCCTGTCTCTCTGATAGTAACTGTATATTTTATGAGAACTTAAATAAGGGAACTAAATGCTCTGCTTTCAAAGAAAACAAATGTTTTGTCAATTCATGAAGATTTTCTCTCAAAAGACTGTCACTCACACAATTAGAAATCCAAATATTCCCACTGGCCTTGCATTATCATATGAACCACCTGGACTGCAAAGCTATTAATAAATGAGACCATGTTTCATGCAGGAGGTCGGAAACTAATGTGAAGAGTACCAGTGAATTACCTATATGCAAGTTTATGCTAGCAGAATGAAACAGCTATACCCAGGACAATGGTTTAGGGTTTGAAAGGCTAACATTCAAAATTAACATTTTTCTAAGTTTCCTAAGTGGGACTGGTATAGGCAGAAGTCACCTCAGAATCTAATCCTAGGCATACACATTTTAAGGAGCTCTATCTAGATTAAAAAGGACAGTAATCTATTAAAATGTTTAATCCAAGAGCTCCAAATACAGCCATCAGTAACTGATTCATGTTTCCTTCTATTCTTACTCAGAAGATAAACAGAATATTTCAGTAGTCAGCCAAATAAGGTCTTAGAGCTTACTACCTGCATATGATCCACAACCACTTAATTACTGTTTTTTTCCCCCATCAGTTTATGGATTTATTCCTTAGGCTTCTCCTTTCATCTTAGGCTACCTACTAGGACAGAAACTAGGTAAGAGGGTCAGTTTATCTTACTTCAACTCAAAAGCTAGATTTAATAAGAACAAAATTCCTAGTATTTAAGAAAAAGAATTAAGACAATACTATTAAGTAAGCACAATCTCGGGTGCTTTTGCTATTTGTGAGGATTCCACAAGGAAAGGAAAGCACAACCCCTGCATTTTTGGTAACTGATACAAGGTTGCATGCAACACAAGAATTTCACTCCTTGGCAGAACAAATCACCAAAAGAGAAGTTTATGAAGGCAGCTCTTTACAGCTACGATAGTCTATCGTTAAGCACTTCCTGCACTGTAGTTTCAAAGCAATCGCTATTATTGCCCAGTACAATAGGTCAGTAACAAACACAATTATCAGATGCATCTGACAAGTCTTAAGGAAAACAGTAACATGCATCTGCAACAAAGTCCTGCACCTGTGCCTTCTTTTCAGCAACAAACACCTCCTCCAAATGAACGGCCAACACAAATGTGGAGACCCAGCTCCCACATAACCGTTTACACATCACAGTGATTAGAAGAAAGCCTTCAATACCAGACTACTGCTTCAGCCTCTGTGCTAGCTGCAGATAGCTCTGAATGACTTTCTTCTTGAACATTTAATACGCAGTATCTTTTCCTCAGCTCACTCAAAAGCCTTTGATACGTCACTCCCTATTTCCATTTTCTTTGGTGAGGCAGTTAGCTCAGTGTACACGCACAAGGTCCCTGCATCAGCTGCATAACAACTCTGGTCAACTCTTTCCTCACCAAAACCAACCAACTAGTCACCTTAAAGTATTTAATCTACAAGTATTTTCCCCACATGGTGGTGGTGGAATCTCTCCAAAACTTGCTCCTTTTTCTAAGCAGATGTTTGGAGATTAATATTTTCTCTATTCTGGGTATATTTCCGTAGATTTAATTTCAGATCTTCAGTTATTTTTCTAAAACATAATTATGGTCACAGGCTGTAGTCTCATGTGCGATTTGCTCAATAATGCACATGCTGAGTTTTTTTAAAATCAATCCTGTAACAAAAAGTTTGAAATAAGCAGTGTTATACAGTAGCGTTGTATTTGCACCTCAATAAAAGGGTTAACTGCACTGCATCTTAGTCTGCTTTATCACACACATAGTGTAGTTCAGTCTTACCACAATTCATTGTTCATTAACTCTTTTGGTTCAGAGACTATATTTAGTATAGTGGAATTAAACCAGCCAATGACAGAATCATAGGTAAATAAACAGAAGTCAAATACCTGGAGAAGTTTAAAAGGACAGTTATACTTAGTGAAGCACTGTTCAGGGAAGTCACTGCATAAATTCAACTGACCCCTTTGGCTTCAGAAGGAGTTAGGTCATAAGACATTCAAGTTATTGAAACATACAGGTAGAGAGATATACACACACACACCCCCCACTACACACGTGTGTATGCACATATATATGTGCACATAGACACACACACAGTAATGCCCTATCCTGTTCCATAAGGAGTTAAACTATCTAGATAAAGAATGTTTTAATTAGCCAGAGGCCCTGTGTGACCCATGCCGCTAGCAGAGTCCCATATTTTATTAACAGTCCACACGTTTTACCAGCTATTTAACAGCTCTATGTTCTGATACAACTAAAGCCACAGCCCTCAAGGCTTTTTAAATGCCCACCTTAACCTCTTACGCTCTGATGCTCACTTTTGTATTATCCTTCAGCTCTCTTGAGGTCAGTTCCCCATTACTCTCAAGCAGCAGAAACCAACCACAGTTAGCTTCTGTGACAGACTGACTCATCTGGAGTCTGTATTTCTTGTTGTTGGGTTGGGGTGGGGTTTTTGGGTTTGTTTAAATTTCTTTTACAGACTTGGTACTTACTGCCAGACACTGAAAATTTAACTTTACCTGCAGTGCTTGTTCCTGAATATCTCTAAACAACTCCATGTCTTTTTCAGTTAAGATATCCTGGCTCCCAAAAAAACGCTCCTCATTTTCCTGTTTTCCATCCCAGCCATCCTGATTGTCTGTAAATGACAGAGAAAATTGTCTTCACACACATTTACAAAGGAGTACTTGCTTTATAGTGCAGCGACAAACATCATCTGGCTGTATTCAGACACTGTGCCAAGTTTTTTTGATGGGATTTTCTATTCAGATTTGGGACCACAAAGGAAGAACCAGTTCTGGATTTGCGACCGTGTAAGAAGTATTGTCATATATTTAACCAGGCCCGAAACTCACCACTTAGATATTCATAGTATCATGAAGGCATGTGTAACAATGATACAGTTTTGGATAAATGTCTCACCACTATGCCCATTTCTCACAAACAAGGATCACAACTATTTAAATGCCGTATCTGGTGCAACCAAAACCAGGACACTTACGTTCATCACCCAAGAAACACCCCTTCCACAAAAAAAAGCAAACAAAACCCACAAGACACTTCACCTCACCCCCAAAGCATTAAGATACATTATTGTTCTTCCAGCACCAGCCAGGCTAATGCACGTAGCTATTCTAAAGCTGTAAACCTTGTATGTTATTGTGGAATATTTTCCACTGCTTGCTTAGGAACAATTCAAGCTATGAAACTATTCAACAAGACTGTAAAGATCTGAATACAGAGATTAAATCAAGGTCCAGACATAGATTAATGTCTTAAGCTAGAAAAGAAAACAAGGAAAGCAGAACTGCGTTCAAAAGAAGGGATGCTCTCCAGCAAGAAGGTGCCAAACTGCACGAAGCAGGCTCCTCTATGGCTGAGAAAATTAAGAAACATTTGCATGCAAGTCTATACCATAGATTGGAAACTCATGAGTCTGTCAGACTGGTTTTAATTATCTGTTTCCCATTTCATACTTCTACCTTGCTGTTCTTATTTTCATTAACCACTCCCTACATTACTTCTTTCAAATGTGACATTATTTAGCACATTTCCTAGGGCTATCTGCAATCCCCTCATTACCAAACGGCATTTTACCTCACAGTAATCATTTAATCCCTCATCACACCTTGCCATCATCTATAAAGAGGCAAAGGTCTCTAGGATAGCTTCCTTTTTCCAACAGGTATTCTACCTCAATGCACCAAAGATAACTGCATTTGAGTGTTAACTTTCAGCTTAAAGTTTCCAGCCTCTAACAATTCTAGTCTCTTCAACATCCTAGCCTTTGAACATTTTCTTGGTGTACAGGATACTTACATTGGCAGGGTGAAAAATCTTTACCTGTGGGCCATTCTGAAGTGCTAGATTTCCTGGTACCCTTTTTCCTGATCCTATACTGCTGAGAATAGTCTACCACTTCCCCTCGAGCTTTTCGTCCATCAGGGGAGGGAGTGAAGAATTTAGTAAGGCCGTCTATAAGCCCTTTGGTTTTCTTGTTAAACTTCAAGGTGGTGCTGCCATCTCTGCAGAAGTCCAAGACATCTGTCTGCTCCAGGTATCCTCCTTCTGATGATGCTGACTGGCTGGACAGAGCGATCTTACGCTTCCGACCCCGACCAGGGCCAGTTCGAACTTTGCTGAAAGGACCTTTTGAGCTAAAGAATGAGAAAGGGAAAGATGTGATCAGAAGATGTGGTGAGGTGGTTTGTTTTGGGTTGCAGAGTGGACTACCATCTTCCCTACTTATTTATCAATCACACAGAAGCTAAATGTGAATTGAAGAATTTAATAATAAAGGAGTAGTCAAGAGCCTGTCTACCCTAGAGGAGCCAGGATTCTAAACATCTCAGTGAAAGTACTGTACTATTTTTCTCCACACTGAACATTATGTGCAATTAATTTGAGTATAAACAATAGATTTTCACCAAATTTAATACAACATTAAATTTTAAAATCAGTAGCCAGAATGAATAAATTGCACAGAAGGTTTCAATTTATGCCATCATTAAACATTTACACTTGTCATTTGTCAAAGTTTTTATACTGATAGGATATTGTCGTAAGAACTACACAGAAAGTTAATGCATGCAGAACACGCACATTAGAATCACAGAATCATAGAATCATAGAATCATTAAGGTTGGAAAAGACCTCTAAGATCGAGTCCAACCATCGACCCAACACCACCATGCCCACTAAACCATGTCCCTAAGCACCACATCTACACGTCTTTTAAATGCTTCCAGGGATGGTGACTCAACCACTTCCCTGGACAGGCTGTTCCAATGTTTAACCACTCTTTCAATAAAGAAATTTTTCCTCATGTCCAATCTAAACCTCCCCTGGCACAACTTGAGGCCATTTCCTCTCGTCCTATCGCTTGTTACTTGGGAGAAGAGACCGACCCCACCTCGCTACAACCTCCTTTCAGGTAGTTGTAGAGAGCGATGAGGTCTCCCCTCAGCCTCCTTTTCTCCAGGCTGAACAACCCCAGTTCCCTCAGCCGCTCCTCATAAGACTCGTTCTCCAGACCCTTCACCAGCTTCGTTGCCCTTCTCTGGACACGCTCCAGCACCTCAATGTCCTTCTTGTAGTGAGGGGCCCAAAACTGAACACAGTATTCGAGGTGCGGCCTCACCAGTGCCGAGTACAGGGGGACAATTGCTTCCCTACTCCTGCTGGCCACACTATTTCTGATACAGGCCAGGATGCCATTGGCCTTCTTGGCCACCTGGGCACACTGCCGGCTCATGTTCAGTCGGCTGTCAACCAGCACCCCCAGGTCCTTTTCCGACAGGCAGCTTTCCAGCCACTCTTCCCTAAGCCTGTAGCGTTGCATGGGGTTGTTGTGGCCAAAGTGCAGGACCCGGCACTTGGCCTTGTTGAATCTCATACAGTTGGCCTCGGCCCATCGATCCAGCCTGTCCAGGTCCCTCTGCAGAGCCTTCCTACCCTCGAGCAGATCAACACTCCCGCCCAACTTGGTGTCATCTGCAAACTTACTGAGGGAGCACTCAATCCCCTCATCCAGATCATTGATAAAGATATTGAACAAGACCGGCCCCAAAACTGAGCCCTGGGGAACACCGCTTGTGACCGGCCGCCAACTGGATTGAACTCCATTCACTCTCTGGACCCGGCTGTCCAGCCAGTTTTTTACCCAGCGCAGAGTACACCTGTCTAAGCTGTGAGCCACCAGTTTCTCTAGATGAATGCTGTGGGAGACAGTGTCAAAGGCTTTACTGAAGTCCAGGTAGACTACATCCACAGCCTTTCCCTCATTCATTAGGCGGGTCACCTGGTCATAGAAGGAGATCAGGTTGGTCAAGCAGGACCTGCCTCTCATGAACCCGTGCTGGCTGGGCCTGATCCCCTGGTTGTCCCACACATGCCTTGTGAGTGCCCTCAAGATGAACCACTCCATAATCTTCCCCGGCACCAAGGTCAGGCTGACAGGCCTCTAGTTCCCCGGATTCTCCTTCCGGCCCTTCTTGTAGATGGGCGTCACATTGACAAGCCTCCAGTCATCCGGGACCTCCCCCATTAACCAGGACTGCTGATAAATGATGGAGAGTGGCTTGGCAAGCTCCTCCGCCAGCTCCCTCAGCACTCTCGGGTGGATCCCATCCGGCCCCATAGACTTGCAAGTGTCAGTTAGCTAAGAACCTATACACTGATGGTCATCTTCGCAGAAAACAGTGTCGATCTCCAACCAGCTGCCATCTTTCAGGCTGGAAATTTTAAAACTCTATTGAGATAACTGAGTATTTAACACTTCTCAGAGGGATTGCTCTAGACCGACTGCTGTTTCAGGAAGCTGACTGTTTTTAGCTACAAACTTTGCAGCTACAGAGGATAGAAATAGGCTGCTTTTTCCAAAAAGACAAACTAAGCATCTGCATAATTCTGTGGATACATTTTGCAAGTGAAATGATGGAACAAAGGCAAAAAAATTGTGAATAAATCATGACATAAAAATTAAAAAAGGTAAAACAGCAACAGCAGATAGCTAGCTTTACTTTTGCCCCTCTGAATTATATCAGGAGTTCCTCTAAGCAAAGGTATCACACAGACTGAAAAAAAATAGGGTGTTTAAGAGAGACATTCCCTCTACGTTTTTATAAGCATTAAACTTCATAAGGTTTTTTTTCCAGAACATCCTTTGATGCTATTGGTTAGAATCAAGTGGTAGTTCAACGTTTTTTTTTAAAGCTGACCTGATGCCCAAGACAGAAGTTCTTGTGACATGCTCCTTCACTGTTTTGTCCCCTGCACAGTCAATAGAGCTGCATCACAACAGGCACTGCACAGCAATCTTAATTCAAGGAAATTGCTCTGGCTGAACAGTTATCCAAAGAATTCCCGCCCACCCAAATCCAGTTCCCTGACGACTGGCTGCCCCACAACAACCATGACAAGGTATGCTGGTTTTGGCTGGGATATTTTCTTCATAGAAGCTAGTATGAGGCCACACAATCTGTCCCAGCCCAATAGAGTGCCCCAAAAATGCAGAAACATGTGGAATGGAAGCAGAAAGGGGCCAAATATTTTCTGGCAGCAGTGTCAGATCAAATATACATCAAACAACCACCTCACATGCTTTATTGTAGATTACTTAGTTTCTCTAAACATCAGAAAGGGTTCTTGAGAAATGCAAAGCAAAACAATTATGCTGGAAGAAGCAGCCATCCAGCAAAACAGACTGGACATGAACAGCAAAATTCATCTATGACTATAAGGAGTAGTTCAAAACTAAATAGCAAGTTATTACAAATAGTCACAAATCTAGGCAAAAAGAAGCACTCAGATTACTTCTAGTCTTTCACAGCACTCTTCAGAAATTCTGTATTAAATAACAAAAAGCTCTTCATTGTAAAAGAGATCTTCTCACAGAGTAGACCAGACACTTCAGAAATACCCACTCCCCTACAGAATCTCACACTTTACTCCTCCTTATAGAGAGACTTACGTTGTATTTTGATTCTTTAACCTGTTTTTGGGACGTCCTATTGGGTTAGCATACCGTCGTTTTATCTGTGCTGCCTTCTTGTGTAGAAGTTTTCTTCCTTTCTTCCGTGGCCGACATATTTGACATATCCACATACCTATAAGACACAAGTCCCCATCACTGAATGCAGGGGACATCTATATAGGACAAAAAGGAGAATTACAGGCCCCAGGCCTTCTGACAGAAAGGGTAGGAACAGTACCAAAGGCCTCAATTATCACATATACATGTAAGAAAAATTATGTATATGTTCCAGCAATCTAAACTCAAGTCCAGTTAATTTCCCCCTCCCGCCCCAGACAAACTTCCCACAACCATGCAGGAAGTCTCTTTAATTCGTAGCACATTATCAGAAAACCATAAAGAAGTAACACATTTATTTATCCCATATTCTGCTTAGGACTACACTACTTCCAACTATCTTCTATAGGAAAATTTTCTTCTAACTGTCAAGGAAGAATCTTCATAGATAACCTGCTTTCTGATGGAAAACAGAAGTTTGGTTGTCCTCCAGGATTCTCTACTGTCCAAATGGATATGACTTCAAAAACTTAAGAAGCCCACCTCTTTCTTTTGTACAAGACTATTCATTCAAATGGAAGCTGATCATTTTAACCTGCAAGGATCACTTCTATTCCCTCAAACCTCAAAGATTTTTTTCAAAACCCTCACAGACAGTAATGTACAGGAAGCAGGAGACAGTGGAAAATCCGGATGTGAAGCTCTGACCCTTCTCTAGTTTCTAATACCTGAAAAGCAATGCTGTAAAGAACAAGTTAAATGTAGCTAAAAGAGGATCAAATATGTGGAAGCACTTTCTACCCAGTGCTCTCTTCCAACACCATCTTAAGTTACCCTTTTCATCACAAAGTCCTCACCTTTTGGCATCCTGGTAAGAGGGGGGTCACAGCACTCCATGTGAAAGCCACGGTCACATGAGTCACAAAATAGCATGTTATCCTGTTGAAGACAGATAAAGTTAATCTCTCTTTAGATGTGCATCAGCATCAAGCCCTCCATTAATTTGTCACCATTTCAGAGAACACACACAGAGTTTTCAACTACAGACATATCATAGTATTTCACAGGTCTCAGAAAGACTACCAGACTCAAACAAAAGCTGCAAATATTTGACTCTAGAATGATTTTATTTTGTAGTTTAACAACATCCACAAGACTGATATCCTCTTCGTTCAGTCCATATTCCACTATACTCACAGCATTTTTGCCCTGATCTCGACAGGAACTGCATGTTTTGCATTCAATACACTGCCATCGCAAGGCTTTCACTCGAACTGTCAACTCTGGAGAGAACTTCAAACAGGACGGATGACCTACAGAGAAAGGAGAAAATTATACCAGTAAAGCCATTCCTCTGCTATTAATGCTCACAGATAGCTCACAGAGAGATTACTTTATCAATTACGTATTCCCATGCAGAATTTTGGTTATCCAGATACTCCTATTTTTAGGTGCTTCTATTCTTATCTACTTATAATACAAAAACAATACCCTAGATAGCAAGTGGCAGGCCCACATACAAAAGAACACCAAGATAATTTTTCATAACTGAATTGAGAAACATGATAACACTGGTCATCATTATCACATTTTTAAAGAAACCTCCAGGAGCCAAATGAACTATTTGTGTTCGGTTAACTTAACTGTCTCCCTTCTGAGAGCATGAGATTCAGCTAAACTAACTATATCATATGCCATAGATACATACTCCTCATATGTATGGGTCAGGAGTAGTCACTGTACTAGACTTCTCTGTTTCCAGTGGCAAGGTTATTATTAGATGCATACTCCTCATATGTATGGGTCAGTAGCAGTCACTATACCAAGCTCTTCTGTCTCAAGTGGATGAGTTATTACTAGCAGCACTGTAAATTATCACCTACCACTGTTGCCACAGTCAGCACAAGAGATGAGCTCTTCAGGTTTCTTCTCCCGATTTTGCTCTTTTGTACCAAGGCAGAAACTGCAGATTGGAATTGGTTCAGCAACCGGCTGTGAGGAAAACAGACAATAAAAGCACTCAGTATATCAAGGTAGCGAATCATAATACACAAAATCACACAGACATTTATATCACATGTAAACAGTATGTAATATACACTGTGTCTCACAGATTTTAGTTGGTTCTCACCACACAATACTGCATTAACTATAACCTGAATAAAAGTTAGAACTCCAAAGACAAAAGACAATCCCAAGTACAAAGGAAAAGAGAACGGCATTCCAGGGCTAGGGGAAACTTGGAAAAACAAGCTGGGAAAGAGAGCTATAAATTAATATATAACTGAATGCAAAGTTAGAGAGAGTTGGTGCCTTAATTTGTCAACAAATGAACGAGCTATGAGGTGATGCAGTGGTGGAAAAAAGGCACAGATGACCCCAGAACACAGCAGTCTTAGAAATTCCCACCAGGTATCCAGAAAGCGGTAGTGCAATCGTTAAAAGCATTTGCAATACATTACCTGGAATACAACATCCTATAGAACAAGTACAACAACTGTACAACTATTAACATGGTTATAAAAAATGAAAATAAAAGAAAATTCTCTTATAAGAAATTATGTGAATATGCTGCTTAACACTCAAAAGCAGCAGAGGAAAAGGTTTGCTCTCTCTGAATAAGTTCAGGGAGGTTAAACATTATGTAGGGAAAAAGATGTATTTAAGATGAGGCACAACACTAGCAAAATAAAAAATAGATATTAACTAGCAAATATTCCATTTGCCCTGGAATAAGCAAGAGGTTTTTAAACCAAAGGACTGCCATTCTACAACAGCCACCTCAAAGAAGTAAAAAGTGCAATAACTGATTGTTTTAAAGTGGCACTTGATCAACTAGTGAGAGCGAAAGGATAGCCTTATCTCCAGTAACATTAAGTGCTGGATTTCATAATCTAGCAAATTCTTTCTAATCCAATTCTGCATTTTCCAAGACAAGTCTGTGATTTATAGTTTTCAGAGCAAAGATGTAAGCAAAATTTAATTTAAAAATATAATAAAAATATGATAAAATCACATTTAAAACACTGAAAACACAAAAAATGTTAGATTATGGTCAATTTTGAGACACTTTCTTTGTATAGCTGTTATCACATTGCAGTTAATGATTTTAGACATACCTTTTTCAAAGTATATTATGCAGCTACATATGCACATACTGTTAATTATTGTATGGAAGTATATGCCAGAAGAACTTCAAGGAATCTTTACTCTGGCTAAGCCAAAGCAAAAGCTATATCCAGCATAGTTTCTTGCACAAATCAGGTTGGTTTATATTACAGTAATATAGAAACTGGAAGTTTCAAGCTCTCTCTTTACTTCGGTGTACAGATCCAGTATACTTACAGACTGAGGTGTGTTCCTTAAAACATCCACTAGATGGAAACAATCAGAACACCTTAGAAAATTTGCTATTTCAAAATTAAGCCACACAGTGTGGAATGACTACTTGGGAATGAAAGCCTAACATTCCTCATCCTGAACACAAGTATTTATCAGCCTTTGGGTAAATCCCAGATGATGTTGAAGTGTAAACTAATATGAAATCACCTGCCCATCAAACTATTTCAGTCTGAAACACATTCATAGGTTTAGTTAATTGAAGGATTCCAGCTTCTGCTCCTTTTGAGAAAGGGAGAAAACAAGACAACTGTAGATAGTTATGCCAAGCACACAAATCGTTAATATCCAAGTGGGAGGGGAAAACTAGCATCCTCACTTCCACAGGAAGTATCTTTCCAGCCATAGTCACCACAGTAATGCTGGCTAAAATCAGCTATGTAGGGAGCCCCCATCCTCTTTTAACACAGAGAGGGGACTGACTGTGCACAAATTGTTCTCTTTTTGTTCACGACTGGACTCTAGGTGCCAGACAGCTAGCTGCTTCCAGTCAGTATGAGGTTTACTAGAGGGAAAAACTGTGTATTAAGGGTCTGTCAGTGCTTTAATTTCTTTGGAGTCAAGATTTCAGGAACTACTTTTACCCTCTACCTTCTGAGAAACATTCACTTGTCTTCTTACCTTCAATCTCTTCTTCCTGAGGAATACTTAATAATAACTTGTTCCAAGAGGTAGTAACTAACCTTCATCTTTCCCATAAGAATAATAACTGGTTCTTTTTTTTGCTATTGTATCCACATTTCAATACTACACGAAGTAGATAAACACCATTATTCCCATTTTCAGGTAAGAAAATGCTCAGAGAAAATTCCTTAAGTAACGTCAACAAGCAGATCAGCATGAGAACTAAAGAACGCAATGATCCCTGTCTAGGCATCTGCTGGTCCTCTCTGAAAGAAATACAATGATCTTGATCCGCCACAAAGTTGCATTAAGAAGGTTTAGAATCCTTTAGAATCCAATCTGGAATGTTCAATCATCCTTTATATTTGGTCATATATATATATATATTAAAAAAAAAAATCACAAAAACTCTTTAGCTGCTTTTAAATAAAGCAAATTGTAACTTCCACAATATTACAAGTGCGGTTTTGCCAGAAATGGACTCAATGAACATGATTTCACATCCCAGAATCATTCGCTTCCCTCTCATTTCAGTCTGAGGTTATGATAAAGTTTCATAGACAATCTCAACTACATTGTAACCGTCTTTCAGACAGAAGGTAAAAAGGAACATTTATTCTTTCTAATAGTTAAAATTTAATGTGACTGGACATTCAACAGCATCAATTTCCCTGCATGTATGGCTAAATCTTACTTTCTGACACAAACAGTTTACTGATTTTTAACTCATAGTTAAGAGCCAATGTGACATTAAAGTTGCATTATCGAATGCTGAGGTTTACATCTGGTATTAAAAAAAAGCAATGAAGCAGAAGAAGGGTTAAGAATGACAACCAAGCTATGACAAAAAGATTTATATTACTCTACACGCTTCTGTTAGCTTTGAAGTTACCAATTGAAAGCAGAAATAATTAAGTGAATGAAGACTGCCAAAAAATACAAAAAGAAAAACCATGATCCAAAACCCCAGCACTTCCTTGCTCTGAATATAGAATAACCTCAGTGATACTGTAATAGACCAGAACACGCACAAAATGTTGTTTTTCTACATACAAAAGGGACAACTTACTTTCAGAACTGAAATCTGCACCAAATTTCAATCTAAATTGCTTACATATCTCAAGAAAACATTTATGGCTTTAGTTCAAAGGGCTGTAAAATGATGAGTTAATTCAGAGACTTGACATAAGCCTAAAATGCCTACTCTGCAAATCTGGACATACAGAATCAAACTGCTACAGATAAGTACTCAGAAATGCTGTCAACATATAGTTACAATTAAACAACCGGAAGAATTTCATTTTCCACTATATATGTAATCACAGTAGCACTTGGAGAGACTACTTATTCATGGAGAAGGGCTGTACCCCAACATCACAATACAAAGAAACCAAGCAAATCATATTTGCCATCACAGAGTAAGAACTGATGTTTTTGCCATCCCTTACACATTACATCAAGAATGCATTTGGTCTAACATCTACAAGTGTAGCAAAATGGACTTAATTATGTGGTCACACCTTATTAACTGTATTACTGAATTGCAATATAACCACAGATAAGACATTCAAACTTTTGGCACCACTTAAAGAACACAAACACCATTTGGTAATTATATTTCTCTCTCTTTTTTTTTTTTTTTTTTTTTTTTTTTTTGAGAAACAAAGGAGACTAGCTTTACTACTTCTGAAGGAGTTACACACTACAGTCCCTGACAAAGTGATGTAGTTTGAAAAACTGAACCCCTCACAAAGCATGAAAAGGGGATTTCTTCCCTCTGGTCAACATCACAGCAGACACCACCATGGAACGAGATAAATCATATGAAAGAAGACAAGAAGATTGCAAAATTTTTGCCAGCAGTATTAGGTGTACATGAAAGATACAATAAGAATTAACAAATTATTATTGGGCAGCAAGTAAGAAAAATAAAGAGAACAGAACAACCTACAAGGAGGGGAAGGAAGAAACGAATGGCAAAAGGCTCCTTGCAGGGAGCAGATGATAAAATTGTAAATAACGCAAAAAATGAATAAATATTTCCTATCTATTTTTGCTTTATATGTTTAAATATTACAGACAAATACAAGACAAATATAAAATAGAAATTAGATTATCAAGACTATTACTAGGATTGTATGTCTAGCTCCAATATTCATGTAACAGCAGGATATGGAAATAATTTTCAAAGGACAGACAATAAAAATTATTTAAGAATAGATGACCTACAGAAATTAATATACTCAGGAATAACTGAGAAATTAATTGGACACTAAATGTAAGTATTTATACATGGAAGAAATATAAACATATTAACATAGAGCAACCTTTCTGACAAAGCAATAACAGGTGAACCAATTCCTGACAGTTAGATAGGCACAGTCTTAAAATAAACTATTATTTTCTATATGCAAGTCAAGTAATAAACATAAAACAAAAGAAACTCATAGCCAGCAGATGTATAGATAATAAGTTCTTTTAAAGGTATTATGGGTAAAGAATCCTAAGCACAGCTTTTCTCACAAAACATCACAGAATTATTACTGAAAACATAAAGGCAAAATTATTCCACAAATATTTGTTCTATGTTTTGGGGAAAAGCTACTGAGGTAATCCTACCACATGATGCCACTGAGATGCCCTCCTTGGCAACCCTAAGTAGTTCCCATTCAAAAATCCCCCAAAGTTACAGTTCATATGCCAACAGCTGATGCTACTAACACTTCAAGCCTTTATGATGCTTACTAAAGATCTCTTTCTGTACATATTCCTAAGAAACAACAATTAACAGCTTAGGTGCATTAAATACATCCTTTCTGCCAATACCTTCCCTACCTCGTGGGAAACCTTGTGGCATCGAACACTGCAGTCCTATACACTTATTAATCAAAGAACAATAGGACAGTAAAAGGATTAAAAAATTGACTGTTTAAATGTATTATAAAGAAATATTGTGCATTTAAACCTATTGTATACTTCAAGCAATATTTACTACACTACATCAAAATTCACCTGTTGGCCCAAATTTTCATTTAAATTAAGTTACGTTAGCCTCTACCATGAGTACTGTTTGATATAGTTTTAGATGACTTACACATGCCCACACATTTGAGTCTCTTACCACATAACATGCAACTCATTCATACAAGACTGGACATTTCACAAGTGACAGCAGACATTTCTAGATACCAGTGATACTGTTATCCACTGAAGGTATCAATCCCTTTGACATCAATTGCATATTCACATCTTGCTGGTCCCAATGCTGTGGTTAGTTTTTGTAGAAGTCATTTTAAAATAATATCAACTTGCTAAACTGTATGCAGAGCGCATTGGAATAGCTTTTGCGGAGCAGAATAAGACTGATGACAATTTCACTCCTTTTGGCACAGAAAAGCCAGCAGCAATGAACAGTGATATCACCCGCTACATTGTATAGGAACATATAAGTGACATGTCATTCAATGTAATTTCTAGAAGCAATCTGATCAAAGGTCTGACAGACATTCAAGCTCAGAAGAGACTGTAGACAGCTATGCCCCTTTGAACAACACTTACAGCTACCACCTTTCTCCTGATGGCAAAAACGACTAACACCATCACACCCCAAAAAGAGCACCAAGCAAACATCAATTCAGCAGTGCGGGCTACATTATTAGCATCAGTGAATGCTGTTGGGACCTCCACTCTGACTTTTTGATCTGAGAGACTACAATATTTTTTTTTGCAAGAGGAAACCATACTCTTTGACCCATTGTTTCTTTTTATCTGTCTCAAACCCATGATATTTTCTTTTTTTTTTTTTTTTGCATGTAATCCCTTGTAAGAAACTGCCACAGTTCTTGGAAATCAAAACCTAGGAGTTAAACCATTTATATAATCTGACACACTTTAAAGAAGTCTAGTACATTAATGAGGCAGTTTGCCTTTGGAAAAAAAAAGACTACCATAACAGATTTATAAAAGTATCTTTTATAAACATATCTTATTCGATCAATGGATTGCTGTCAGAATAAAAACTTCCTGAGCTGCAGTCCTATTTTTTTTTTTTTTTTTTAACATATGTTGCTACTCTCCAAGCCTTTTAGCTGAAGGTTTTATCACTACATCCTAAAGAACATGTCAACTTCCTGCTTCTTTAATTTGCTCCCTCACCTTCCATGAGAAAGGCTAGTACAGGAAGAGACACAGCAGGGAAAAAAAAATCCAGAACTTTCAGCAGAAGTCCTTGTTTTTGTTTTAAGTAAGAAGTGCTCTACAAAGTTAGTATTTTATAATATACAGTCAGTAACATGGCAATCTCAGAGACGCTCCCTGACAAAAGTCTGTCAGAGCATGAATTATATAACCTACTAACCAAGGAATTATATTTTCCTTTGGAGCAAGAGCTTACCCCAGGCAGCAGTACCCCAAAGCGTACTCAGTCTTTTCCCTGGCCAGCAAAGACACCTCCGCCTTATCAACAATGATGACAACAATAATCTCCACTTGTCTTTGCTTTGATTTACTTGGCTGTAAAAAGGAAACAACATTTCCCTTTCTCAAATTCTGATATTAGAGTTCAATTTCAACATGGCAGTTACATTGAAACTGAACAACTCCAATGATCTCATTGTCATTTCAGCTACTTTCATTCAGCTGTGTGTATGCACTACTGCTGGATGTTAACTGGTATGAGTAAGGGAAGATTTTTTTCTTTTATCTCTTTGACTTAAAGGGAAAACTTGAAGCAATTGTGCAATGCAGGGCAGCTGATCCTTTTACTGAAATGTTTTAGAATTTTATTATAATGTAACAACAACATGGCACTAAAGAGCAGTGAGCATGAAAAAACAGGTACAACTAAGTAAGCTTGTGTCTGATGTATTTCAGACTGCCACCCTGCTTCACTAAGGATGAGCCTCAAAATTACTTTCCTAGTCCACGCACTTTCACTTGCATGCTTTTCTTTTGCTCATGTCTACACTGCATTTGTATTTGCAAATCTCTTAATATCATTAGACTGCACTTAACTATACTTCTATTCACCTTGTACATGCTTCTATCCAACTTCAGCTCCAAAATCCTCATGTAGCTGCAGCAAAGTATATGACATTAGCCAGAAGAAACCTAATTTGTAAGATAAGATGACTTACAAATAAAGTTCATTCAAGTAATCAAGTAACCAAACTTTAATGATACTCCCATGACTGCCACATAATGTTGCATCAAGGAGTCTTCTATGACTGCTTCACTAGTTGTAGTGTAATACTTTGTTCTTGCATTAAAAAAAGCAGCATTACTACAGCCCCTGCAGACTTGTATACAAGTTATGGGGAATTTATTGTATTAGCAGTTCACATCTGAATTGTTTCAGATTCAATGATAGCTTCATATGATTACATACACTTTCCAGCTATGTGACTGAGGTAATTACAAAATGCTTAATGACCATAAAAGCTGCATATTCCTCGTGAAGCATTAGAAGACATGAACAATTATATTTGTTACGGTTCTCCCTATCTCTTATTTTTCTATAGAGATTATTGGCTAGCAAAGCTTAGCAGTGAATTTCATTAGCTGTCTTGCAATTTATTTTTTTCTTGAATATAAATACTTTTCTGCAAACAGGAGGAGCAGAAAGTATATATCATTTCACTGAAAAAAAATTTCCCCAAACACAGCTGGCCTCATCTAACAGTGGCTATCCTATATCATTTGTGAAAGCAACCTTGTGAAAGCAAAGCTGGAACATTCATGCAACTTTTCAGGGAAGAAGTAAACTATTTCACGTATCCTCTGCAGGAAGTTCATGAGCAATTTATTTAATCAAAGAGAATTTTACAGATCCTCTGTACAGTCAAAGATAGTCTTTCTTATCTCTTCTAGCCAGTATTTGTGCACACCCTGTTCATCCCCATAGTCCTTCAAATTTGGATGTCTACATGTAAACACTGTCTAGCTTTGGAAGAACCAGATCAAAGATTATCCTTCACAGCTTCAATGTTTCCTGTATTTACCACCTCTGACAAATTGCAAACAAACACTTAACCACATTTACAAAACAAATCAGCTACAGTTTGGGGGAATAAAGAATAAGATTCTACTAGAATTCAAAACGTTTTAGAATAATTTATTACATTGGAGTAACTTTGAATGTTCAGATCAGGCTACTCCTCCAAAGCTTCTGTGTGAGACTCTGTTATGCTAAGTATGGAGAGATTTCACTGCTGCTGTGTTTGTTCCGCAAAGAACATCCTGGCAAGTGAAAAACGCAAGCACACAATGTAAGATTCGTGAAAACAAGATTGGAAGCAGCCAGCTCAGTTTCATACTGCAAATTTTTGGCAGACATTCAACTCCTTCTGCTGTTTTTCTCACAAACACATCTATCTGTGTGATGTCACCAGATTCAGCAAGGGAGGGAGCCAGAACAAATTGCACTGACAGTGTCTTACAGCCTGCCAGCCTCTCAGCACATGTTGTTACTATACAAAGGATGTCTAGAAACCAAACGCGCTCTACGGATTCACAGACTGTACCCCCTCCTAAAGGCAATTACAAAGAAGTGCCTATGGAAAAAGTGTGGGGGGGAATTTTTAAACCTCAGTTTTGGCCAATCCATCTGCTTTGCAGTCTTCTTAATTTAGGAGAAGTGAGGTAGGAAACTCCTCAAAACTCAGTGTCAACTCTGCAGCCCACACTGTCACAGCGGTCACTGTCAGTAACCTGAATGCACTTTGCTTCCTGCAGACATTTTAACACCATCAGAGGCTCACTAGATACCAGGACCGTCTTTGCCCCCATCATCACACATCTGCTTGTAGTAGTCATTGTGGTTGGAATCGAGTAGGTGTAAAATTAAAGCTAGTGTAAAAGAAACACATACACTCACACCAACTTCCCCCCCCCCCCCTTTGCTCTTTAAGACATCCTGAATATGAGCCCTCCAGAGAGAGAATCTACCACAACTAGTATTTACAGAACCATCCCCACTACAGTACATTTGTTTCTTAGCTAGAAGTTATCACCCAGGAGCACTGAGAGATGGCTTTTGAGAATTCATGCTAGGTAATGTTCTTTTGCGTGTCTGTTTTTAAACAATTGACAAACCATTACTCCGCACTTCAAATAGCCCATGCTGTTGCAAAGGTCTGCCTCAAATGTTGAAGCTACTGGAAAGAGTAGATGAACCAGAAAAGCCAGAGGGGAAGTACAACCTACACCACATGAAGAAAGTGATTTAAAACATGAGGAAACATGTTTCAGTGAGCAGGGCATCACAAAGCCTGGATCCCATGCCTTTTGGATCAGTGGCTGGGGAAGAAAATCACTTCAGTTCCATGCCTCAATAAAATCAGAACTAATGAATTTTATATTACCAAAGTAATTTTACAAATAATGAGGGTTTTGTTGTATATAGGGAAACCAGCATAATTTGGGAAATACTATTCAGTAATATCAACTTGTGGCAGCAATGGGTTCAGTTTTTCAAACCTGGTGAACGACTCACCCTTCTTCTATCTGAGTTACCAAATCACAATTCTTAACGTTCTCTCCAGACAGTATGGTGAAGAAAAAATACAAAGCAACTGAGAGTAAAAACAGAAATTCCTTAAAATACTCTTTGTGCTCAAGAAAACAATGCTAAATATATTTTAATAGACACATGAAAAACTATTACAATAACACATGTATGTATGTTTGCCTCTGTCAATGGATATTTTGTCTCCAATTCACTTAGTTGAGTCTCACTTGAAAGAAAGAAGCATATTTATATGGCAGAATGATGGCCTACAACATGAGGCTACATTAAAACAAGTGTAAGGGAGAAGAGATAAAAAAAGTATACAGAAGAAATGACAAGCATGAAATACAGACCTCTTCCTAAGAGAAACATAAAAGGGTCATTTAAAAAGAAAAATCAAAGGACATTCAAAATAAGTGCTGCTGTTTGAGGAAGGACTGTTACAATGGAGAGAACATCTGAAATGCTGCTACAAGAGTAAAGTGAAGTGCTCTTCACTTTAATAGCTTAGATATTAGCGCAGTATATACAGGCTGAATTCTATGCAGTGGTTATGACATCTGGAAACCTATGAAAAAAAGCAATGCGGATACTACTTGGGGCTGACATGCAAACTGAAGAAATTGCCTTACTATTAGACATGCACATGATGAGAACTTTACAGAATGTCAACTGGAAATGTTTAGACAGTCAATCGTTAAATAACCTTCCCAGAGCTAGCAAGTCCTCTAATCAGAGGATTAAAACAATTCAAGATTTGTACGTCACAATCAGAATCACATGCCAAGACTTCCTGCCTGCAAACTGGGGCGGGGGCAGGAGGGAAGGGAGGCTCAAATTTCTTTTTTTGCAGTATAAAGAAACTCCCTTCATTTGACACTGATTCAGGAACCTGGCAGTTCAGGTTATTAAAGTTTTCTTTACCCAAAGCTATATCCTGTAAGTTCTCTCCTATACTTTGTCCCAGCTTCCTAATTTTCAAGAAAATAAAGGATGCTTGTCTTAGGAGCAACAGATGATTATATCACTCAATTTTAGATGAAATAATATTTCTAAGAAGTCATAGACTTCCACAGCTGCAAAAGCAAAACACACCCCTCAAATCAACAGCAAACTAAAATCTTAACTCCTTTCATTGGAAACAGTTTGCATTCCATGTTACTTTGGTTTTCACAAAAAATCAGGAACTTCAGTGTTGACTTTGATTTCTAAAAATACCAAATTACTTGGGCGAAGAGACTTTTGTAAACACCGAAGTAATTTCTGTGCATATAGGTAATTATTCCATCTTTAAATACTGTACACTGCTTTACTTCAACGTTACCTGCATCCCTAAAAGAAGGGAAAATACTTCAGTTAGAAAACAAACATGAATGAACAAAAATATTTAACACAATGCAGGGGCCCACATAAACATGATAACAGAGAAGGCACAAAAGGAACTGTGAATGAGAATTTAGTGCATGTTAAAAATACTTATCTGATACAAGGCTGCTATTTGTAGTTTACTCAGAATACCCACACAAGTGCAACTATGGGACCAAATCCTACTCATTTTTTGAAGCTCTACCACCTTGAACATGAAATTGGAGGGAAAAAAGAAAAACAGTCCATATAATTCTTCACTATCAAAATCCACTGCTCAATATAACACTCTTGACAGTAAGATTTAACGAAGTCCCACATTCTTGACCCACAGTCCTCATTCAGTGCTATTCCCCTTCCCTGCACCCCGTGCAGTCTGCACAAGCATAGATGATTCCCACATGAGCAGCCTTATACAAGCGTGGCAAAAACCCAAACAGGCACATATAAAACCTTTTCCAAACAGGTCTGCTGCTGAGAGACTGCCCATACAAAGGTACCCTGAATTTACAAAGCCAGGTGAAGTCTGTGCTGAAGTAAGGCAGGCAGTCACTGTATTTTCAGATGTATATTTAAAAAAAAAAAAAAAAAAAATTGGTAGCAGCACAAAGCAAGTGCATCATCTACTTTTTCCTGAGATCACTCTAGAGATTTTGCATGCATCTTAATGATTAGTGGCTTCTGAAGCTTAGTCATTGTAACATTGAGCAGCAGAATTACTTTCTTTCCTTCCACACACACCTTCAAGGAATTCACTATGAGTCCAGACAAGTTCAGAGATCCAGCACTCCAATCAAAACACCTCATTACTAAATATCCAGGATTGAGTCTCAAAGACTGAGGAGAAACTTAATGCCTGGGAGAGGCTGTATATTGTTGAAGAATTTTAAACGAAGTCAAACCTACACACACACACATCTAAAATCTGTATCTGTCACCAATTTTTCAGGACTTTTAAGATTAGATGGGACACTTCAACAGAAATGGGGAGAAATGCATAGAAATGGTGATTTCCTTTATAATTCAGAACACCTTTAGTTTTGACATAATTTCCATTTTACACATGGATAAATGGAGACAGAATGGTGACTCAACTTGCTGATAAAGATTTAAAAGCAAAGATTCCAGAAAAAGGAAGAGCTGCATTATCATATTTTTAATAACACTTGATACACAGCTAAATAGCTGCACAAGATCCATAATTTGTTCTATCCAATTTTCAGAAATACAGTGAACTGATAGAGGTATTGATAATTAGAAGTTTTAGTAATTCATAGGTCTTCATAGAAACATGCTTGGAAGATTTGGTATTTTCAACCCAGAATTCATTGTTCATGCATGGGTCCACAGACTGGTTAACTGGCCTTCAAATGTAACTCAAAACAAGCAAATATATTATCAATGGGATTGTTTGCTATGCAAGGGTCATTCTTTTTGGACACCCTTTTCCCTCTTTTCAATCTCACTACAAGTCCAGATTTACCACAACAGCAGTAACAATGGAAAGACTGACAGATTCTTGGACAATGAAACAAGCAACGAGCTACAATTTCTCATCCAATACCTGAAGCAGTATTAGTAGCTGTTCCAAGGAAAGGTGTTCACACAGTCAGAAAAAATTGGTGAGGACAGAAAAATTAAGTCAGATTTACACAACAAATAAAGACAAAACCTAAATAGGTAGAACAAAGACTAGCATGACTTACCACAACTTATTAGGATAAATTTAGTTTGAAACCCTTTAATGAGGCAAGTAGGAATAAAACATATCTACCCACCTACTCCACAGAGGACAGAAGTCAAAGGACTCAGCAGCCTGTCACACATAGGATTTGTTTACCAGGTTTTCTGTTGATTGTATATTTGTACTTATTTTAAGAACATAGAACCTATCTTTCAACTAAAATGACATTACTTCATTTCATATTTATACCTTTTTAACTGTTTTTCCTGCCACCACTATGACTTAAGATAAAATTGCTGGGAAACTAGGGGAAGGGCAGGGACAGAATTATCCGCCCTCATTCTCTCTGCTGTTTCTTCCCTTGCTACATAACAAAGCTAACACTGGAATCAAGCTGTTGTTTATTTAGCAACGTTCTCCATCAGCCACCCTCCTCCCTGTCTGGCTACACTTTAAAGCTCTGTAGTAAATAAGGTTCCTTTATTAACCAAACTTCAGAGATGTGTCATTCCATATCTGTCAACAATCTCCAGGACAGAAAGGACTAACAACAGGGATCCAACCAACATATTGGACTAGTCTCCCCCTTTTTAACCAGCTATCCTATACTTAGCTTCTGCTGAAACTGTTGTAGAGAATGCTGTTAAAAACACTTCCTCCACAGTAGTTCCCCATTGACGTAGGTACTCATCACAACATCTGATGTCTTCCCACAGTCATAAACTTTGCCTTTAAGTTACCATTACTCCAAATACTGCCAGAGCCCCTCTTGGTATCATTGCACACCATTTCACCCTAAATGCACCACCTCATAGCATCCATTCATAGCTGTCCACGACAGTAACATTTCTGACATGCTTACATTTGCTCTATTACTAAGAGCTACTTTACCTGTTCACTAATCGAGTGAATCAAGTTCAAAGTAATTTTTTAGCACTGAGTTTCCAGAGTTACAGAGAGTACAGATGGAGGCCATCTGTTATCAACCACAATTTTTTTTAGACAGAACTACAGCCTTCTCTTCCACAGAACCAGCTGGAAGAGAGTGAATCCTAATCCTCCTCCAGCTGGGAGCCAAAGCTTGAAGAGCACCCTTGGAGAGCAAGGGTGAGCTCTCAAAATGTAATTACAATGCTCTGGTTGCAGATCATTTATGTACTCCACCCAAAACAAACCAATCCACAAATAACTTCCTTACCCGTAATGTCTTAAAGTCCTTTGCTTTAAGACATGGAATTAACAGTTATTAACCTAAAACAGGCACAATATAGCAATAGCTATTGTATGCTTAAAGGCCTTCTAAACAACTATGATGCCCTCAAAGCATATGAGCTTTCTAAATAGATAGAAAAAGTTTGGCTTCATGTGATAAACACGAGTGCACACTGGGATCTAGAACTATTATTTGCAAGAGGGAAGGCCTAAAGGATGCTGCATGTATAATAACCCACAGTTAAAGTGATTGATAAGTACCAACAGATATAAATAGCAACACAAAACCAGGAAACAGACATGCCATAGGGAACACATGTGAGACAGCAGCACAGGGAATATGCTTTAAATATTCCTCCTGTTTTTCAGCCACAGGAGTTTCCCTCGTGGTTTTTTTTTTTCCCAGGAAGCACTTTCAGAATTTTGTTTTTTTACTCTCAGCTGTACTGCAGGACAATATTAAGATATTTACTTAAAGGTTGCTACAGCCATATCCAGTTTTAACTGACATAAAAGACAGTTTCAAGGAGAGTGCAAATGGAGATCAATTAATACCATCTGTATTTTCCTTTTAATTGTGGAAGAAACAGTCATACTATTGTCCTGAGATCAAATTTCAAATGCTCTGGAAACATTCAACATGTACATCAATAATTTCAACCTCTCCTTCAGTTAGCTGATGTGTTAACATACTTTTTTTTTTTTTAATAATAACAATTTTACAGAAATTCTTACAGGCTTTTAACCTGTGTTCTGTAACAAGTGTCAACAAAACAAAAGCAGAGCAAGCTGTCTTTATCTAGACCTTCCAGCCTTAAGACCTGCATCTTCCTATAGCTTAGTTCCTCACAACAATGTACCAGGAAAGAGCTCTTTGCTCTTAAACAGTACTAAATATTACTGTGTTGTAGTAGTGCAGTAATTCTTGCATTGTAGTAATACCATATTAACTATTAAACAGTACTTGTTAATTGTAGTCATACTGCAAAAAAATCATGCATAGACCACATAAATGGTAAATGTAATTCCTATTCTTAAATACGTTATTACTATTTTTGTTGACAGTGAATGGATAAACAGAACATGCAGGATAGTGAAACAATACACCTTAGCATTCTGGGGACAACAGCTTTAGCATTTATCAAAAACTGCTGCATTAATAAGGTAACACAGTTTGCCTGGACTTTTATACAAGTACTACATTCTGATCTCCCACATCTTCATTGGTTTTTGACTAAAGCTAGTATTCAAGCTGTAGCTGGATTCCTCCTTCTAGCTTGACCATCATACTACACAATTTTAAAGTCATGCTAAGTGATTCCAAAGGAAGATATACCCTGCAGTAAGTACTGCCATAATACACTGTCACAATTTTTTGTGATCTCAAAACCATGAATGCATTTGTTTTGTAATAACTAAAAGACATGATTAAAATTTTCAGCATGTAGCTAATATACCATGACCTTTATTTGTTACATAGATAGTATATACTACCTTGTGCTCTCCATCTCTTATTTCACACTAAATGCCAACTTTCTAAAACAAAATGCTTTTCAGTTACACTTTTGTACAGCGCCGACACAGTATGACTTGAACTACTAGATACCATAGCCCTACAAATAAAGGCTACTGTACCAGTAAGAGCTGTTCAGGAAGACAACCCAGGGCTTTCCAGACCAACATAGGTTCAGTGAGCTCTTCTGTTTCAACAAAATGGGGGGGGGGGGGGGGGGAGCAAAGTTATCTATTTCAAAGTTTCTGATCAAAAAAGACTCTTAAAAGTATTGCAATCTGCAGTCCTTTCCCCCATCATTCTAAAGATGCAGCACACAACTGCATAGGAAGTTTCTCACAATTAAATATATAATATGCATTTGATAGCCATACTTAAGCAGCAGACACTCGTTACTTTTTGGGCTTCAAATGCACAAATAAAGTATTTCAAACTAAGTGCCTATAAGAAAGGGAGAAATCAGTCTTTCTTGTCTGGCAAATGCAACCCACCTTTTGTGCCAAAACGTAAGCAAAAAAATAAAGGTATTAGTGGTACAGATAAAACAAAGGTATAGCAGGTTGCATGGCCAACTTAATAGCATGCAACCAAGGCCTCTGATGATGTGCCAGCTCACAATAGAGATGATTAAAGAGGCTACCGCCCTGTGCTGCCTTCTCTGTCCCTTCATCGAAGATTCTCTCCCTCCAGCAGCAGCAGCTGAATTTCACAACACAGAACATTAGCTTAAACCAACAATTTCATTTAATAGTAATAAACTGGGCTACAAACTACAGCAGTTGAGGAGCAAAACACCAGTTTATCTTTGCAATGGCTGTGGTAACCTCTGGCAGAGATGCAAGGTGTCAGTATGAGTAAGATAACTTCCTAAATAATCTCTACAGCACCTGTTCCAATCATGAACACACACACACAAAAAAAACAAACCACCACCCACACAAAACTAAAAACCCAATCAAGGGGTGGTGAAATATCCCAGAAAATTTCATCAAGATACTAAGTTTTTTCTGCATACTCGTGTCAAGCCTTTCCATTCCCAAAGACATCTCAATAGCCAGTATATGTTAAAACAGTATCATTGTTTATTGTTTAGCTTTTATAAAGATGCCAAAAAAATTCTGCCCTCAGCTGTCTAAAGATATATGGCACTCATTTAAAGATAAGTTATGGTTGTTTCCAAAGCAGCACCAAAGAATTTTCTCTCTCACCTCAGAAAAAGCATTTTTTAAAATAATAATTAGTAGGAAGTTTCAAGAAATAAAACTGTTCCTCTGAACAAATACTAGCATACAACCATTTTTCATCAAAATACTTTAAAAAGTAAAAATCCTGTTTCAGTCTGCAAGTATACTAATTACACATGAAACAGAAGTGACAGTTATACTTTAGAGAAATCTTTCATGCATATTTAATCAGGGCTTTACTGTAGAAATTGCACTGTAACAGTGGGATTACTTATTTTAGAATCTAGCTTGCACAGTATTGCTCATTCCCTACAAATGTCACTGATGGATGGTGGACTCGGTGCCGAACGTTCTTTGCTCCACGCTTATCACCTCTTTGGCTGACCTAATGTAGGAGACCGACATTTACACTTCCTCACTTCCAGCTATGTTGAAGGAATAGTGCTTGCCTGATACTTACCCAAGAGGCAGCAACTCAACCGTCTCCTCTTTCATTACAATTTCAGGACGAACTCCCTTTACTTTTAGGTATTGCAACAATTTGCCACCCCCCACTCTTCTTTCTTTCCACAACAGGGGTGGGTATTGTGAATCTTACCAGTCTTTCACGTATCATAGAAACAACACCAATGTCAAGTCCAGCATTTAGTCCAAAACATCACAAGGACTGCAAAAATAGCTCTTAACTGCAATTCCCATTTTAGCTTCTAAACTACAGGAAACTGAAAAGAAAGAAAAGACCACTTCCCTAAAGCCTACACCTGAGTGAAGGCACACAGAGCACTTAAAACTGAAATTAAAGACAGCTCTCTTTGTCAGCCGTTGTCACTAACAGATAAGCAAATTTCAGCACTGAGCTCTACCCATCAGCAGGTTTTTTTTCCTGTTTGCTTGTTTTCATCCAAGTAGTGTTTTTAGGCCAGGGATTTCAAAACCATAATGTCAGCAGCATGTCATTACTACCTGGTAAACCATGATAACTTGCCAGTTTTTGTTCCCTTGAACGCTAGAATGTGGTATTCACAGAACACCGAAATAAAAAAAATAAGATCTGAAAAAAAGCAAATAATATTTACTAAACAAAGCTTCTGTAGTGCTGCTTTATGTTTATTTTGTTTAAAAAATGTAAGCCTCAACTTTCATAGACCTCCTGCAAGGTACTCAGTTTCATAACACACAGCAAAATACCCAGAATTGAATGTTCACTTCTAGGCATCTAAACAAAAGTGACACTGCTATCAAACAGACAGGTAAGCACTTGCAGCAGAGTGGAAGCTTTGAACAAATGAAAGGAAGAAATATTACATCTTTAAGATTCATAAATTTGGATCATATGATATATAGAGACTTCTTAAATGGAAGGTAAAGACCAAACAGTGCAAGGATAAAAGATTAACAACAGCAAACAAGAGACAAGTCATTACGATTTCTCAGGTTTGGGAGGTCAAGCTTTTGCTCATGTTGCTGCCAAGGCTCTTCTAAGAATCAAGGGAAACACTGTCACAATACTCCCAAAGAATCTGTACTGAATAATGCCATTAAAGAAAAAAAGGAAAAAAAACAAAACAAAACACACCCCCCAAAAATCCCTCACCACTCTCAAGCACCCAATAAGTCAAGAAAATTACTACAGCATAGTAAGCCTTTTGCACCTGCATAACTGGTTGAGATTTAACACAAAACAGAGTGAAGGAAGATTATCACATAGTGTCTGCATTAAAAAAAAAAAGCCAAACAAAAAAACCAAAAAACAAACTGTCTTAAAAATCCTGTGGAATAGGAACTGTTCTTTTGGCTTCCACTGACTTGCCAGTCAATTAATGCTGGCAGAATCTACGCAGATGTTTTAATATAATATTTTCAAAATTACTTCAAGAAACTAGTATGAAACTCAACATGGGTTACACAGCACAGAGATGGTACATGAAGAGCAGAAATCTAGGATGTTAGTTTAAAACACACACACAAAAAAATCTCAGAATGATTTATTGAAGAAATACCTTGCAAAATTTGTACTATATTACTGTGCATTCTAACATTACTAACAACCCTTTTAGTGGTCAAGCTGCTCAGACCTGAGCAGGTGGAAAGGAATTAGGGAGCATATCTAACAGCCCAAAATGCAGATACATATACATGTACAAATACATATACATGTTTATATTTAAGCACACATGCACACACAAGAACCTGACACACACATTTTTCCAGGGGACAAAAAACAAACCCCAGACCAAATTCAGTATTTACAGTAGCCCATATTATCATTCACCACTCTGATATATCCCATTTTAAGAAAACCCCAGGGACACTTCATCTGAAAAAATATCAAGCTGGTCCTGAGTTTTGGCATATTACAAGATGACTGAATAGGCTGTGAAACATACTGTGTTAATAATAATATGCACAGCTAATATTTTCCACTGTTACTACCACCCTCAATCCAGCTGCCTCATGTGCCAGGCTTGTTTATATCCAGTTTTCATACAATTTTACAGCTATACTGATTTCATTACTGATATAGTTGGAGAAGTACATAGGAAACATTTGTAGACAGAACACTTGAAAAAAGGATAGAGGAAGCTGCTGAAATTTTCAGCATAGTAATACTTACTTCCTACGTTCCACCAGCCCACAACACAACGCTCTGACTAGTTAAGTAGTGCATCCACAGTAGAGCTCCCACAGTTGAATTAGAACTTCAGAGAAACTTTACTAGTGATAAAGCAGCTGTGCAGATTTTTTTTTTTTTTTTAAGGAAGACAACTCCTACAGTAGTTTTAAGTCTTCAAACCCTAATAGATCATAAAGCCGCCCTCTCACCAGAGAGCGAAGCTGACTGGAAACTCAAAGAACTCATCCCTGAAGAGGATATTCACAACAACAAAAAATTTCCAACACTGCTGAAAAATGTATCTATTATGGATAGAAAAAATAATTTTCACATTGTAGAAGTCCTGGAGACTAGTAGTGCAAAGATATGAATTACTGGCAAATTGGTCTTCAATAAACAAAGACAGACTTCCGTTTTACTCTGCTTCCACAGTAGCACAAGGACAGGAAAGATAATGACCGGGTATGAATGTCACTCCCAACAACTTCATCTTGAGGTTTGAGTGGAGGGTCAAAGCCCTTAGGCATGCAGAAGGATGGAAGAAAGGAGGGGAAAAAAGCATAAAAATAAGAGAAAACAATAGAAAAATACTTCGGTTTGTATAACAAACTATATTTAAGGAGGGTCAGGGGAGGCACACAAAAGGGAACAGAAGTCCATGAGTGTACATTCCAGAATTTCCATGCTCTCTACGTCCTCCGATTTCACTCTTCAACTACTATATCCTATATACCTTTTCTTCCTATTTCACAACAAAGCTGTTCTGGGACAGAAAGTGATTTTTTCATTGTTAACAAAGAAAGCCTCTATGACAGCATTAGGTGGCAATTACTAACCAGCGCTTCACTATGTTATGTGTATTCAAATAAGAAGCTGAACTGGCAGTCAAACAAAAATGTGAAAATAAGTGATGATCTCAACTTTGCTTTGCAAATCCACCTCACCTTAAAGGGAGGAGGCTTACTTCCTATGTTTTGCTAACGTAACTATAGTAAGCCTGTTATCATACATTCAATTCCGCTGTACAGAAACGTTAAGAGGTAAATTCCCCACAGTAATTCATTTGCAGTTTTCAGGTCCAAAGTACAAATTATGATCTATTACGCTTCCTCTGATCACACTTAGAAATTTGGACACAGTAGGATCCTAAATGCACATTAGTAATTTCTAACTTACAAGACGCAAGTTAAACAAATCATTGACCTCAAATTCTGACTCTGTATTGACACAGACAATCGATTGTATTGACATCAATCACAAGAAAACGCCCACGCAAACTGGGTCTTACCTTATCCTTTTCATGGGGAAGGAGACACACTGGAGGGAGACAGGAAAGAGACTCAAAACTCTCCTTCCCATCAGCATTAGTGGTTGCTTTAGTGTTGAGTTGGTACAGAGGTCCATCTTTAAGGAGCCTACCATGGCCAACAGCACGTTTGACAGCTAATCGTAATTGCTGGTGAAAAATGGAGGCAGCGCTACCTCCAAATAATGCAGACACATCTTTCTGACCTTTCAGAAAGCGCTCGATGTTCTTCAAGGATGAGCCACTAGACTCAGCCAAGCCCTCAATTGCCCGTTTGATAAGTTTATTCCAGTCCACGTTTGGTTTACCATCCAACTTGCCATGGTTCCGAGGCTTCGGAAGTGCTATTCTCCCAGGATTATCAGGATCCTTGTAGGAGTTGAGACCCTTGTTGGAGACTTTTAAAATAGTTCCATCTTTAACACTCAACTCTAACTGTTCCAGAACAGTTTTGCGGTCCAAACCATGTGAAGACGACACTGCATTGCATATCCTCTCCTCCGAAGGACGCTGTTTTTGCTTCTTTACCTTTTTGATTGCCTCCAAAATCCACTCTGTATACAGCGGGTTGGCGAGTTTTACCATGGTGAAGAATTCTGTATATCCATAGAGTCGTTATCCTTTATCCCGATGCCGAAAAAGTTTCACACGATGAGAAAACAGATTCTCGAATGATGGGAACCAGCTAACCATAGCATACACGTTTTCTGTTCTGAATCACTCCTCCTTTCTCAAACATTATTTGTTTTCACACTGAAGAGAGGAAAGCAAAACAATTAGAAATTTCCTCATTGTTTGCAATAAATCCCGTAACAGCTTCAGAGAAGGTTTTTCCACAAAGGTATAAAGATTTCAGCATATCTCACCTCAGCTTCTGGTCTGCACACTCACAATCAGAAGAACTGTAACATTAGGCCTGGAAGAAAAGGAGAGAGACATTTCCAAAGAACAGTTAGAAAAAAAAAGAAAAAAGAAATTAGGAGCCAACATTAATTCATTAAACACACAGCAGAGTTTTAATCCACTACTACAGTTCCGAAACACTGAAGTAACACTTAAGGTTTTATCTTCACTACTAATAAAAGCATGCTTTAACACTGAAATAACCCCATACAACCTAGAGAAAAAAATGTGTCCTTTTTATTTCAATCCATAAATCAATATAAATTCTATACCAAGTTTTATATCATTGCTGAGCACAACCTAAATTAACATCGGGGGGGGGGGGAGCCCACAAAAAAGATCTTAAAAAAGCAGCAGCTCTCTTCATTTTTGCACATGGAAGACGCTACCTGAAACTTCAACAGAAAGCAGTAGGAATAGCCAAGAGTCTTGAGCAAACAGCAAGAAACTTTCAGAGCTCTTCCAGGACCGTAATCATAGGTCTGATTCCCTCCTGCTAAGAAAAGCTATGACAGTTGTTCCACCAAGGAAAAAAGTGAAGAAATGCAGCTGGAGATTGTAATTAAATGTTCCACTTTCAGAGACCATAGAAAAGAAGAATACAACATTATAATCTTCAATATAGATGAGGCACACTGAAAACACTTGAGAACAAAGTAACAGGTGACCATACACAATGAAGAAGGAATGCTTATGACACTGCTAATTAAAGATGCAGATGGAAGGATACGAGGCTCTACTTCGCAGCCTTTAGTTGTCTTTAACAAAGACTTTTTCTAAATGTGATAACAGTACGTTGTGCTGAAGTTCTACTGCAAAAGTACACTAACTGAGAAGGATTTATAAACTGTTTATTACAAGGAATAACGATTTTCTGCAAGAGGAGTTTTAGTCACAAGCTAGTCGTCAACACAGTTCTCCCATTCTGCTTTCTAGTAAGTACTGAAGAATGTATCAACACACAGAACACATTTGCATACAGACAGCAGACTCAATTGCACAGCTCCATACAGCCAGTACTGGAAAGATTCAGAACTACTGTTTAGACCAGAAAGGATGCAGTGCTTGCCTAGAGTTCTTTTACCCCGCGAACAACAGATGTAAAGGGAAACATGGTCCCCGAGACCTGCCTGCCTGGCAAAGCGAAGCTGCGCTCCTGGAGTGCCACAGCACGCCACGATTCCGGGGCCAAGGAGGACGCAGTGCTCTGTCCCCAGCAGAGCTCCCTGCGCAGGACGTTACGTAACCGCCCGGCCAGGCTGGGGCGATACCGGGACGGTCCCAACGCCGGGTCGCTCACTCGCTCGCTATCTGCGTGACAAGCGGCCCCTGCACCTGCTACCGCTCATCCCCATCCCTATCCCGGACAGGCCCTGCACACGGCGCCCCGAGGGGCGCGCTGCCTCAGTCGAGGGACTCGCACCAGCGGAATCAGGAGAAACAGGGCGCAGGCCGCAGCCCCGACAGCCACCCGGGCCCCACGCCGTTCTTCACTCCCATGGAGACGGGTAGCGCGGCCCGACTCTCGTACCGGTTCGGCTGGGCCCGCGCCCGCCTCAGCCGCGCTCTCTCGCGCCAGAGGCAGAGAGGAGCTCAGCCCACGACCACCCGGCCTGAACCGCCCGCCTCATCCGCGCCGTGCTGCGGCCGCCGCCTCCCCAGGGTGTAGGCCCGGCGGGCCCCAGGGGAGCGGGCGGCCAGGTCCGGGCCTGGCGCAGAGCGGCGGCGGGGCCGGAACAGGCCGCGAGCCTGGAGCGCCCAGTGGGCCTTCCCCTTCCCCAGGCCACGGACCTCGCCAGCCGCCCGGCCCCGAGTTCCTCGGCACTGGGCACCCGAGCCGGGGTGGTCCCGCCAGCGCTACTTACCGAGGCCTGCGAGAGACGGGAACCGAGAGGCAAAGGCCGGACGGCGGCGAAGCCCGAAACTGACACGGCGGCCATCTTGGGTCCGGAGCTCTGCGGCGGGGGGAGGGGGCGTGGGAGGGGAACAGCCCGCGGCGGGCGGGGGCGCGCGCGGGGAACAGCGCGGCGGGGCGGGAGCGGCCGCCGCCGGGAAGAGCCGCGGAGACGGGGGCTGCGGCAGACCGGGCCCTTGGCGGGAGCGCGCGGCGGTGAGAGGCGAGGCCGCTCCTAGTGCAGCCGGGGCGGCCAGGCCGCTGCCCCGGGGCCAGCTGCCGAGGGCGGCCTGCGGCGTCATGTGGGTAGAGTGTGCGGGGCCGGGGCGGGATGGCGGCGGCGCTCGGTGACGGCTGACTGGAAGCAGCACTTGGGCGGGCGCCGCGAGAGCGGCTGCCGACGGGGACGTCTCGCTACGGCTGTGGGGGGCCTCCGCGCTCCGAAACCGCGAGGCTGCGACCAGGGTATGGCTACCGGCTGCTCCGACCGCCGAGAACCAGGCGAGAACGGCCGGGCGGCGGGAGGGCTTGGGCTAACGATCGTACTCTGGTGATAGATGGTTATAACCTGTAAGGTAGGAAATTTGTTTCTTAGGCTTAATTAAGCTTGCGCTTGGAACAGCGGCTCTGGATTTTTCTGACTTCAAGGTACCGAAGTGATTTAGAATTCGGAAATAACGATACCATTTAGCTTGGAGAGCAGGTGTGCTTTGCCTGTACCTCTCAGCTGCACGTGTTTAAAGCCTGCTCTATCCTTAGGCATCTTTGTGAGCTAATTCGTGTAACTTTCTGACATCTTTGATACATCTTAGTTTGTAGAGTAAAAATATGCTGCCAAAACATTAGCTGTTCTACACGGAAATAACTTGGGAGCTATCCAGGTACTTTGGTCTTGGTTCCGCAGAGCTGGCTGTTTGTCACCAAAATCAAAAGGGGTCTGTCCGAGAACAGAGGTCCACCCTTGGCTAATTTATAGAACAGCAAGGTTCTCTTCTGCTCTGCAGAGGTATAACGTTGGACTAGCATGTGCTGAAAGTTGGCAGAAATGAGCAAAGAGCAAATTCTCATTTTACAGCATTCTCTCCTAAGTTATATTTGATTGAAAGAGTCTCATTTTATTATCCATCCTGAATGGCTATGTGCTGCGTGCAATTCTCTAACCTTTTCTAACCTCTGGCTCAGTTTACCAGTTGCGTGTACACATTATAAAGTAGGCATTTTTCACCATTGCCTTGAAGGACAATTATTGTGTGAAGTTTCATGTGAGCTTCCCTTTTTAGAAAAGAAAAAATCTTAAGAAATGTTGAGGAGACAGAGTTGATAAAGCAAACTTGTGATGTTTCCTGAATGGCTTTGTTTAGTGTCTTGAGGTGAGAAATTTCTCTCTTGAGCAAGAGGAACTCTTTTGATGTTTTAACAGAATAGGTTTTTCAGTGTGAAAGTTAAACGTTCTCAGTGAGTTACTTATTATTTGAAGCCAATGGAGTTTGAGATGCTATTGTACAAGGTACTGTACAAACAGTTCTGTTTCTGCCTTGTAGACTATAGAGGTCTGGCCTTGTTTTGTCAGAGTTGGATTCTCCCTACAAATTAATCTCTTCTCCCGCCTCTTCCCGAGTCTTCAAAATTCAGGTGGTTCTGTGCTGCATGGCTTCCAGTGCCTTAAATTACAAGGCTGTGGTGCTATATTTGGAAAAGCTAATGGAGATGTAAATGTAATTTCCAGATAAGAAAGTAAAGCAAGACTAAGAGGATTCAGTACATAACAGCGAAACCCAATTGTGTTCCTACAACACAGAGAGTATCAGTCTGTAGGCTCTATTCTGCTTCAAAATTGGCAGTAGGTTATTAGTAGAACCCTTGCAAAATTAATTGTTTTTGTTGACTATTATAAATTAAAAAATGGCCTGTTTTCTTCTACTCTGTTTTTTATTTTCACAGTACAGGCTAACAGTTAAATCATCAGAATTTCTGCATATGGCAAACTACAGATGGTAAGGAATTGTTTTATCATAAAGACAGTGCACGGTTTGGCAACACCATTTTGTAGCACTGCTTTTTGACTGTGCTTAGGTTTTTCTGGGGGTTCATGTACTGTTACTGAAGTATAGTACCCTTCAATGAGCGGTTTTCAGGCTGTCAGTAAATTAACCAGCAAAATTAATTTCTGTTCTGGCAGCATCTTCAGCCATGTTCTCCTTTTAGGTTCCAGTTTATATAAGCTCCTGAGCCACTGTGGAGACTGACTTTCAGAACAAAACATGATCTTTGTGCTAACAGTTTGGAATCAGCCAGGCAGCATTTCTGCAGCAGTAAACAGTGGTGTAACTGCAAATTGTTCTCTGCAGGTACCAGCAAGATACTTTAATAAACCTGTCTGATTTTAAAGCAGAAATGTATTTCCCCTTTTCCCTCAACAGCCTTTTCCTTTGGTGTGCAGAAATAATTAATACCCTATGGTTGCTTATGTGTTGGCGCCAACGTTCTTGATGGCTAAAGAAACTGAAGTAACCATAGGAAAAATACAGAAGTGACATCATGAACTGGGTAGAATACTAACAATTTTGATGATGGGTGCAAGCAGTCAGAGGGAAATGGCAGTTTTTAAACAATGTATAATACAGTCAAATCTGAATTGCATTTCATGAGACAAAAAATAAATGCCTGTATTGAAAAGACATGTCCCATAACGGTTGATTTTAAGGTCCAGGTTAAAAACAGAAAGGTTTGAGTTTCTTGGACAACCAAATGTATGAAAGCTTTATGTTGTTGGTCAGTTTAACTATGTGCTGCTGCTTTCTGTCTGTGATACCTATATGACTCCCATTAATACAGTCTCCAAGAGAGATTGATTCAATAATCTTTACAATACCTTTGTGTTAAAAGTAAAGTGATTATATTAAAATCATAATTATTTTAAATTTAGAAGTGCTGTAATTAAATGACAAATTATTACCCCTTTGTTGCTCTCAAATGTGTGATTCATTAAAGTAATTTGAATTAGACATTTTAAAAATGTTATTTGATGTTTAAAAAATGCATTTGATACAAATCATGACTGTAAAAGAGAAATTAATATATAGGTCATTTCTCCTTCATTATTTTCTGCTATAGCGAAAAGCTCATCTAGTGTATGTTGCATTATCTAATACTTTAAATAAGGATGTATGCATACAGTAGTATTAAAAGGTAATATCAGAGTAAATAAACTGACCTCCGCCCCATTTTGGGGGAAAAATAGCTACAGCGATTCAATGGAAAATAAGATCTAATATAAGCTCTGAATTGTGCAGTTTTTTGCATTCTGACATAATCAGCCCATTCAGCTTACTCATCTTCCAGACTTGGTGATACCACTGCTGAAAAGATTTGCCTGGATTCATGAAGCATAGTCAGGTGTAAAGACCTAGACCCGAGTCTTTCAATGCTTATGCAGCAGTCCTAACCAGCAGGCAGTCACCTTCCTTCCCATGTAATAAAGGTTGTATGCCTGAACAGCTTATTTACTGGGATAGAAAGGACTTCCTTTTCGTTGTTCTTGCATTTATGTTTGTTCCCAGCAGAATAGTAAAATTGGAAAATTATTTGTAATGGCATCTGCCTAACTTGGAAGTCCAGAGATCTGCTATATGAACATGAAACACCTGTTCTAACTATGCAAAGGAATCACTTGGCTTAGAGTTTAGATGCGTTTTGCCTGACAATTGTCACTTTCATGCCAGCTGGATTGTGTTTTCAGTAGTGTACTGTGCTGAACAAATCAGCAAAATAATACAGTGGAAAACATTCAACTAGCTGTTCCTCTCTGTAGAAGCTGGGTTACTTAACACATTTTATAGACTATACTAAGATGTCTACCCTAAAAAAGGATACTCTTTAAAAAAATGAGAAGCAGGCATCGTTTTTACGGCCGCAGGCTCCGTTATCTCCAGGGCGGAGCACAGTTCTGACCGCCCCATCTGGAAAGCCTGGGCGAGCACGTCGAGTCGGGGAGATGGGGGATGTGCAGCAGCCTCCATATGTGAGGAGCCCGGGCTGTTGACTCTGCTGAGCAGCCGGGAGCTCACGACGGCGCGGGGAGGTGAGCGTGGGACGAGCGTCCGTTGCGTTGCACAGCGCGGCGGCAGGCGGGGCTCCCCGCGCGCGCCTGCCCCGCGGCGCCCCCTGCCGGGCCGTGGCGGGTGCCGTGGGTGAGCGGGGGGGGCGGGGCTCGCTGCGCGCGCTCTGGGGCGGTCCGCCCCTTCCGGGGGCCTCAGCTGGTGGGGCGTTGCTGGGCGCGTTCCCGGACTTGTCTGGAGCCCGGGCGAGCTGCTGCCCTAACCGAAGCTGAGCACAGCGTGCATTTCTCCTGCGTCATCATCCGCACGCCTCTCCTCGGCCTATCGGGCGTGGCTGTTAGTGGGTCACCCAATCAGAGTGCTCGCTGCCAAGCCCCGCCCGGTGAGGTTAGGGGAGTTTTTCGTGCTGCCAATCCGCGCGCCGGGGGGTGGAGCTTGTGGCAGGAAGGACGCGGGCGCCGGGCCTGTGAGGCCGCGCGGAGGGGAGGCAAGGCGAGGCCAGGCCTTGCTCTGGCTGCAGGACGGTACTGGCGTGTGGCCTGCCCGCCGCAGTCATGATCCACAGCCTGTTCCTGATCAACGCTTCGGGGGACATCTTCCTGGAGAAGCACTGGAAGAGTGTCGTCAGCCGCTCCGTCTGTGACTACTTCTTCGAGGCGCAGGAGAGGGCCTCGGAGGCGGAGAATGTGCCGCCGGTGATCCCCACGCCGCACCACTACCTCCTCAGCGTCTACCGCCACAAGATTTTCTTCGTGGCCGTTATCCAGAGCGAGGTGCCGCCTCTCTTCGTCATCGAGTTCCTGCACCGCGTCGTCGATACTTTCCAGGTACGGCTCGCGCGGCGCGGAGTGGCTTTCTGCTTTAGCTGAAAAGTTGATGTGTGCTGAGGAGGTTAGAAGAGGAGGAGCCCCGGGTCACTGCCGCGTTGTAAAGCAGAACGGGGCGGGGGGAGAAAAGGGAGCCCTCCAAGTTAGCAGCAATTAGTTTTCTCTTTTTCCTGTCTCTTAATTCTCATTCTGCACCTGCGAGGATCTAGAGTGGGTCTCGAGGGCTTGTGGTGGTTGGGAACGTACTGCCTAGGATGACGATGGATTCAAGATCAGCCTGTGCTCAGAAGAAGGACCTTTCAGCAATTAAGATTTATATTTCTGTTCTGCAGCCTCATCTCTTCTAGGAGCTGTGAGCTAAGGCCAAGCTGGCCATGTTCTCACAAGGAGTTTTTGCGATTCATAGCCATGTGCTTTAGTTAATTAGTGACAACCTGCCTATGTGCTTACATCTAGTGATACTTCTTGGAAGCATATTTGCTTCCTGAAAACGTGTGTCACAGGAGTTACCCTAGAGCAGCCGTATCCCCTCTGTGCTATGGCTGACACGACTGCTGGTCAGTTTAGAGAAATAGTGAAGATGTCTGTCTTCTGCCTGCCAACAATAGGATTGTGTAGTCTGGATTTGAAATGTCTTGTGACCAGCGTCCTACCAGAATACTGGAAATGTGGGTGCTTGGTCAAACGAGTATCATGTAAGCTTTTGCTTCCAGGTGCCAATCAGAACGTGAGTGTAGGCCAAGTTATGTTTTGCTGAGTTCAGGGAGTGGATTGGCTGTTCAGCCAAAAACGTACTATGTCACTTGCTTAGGTCTTGGGTTTTGTGAGGGGATGAGGCCTGAGTGTGTCTTCACTGGCTTGGCCATATGTTAAAATCTGGTTATGTCTGAAAAAGAAATATGTTTGTAGTGCAGGACTAGGAATTCTCTAGCGTCACAGTTTATGTATACTCATGCTTTGTGCGGAATGCCTGATCTCTTTAATTGCTCTAAGTAACTAGAAGCTCAGGTTTGTGTTTCCGTGCATGTGCTCGCTCGCTCTCCAGAAAGATGCGTGAAGTCCCCATAGAATAAAACAATGAGTAAATTAAATGTTAAATTTTAAAAATTGCTGAATTATCCTATAACATATGCTGAATCTTGAAAGATCTCCACTTAGTTTTCTATACCTACATTGTGTTACTGATTTGCAATTTGACTTGGTATATTTTTACTGCAAACTTTAATATTGCTAATTATTGTTTTGGAGTAGGAGCTGAAGAAAAGTAGAGGAATCAAGCTGGGGAATAAACTGGTCTGTGGATCTTTTATGATTCCCGTTCTAAGGTTCTGCTTTATACACCTCTTAAATTATGAGGAAGGAGGGTTTTGTTACATGGATAAAATTATTTTTCAGACTTTTCAGAATACTGGGCTCCTGCTATTAGTCTAATACATCTTAGGATGTGTAAGCAGTCTGTACACCCCAAGCGGTATCAGAATGAAAAAACACAGTGTGTTAGACGGACTTCAGAAATGTTCTCCTTTAACACAAGCATGGACTTAGGCAGAATATGCAGAGAGTTTGAAGCTGTGCTTCCCCTATATTCCACATCAAAATAAATTCTAAAAAAATACTTACAGAATTGAAGTTAGTAATTGTATTATTGCCTGCCTGTATGCGAGCATTATAACAAAAGTAAATGAAAAGCTTTGATGAGGAGAGGTTGAATTCCTTAAACAGCAGTGCTGCACAGTTAAAATACTGAGAGTACTGTAGGTAAAGACTAGGGCAGCTGAGGAAGGATATATAATACTGGAGTCTAATGAAGGGCATCACTGCACTCAAGTCAGTAGTGGCCACAGGAAGTAAGTTTTTCTTTATTAATACTGCTGCTTAATCGGTTGCAATTGAGCCACTTTCAAGTGCTAATTAAAAAATCTCTTAGCTATCAAAGGGAATCTTGTTATATAGAAAGGAAATAAGAGCATATGATGGTGTGGTGATTTGCCAGCTTGCTGGGGCAGTAGCAGAGGTACGCTCAGAGTTGTGCATGTCTGTTGGAATGGGTCAGTCTGATGTGCTTGTACTAATATATGGAGTTTCAGTGTTGTTTCACATCCTCCAAGAGGAGGCTTGATTTATTTCTATGTGGGAATGATCGCGAAGACTCTCTTTCAGAGATTGTTGAGTAATTATTTCTTTTGCGCAGGATTATTTTGGTGTCTGTTCAGAGGTGATGATCAAGGACAATGTTGTGGTGGTTTATGAGGTGCTGGAGGAGATGCTGGACAATGGCTTTCCATTGGCAACAGAGTCTAATATTCTTAAGGAACTGATAAAACCTCCCACTATCCTGCGAACAGTTGTCAACACCATCACAGGTACAGGGAAACAAAAAGTAGATAAACTGGGGAGGCCATGTGGCAATCAATATTCTTGCATAAGTAAATTAGGACATGGGTGAAGAAAATTTATGTTGTTCCATACCATTCTAAACCCCAGCATAGGTGTATTTAGGGAGTCCTGTGTTAGCGCTTTACTTTGAGGTTCCGTCCAGTTCCAGCACCAGCTGTGCTTTTTTTTTTTTTTTTTTTTTTTTTTTAAACCGAAACAGACAGATTACATTTCCAGTTACAGCCATGACATGACTTCCTGGATGAGTTAGTTTGGTGTGGGTTTTTTGTTGGGGTGGCTTTTGGTTTTGTTTTTTAAAAGTTACACTTCTCCATGCCTTATTGTGGTATGTTTGAGTTGGATGTGAGAGAGATGTAAATTGCAGAATACAAACAATGAGTCTGGAAGAGTAATTGCTCTCCTACAAAGAGATAAAGGTTCTCGGGGATTAATTACAATTAAGTTATATGAGGCCAAGGACTTGTTCTGGAGCACTGTGATTGCCTTTCTTTTTCCAGGAAGCACTAATGTGGGTGACCAGCTTCCTACTGGACAGCTATCAGTGGTGCCTTGGAGACGTACTGGTGTAAAATATACCAACAATGAGGCGTATTTTGATGTGATTGAGGAGATAGATGCAATCATTGACAAATCAGGTATGGAAGTTGCTTCTGGCTAAGATGAGGGTAACTTGTCCTGATATTGCCTGAAGAGAGATTTAGGTTTTCAAAGAGAAGCTCCCTCATCTAAGTGTGGGAAGCTCTATTCCTATTCTTACTCTGGAATGTTGCCAACTTGTAGGTGCTATTCAGTCAAAAATTTTAGAGCGGTACCAAGGTTTTCACTTGTCCTTGTTCCTGAGGTCTTGTAAGCAATTCTGTATTGGAGAAAACAGAAGGCAAGTGAAAATTGTGCACAGCACTATCTCCTTAGTTTTTGTGCATCTTAGTCTTGTTAGAGTTTGGAGCTATTGTCATTGGCCATTAAAATGGACGTTGCTGGTGTCAGTGGTTCTTATTTGTATGCATCTTCTCTAGAAGTTGTTGGGAATGAGAAAAATGTTGAGCAGGCAACATAATGAGCCATGACATTTCATAAAGATAATAAATTTCCTTCTTCCCCATTGATAGTTTTTCCACATACGGGATTTTTTTGATCAGGTTCGCATAACCTCCCATGTTTACTTTATTGTTGCAGGTTCCACGATTACTGCTGAAATCCAAGGGGTGATTGATGCTTGTGTCAAGCTGACTGGGATGCCAGACCTTACCCTCTCCTTTATGGTAAAGCTCAAGGATGTATCTTAAGTATTTTCAAAAGGGTTTCCCAGCCCTGCTACTAGGATCTCAGTCTCATGCTGCTGGATTCCAGTAGATCAGAACCTGGGTATGCCAAACAAAAAGAGAAAGAACTGACAATGGAAACTCATGATGAACTTCAGCAACTTTGAGCCTAAAGGCTTTATTTTCAGATTCTTTGTTAAAAGTACTGTTAGTGTGTGCCGTGACTAAGTTTCTGAGATACAGTGGTGCTTTAGGCTGATATCCTAAAGGGCCATCTTTTTTTATGAGTGTGCATCAATGTAATTATTTGACATGAATGAATTTTCTAAAATAGGATAGAGGTTATTGCGTACTGCTACCACACAGATGTAACAGCATCAAATAGCTTAACATGTCTGAATGTAGATACCTTCAAGTGGGCAGAGTGAGTCAAATGATAGGGCCTTCATGGATAGACGACTGAGAAGAAGAGGAGGTTATTTTAAGTAGTACTGCCTTCACTAACCTTGTGACTTTCTTTTATTTCAGAACCCTCGGTTATTGGATGATGTCAGCTTTCATCCATGTGTGCGTTTTAAGCGCTGGGAGTCAGAGAGAATACTCTCCTTCATTCCACCTGATGGAAATTTTCGGTTGCTCTCCTACCATGTCAGTGCTCAGAAGTAGGTGATGAATGTAGTGCTGTGAATTAAAAAATTTGGATCTTCCTAGCTAGGAGGAAAAAAAAAAAAAAGAATTTGCTTTTTAAAGATCAGGTGGCATGTTGTGCCAAATGAAGTAATGGTGCGTGGTACCTTGCACTTTTCCTTTTTTTAAAAAAACACGTTTTCTCCTTGTTTGGAGCAGTGATTCTGTCATTTCTTTTTGGTCAGCCAGCGTTTTTCATAGACTAGTAGCAGATGAACAAACTAGAGAGGGAAAGAATTAGGCAGTATGGAGTAATCAAGCTGTTGATTTCCTACGTTTATGAAAAACTTCTAGAATAAAACAAGATAGTTTGGTAATCTAGTTGTTTTTTTGACATCTCTCTTAATAGAACTACAAGTTCTTGTCCATTGTTTGCATTCTTTTCTAGAAGCAGCTTACCAAGTACTAATTGGGGTTACAGATGCTAAAGCGTTTTGTTAGACTTTGTCAGACTTATCTCAACTAGGTGAAAAGGAGTGGGAAATTCATCCGAAAGCACAAACATGGAAGTTCAAAGTGCTGCTGCACTGCTTGGAACTACTTGCCAGCTTGATTGTGACATGCAAAAATATTCATCCTTTGCTCAAGTCTTCTGTTAATACTGGATGTAGTTACCTGTCCTGTAGAGAGGTAGAAAACTAAGATATGGCAAGCTTGATTTTAAAAAAGTGCAATTAAGACTTGAGAACAGGATTCTGACTTTGCTCTTAGATCAAACAAATGAGCGTAGGATTTCATTCTCTTTTAAGGAGATTGGTTTCCAATGTTTTCAGTGTAGAAGGCAAGGACTACATCAGAAAAAGCAAAGATGAAGGTGAGAGATTGACAAGGACTTTCTGTTCATGTCTTTATTCCAGTCTTGTGGCAATTCCTGTCTACGTTAAACACAACATTAGTTTCCGTGATAGCAGCTCACTGGGACGTTTTGAGATCACAGTGGGGCCGAAGCAGACTATGGGGAAGACTGTAGAGGGAGTGATGGTCACTAGCCAGATGCCAAAAGGTGTCTTAAATATGACCCTCACACCCTCTCAGGGAACACATATCTTCGATCCAGTTACAAAGGTGAGAGGAAAGAGAGAAATTAGATACTACTTTTTTTTTAATCTTTTTTACCTTTCAGCAAATGAAGTTGAGCTGTTCATGCTTACATGAACGTTTCCTTGAACATTGCTTTTCTGAAGGCAGTATCTTTTCTTGGGGTGAGAACTTTTTCTGGACAATTGCATACTAGAAGTTGTCTTAATCCCCACAACAAATAGCTCAGTGTCTGAGTGGATTGTAGTTCTGGTTGCTTGGTGTGTGCAGAAAATCCAAGAACTGGTATTGTATGATGAGGCATTAGTCTGGTGGATGCTTTACAAGCTTTTGCATATCTAGTTGTCATGCTTAGTACTGCATGTTAGGCTTGGTCCTTTGCAAACACTGCAGTTAGTGGGTTTTGATTTGTTTTGGGGTGTTCTGGTTTTGTTGTTTGGTTGTCCTCCCTGGGAGTTCACTTTTTTTTTTCTTATTGCAAAATTAAATTTGATGGTTTACCTACAGTAGAGCCTCAAGCAACACTGCTTCAGCCACGTGGAAAGGAGGCAATTCTGCATTATTTTTGTCACTGTTACACATAGGAAATGGGGCCTGTAGCACAAGTAGTGGAAACATCATTCATGGTAGGCTTTTGGGGAACCTCATGGAAAGAGAGAGGGAGAACAAAGGTCCGAGGCAGCTGCTCCTCAAACCTGTACTATGTCTGTCCAATATGAAAGGCAAGATACTAAGACAAAGACCTTTTCCATAAAGAAACATTAAAAGCTGTCATTGGAAGGGGACTTTTCTTTAGAGGGTGTTACAGCATTTCTGTTTCACTGCTGCATTTTCTGTTCCTTGAAGTTGCTGTCATGGGATGTGGGAAAAATAAACCCCCAGAAGCTGCCGAGCCTGAAGGGGAGCATGAGCCTGCAAGCTGGGACATCAAAACCAGATGAAAACCCCACCATTAACCTGCAGTTTAAAATTCAGCAGCTGGCTATATCTGGTAAGTGACTGTCAGGTAAAGAAGCTGAATATTCTCTGCTGTGTCAGTGCTCACTCTGCACGTAGCTTAAGTAGCTCTGCAGGCCTTCTGAAGTACATTCTATCTGAAACATGTTCTTCAAGTAAAAAAAAAAAGTGTGCTTTGACTACACATACATGGATTTGTTCTCTCTGATGCTCTGTGAAACAGCCTATCTACATTTCCTTGCGTTTCGTGCTTACAGACCTATAAAGAATTTGAGGGTATGGATGTGTTTGTAAAGAATGATTCTGACAATTAGCAGTTGTCAGCTTTTCACCGTTCTGTTTACTGCTTGCTAAAACTTTCCCTATGCTTTCTGCACATCTAGTATGATCTTCTGTTCCTTTATCCTGAAGGCCTGTCTGCTTTGTTTCTGGCAGCAGTCAGTCTTATGCTGTGTTTGTTTGTCTTTAGGACTGAAGGTGAATCGCTTGGACATGTATGGGGAGAAGTACAAGCCCTTCAAGGGGATAAAATACATGACTAAGGCGGGCAAGTTCCAAGTCCGAACCTAGAGGATCCTGATAGTGAGGAAGAGCACTTTCCTGTTTCTCCTGTCCCTGGCTGTTGGATGCAGCCTCTTACCCCATCTATCTGTTTAGGGTTGCTCCCTTGCCTGTAGTAGCATGAGCAGGAGAGCCAGTGCTTAGGGTGCTGGGGAGCAGGGAAAAGTAAGGTTGACCTGAAACCATCTCATCCCTAGCTGAGTCTGAAGTATTTGGAACAACGGCAGATGGGAGAGGTGTTCAGGTCCCTTGGAATTAGCAAGTCAGCTATATAAGCTTGTATCACCTTCATTTTGCTGTCTTAAAGGAAATTCTAGACATTTATTGCCTTTTATAATCCCTCGTCCTTATATTTTGGTTTGCTTTTATCCCTTTGTAGATGATACAAAGTTGAATTTCTACAAACTTCAACTGCAGTGTGATGGTCTGGCATCTGCCCTTCTCCATCACTGGGCGTTAGGGTGGAGAGCTGTATAGTTCTTGGCAGCAGAGAGATCATCTAGCCATTCTGCCTCAAAGGGACTGGAAGAAGTGGAAAGGTAGATTGTCCCACCTAGGATGGGAAGTTAAGAAGCCTGAGATTGGGGATGGTGCCACAGAGGGAGGAAGGGAAGAACTGGATGCTTTTTCTAGCTATTTCATAAGCCATCTTGGTCATCAAGTATCTTGAATCTCTGAAGATAGACTGGAAACCGATCCAAATCTTAGTATGGTATCCTATGAAGGGCTGACTATAGCACATGTGATCTTGTAACTGATGGGTGGTGACATCTGAATGTAATTCTGCTTCTCTTCTTATTTCGTCAGTATTTGAAGGTAGGGATTCTCCTAGCTTCTTTGGAGAGTCAGGGAAGAGAGAGAGGCAGGAGAATTTTTCTGGAGACATAGCACTCTGATGGAAACTGAAGCTGTGGCTAAATGAAGACGATCGCTATCCTAGTAACTTGTTGGAACCTCTTTTTGACTCTGCCTACCTATTACAAATGAAGGTGATACTGCTGTTCTCCTGCTCACTGATGTCTGTGTTTGAGATAATTGTGTCCTGGTACCTTTGTAGTGTTTCTGGCTGTCCTACCTCATTCCAGTTCCTGTACCAATCAGCTGCTGTGCAGGTGGATTCAAGCCTACGCTGGATTTTTTCACTGGGACCATCTCTTCTGCAGGAGCTGTTGCTGCATCTGCCCATTCCAGTCCATGCTGCATCTTTCTGTACAGCATAAATATGAAATGAGAGGCATCTGCACTGTTCCATATTCTGTAATGTGCTCTTTGGCGACTAGATGCCCATGTGTTTTCTCTGTGGCAACAGAACTTGTCCCTAAGCTGCTGTACATGTGACTACAGCATCTGTCAGGTGGCTGTGGAGTCCAGCATGTACAGCTCATGCTTGTGAACAGAACAAGGTGACCATAAACAAAGGATAACATACATTCTGGTTTGCATGTGATGGATACTTGCAGTGGATGAGTGGCATCTTGCTTCTGGAATTGCAAGTTCCAGTGCAACTGATGAATGCCATAGCAGGTGGCCTTACTGCTGAGCACATTCAGTGCAAATATAACCTTCAGCAAGGGCATCAATAAAAATAATTTTTTCATGTCATCTGTGTCATTTCAGAGTGGTTTGTGTGGGCTTTACAAGAAGTTGGTATTTGAGGAGGAAGGTAAATTATGCCAATTGGATTGTGGATAGCGGGTGCCTTAGGGAGATAAATGTGTTTATGCAATTGGGATTGTAAGCTTGGGACTAAGTCACTGTCTGAAAAGCTAAAATTAATTACTTTCTTGGTAATTTTTCTTAGCGTTTCCCAAAAGGAATGCTGAGCTCTTCCTAGAACCACAGTGAAACTTTCTTTAGGAATGCAGCTGAACCATTTTTGTTTACTAGGTAGGGTTTTGGGTAGCAGGCTAAGGGCTGTGCTTTAATTATGAAGACAATTAAATACCTCTTCACCTTCCTGCTCCTCAAGTACTGATATTGTCCTTTAGCTTTGTAGCTTTGTTTTTTAAAGTATCTTTTCTTTCCTGCTGAAGTGATTCGTGTTACTCGAGATCTTGAAAGGCTTCTTGTATGCATAAGGGTGTCTGGCCCTTACGACAAGCTTTCTGTATCAGTCTGAGATGACTGCAAGTTCCTATGGAATGAAAGATGAAGCAGGGCAGAAGGGGGAAGCAGGAAGCAACATCAGTGAGATAACTTGGTAGATAATGATACAAGGGAGTTTTGGGGGGAAATGTGAGGTGTAGCTGTGTACTTCAGTTACAATAAATGCTGATGTCGACTTAGGTTCTGAAAGAACTTGAATATGACAATATCAACTGCAAAGTGAGAAGAAAGATGAGGCAAGGAGATGGCAGTCATTATTATCTTAGACCTTGTCTCAAGATGGTGCTACTGTGTGCTGGAAGAGGACAAGTAGGGGAAAAAAAACAAGAAGAGCAAAAGCTGATGTTGTAGAGATGGAAACCATCTCAGGGATTTTTATCAGGGAGGGATGTAATGGGTAAACAAGCCAGAGAAATGCAGTTAAATGCACTGAGCCATGTGGCAGTAACTTGAGAAATGAAATGCAAGACGTTAAAGTAAGGCTGGAGAACGTAAGTTCTAGTTTTTGGACTGGGATTTGGTATATCTCCCAGATTAAGGATCTATTACAAAATGAGGGATAAAGAAGCATTTGGAAAAAATTTGAGTTGATTCTGGGCCCTTCTTTAAGTCAGCCGCAGAGAAGACTTCACAGAAGGCAGACCAGGATAGAAGGAAGCAACCAGTGCAGAAATGGCAGCTAAAGCTTGTGTAGCCCTCGTGTCACCTTGAATATTTCATGTAAGGGTATCTTTAAGGAGCTGGTAACAGCTGTGGCGTAAAACTGTTCTCTGTAACTTATATTTTTGTAGGATGTATTTTTCTAAAAGATCAGTATCAGGTGTGGTTCAGTTACATTGTATTGGTGGCTGTTAGATGACATCAAGCTCAAACACTGTGTTTAACAGACTGTTTGAATTGTGGAACAAAAGTTGTGTTCCTGAAGACGCTTACCTGTGTTACTCATTGGAACAGTTTTGGGTGTTTTACAGGCTGCAGATATTTGGCAGGCTTGTGAATACCAGGATAGCAAGGCGCAGCAGCACTTGGAAATGGGTTTAGGGGAGAGGAATGGAAGTTAATTTGTCTTTTTCTCAAGGTTAATACTTAATAAAATACAACTAACAACAACAACAAAAATCACACCAAAAAAACTGAACTGTGACTTTTTTAATGAACAACTTGGGGGTTTTTTCCCCTTCCACTGGCTGGAATATGGGACTCATTGCTGAAGCTAACTGGACTTACACCACTGTTTCTCTGAGGACATTAGAGAAGATCTCTGAGGTCAGTTTCTAAGCTGGTAGCTAGAAAGATATGGACCATTTGTAAAATTGCCATTTACAAAACCTATTTGAGGAAGTAATGGGCGTCCTTACCAAATCTCTCTTCTGTACTTACTTATTATATAAGCTTCTTTATTTGACTAGAGGCTGTGCTAGTAGATCATCAGAGAGCTCCTTAAAACTGTGAGAGTAAACATTTTGAGTTATAATGTTTTGAATTTCCCAAATACAAGACTAGTTTTCTAGCTACAATGCCTGATTGATACTAAAGCTAAACTCCTTTTGTAACCTCAATAGAATTTTTTCCTTTTGTAAACAGTAGTCACACCTGCTTTCTCTTACTCTCTTGTCCAATTGTTTTAAAAAGTATCTCTCAAAGAGGCTTAACTCTCAGGACATGCATAGATACCACTAGGCATCACATGGCAACTGCAATGCAAGTAATGCTTGATTACTGACATTCTAGTCCATGGTGACTTGGTTATACCTGTCCTGTCTTCTGTTAAAGGACAAATGCAGCCTTGTGACATTTGACTTGATCTTTACTTGTGGATGTAAATCTAGCAGACACCTAAAACTGCTACCATTAGACTTGTCCTTTGTTCTGCCCTGCTGTGCTAAAGAGAGAGCTTTTGCTTTCGTATCAGATGATAATGCACAGAAATTTAATAGTCAAAAAGTAATGTGTTGATTCTGTGGCAGATAAGGCTGGTGTTAAGATTTTTACCTATTCCATATTTATTTAAATATTTAGTTCCTACCAGGAGGAAAAGCAAGTGCAAGAATAGAATGTCCTAACAAGCATGCCATCCTGGATTTGTTCAGAGACTTTAAGCTCAGACTCTGTTAATGAATCAGATCCAAACTGAAAAACCAAGTAGTATATCGATAAGGAGATAAGCAGCCCATGCCTACAGCTTTGCTCTTTCTATTGGAGTCAAGCTGAAACCAGCTTAAATAACCAAAGTAAAATGGTATAAGGACAGAGCTTAAGCCTGACTGGAATGTCTTCCAAATTTACAGCCAAGTAAGAAGGAGGGAGATGAAGTTTTCAGGAAATTAAATCTGTCCCCTTTGCCCTCAGTTCACACCCATTCCCAAAACAACATAGCTGCTCATGGGATGCATGATGTTCTCTCTTGGTTTATTCTCTCGGGCCAAAATCTATTTTTAATTGTACTCATGTGACTTGATGCAAGGAGAAAGCTTGGGGATGTGGGGGGAAAGGAGTGTTAGCTTCCAATAACCTGTAATAAGGAAAGGAGAATAATTTGAGAATGCGCCCTTCCCACACATTGCAGTTTGTCTTCCTCTTGTACTGAAAGTCATAAGCATCTGGACAAACAGGAAGCCCTGTCAGCATCCTTAAAGCACCCAGAAGGAAGCTGCAAGGGCATTGCCACAAGATTGTGGATAGTACATTTTTCTTTCTCAGGGTTTCATGTTGTCTTGAATCCAGTCAAGATAACGATTCACATTTGTATAAACGCCAGGTATGTCTTTGCGGCCACAGCCTATTCCCCAGCTGATGATTCCAATTAGATACATACGATCATCCTTCATACAGACCAGAGGCCCTCCAGAGTCGCCCTACAGAGAAGTAGCAGGTTAGTAACAATCTCCTTTTTTGTTTGTTTGGTTTTGTGCTGTTCCCCCCCCCCACTGGCTTTAGTGGTGCATTGGTGTCTACAGAAATGCCCTATGTAGTATGCTCACAAATCGAGAGCTCTTAGTAACAGCACTTTCACGTAAGCCGCTTTTGTGTTCCAGACTCCCACAATGCTCCTTTCATGGGGAGAGACCCAAAAAAATCTAACTAACACTAAAGCATCTAACTTTCTGTATGGTGCTCATTTATGAAATGTAGGTGAGATGTTGATAAAGACAAAAAGAGGAATGCTCTTATTCAAGCTATAAAGATCCAGGGTGTTTTATACTGCTGTGTGTAACAGTAAAGCAAAATTATTAGAGAGCTGTTTAAATGGAAAGGATATGGATTGAATGCATGCCCTCCTTTTTCCTCATGTTACAGCTGCTCGTTCTCCACCATCTTTTGGCCTTTATTCTTTTTTCCACTTTACAGTAGAGCGGCACCCCCTTCCTCTTACAGAACCTCCTGCTGAGTGTTTTGCATGCTCACATAAGAGAAAATATTAGGAAATGCTGCTGAGGTGGAGTTTCCTGCTCAGTTTTGTGGTATTTCCTATATTTGGGATTTTCTATCTGTATTGTTCTGGTTTGCTTGGTTAAGTGTGGCCTGCTTTCCCAGCTATGAGGGGCAGGGGAAGAAAAAAGAAAGGAGGCAGCAGTTCTGTTCTGTTCAACAAAAGTCTACTAGAACTTCCATGTAGCCAAATGCAGAACTTCTTTAAATTATTTTCTGAAGCTTTTTTGTTTGGTTAGCTCAGACTATCAAGGACAGACCTAAAAAGAAAAGAGGAACAGTTTACCTTGCAGGCATCATCAAGGTGCCTTGTGTCTCCTGCACATAACATATTGTCTGTAACTTCCCGGTTGTCTAGATGCTGTGTTGTGCACCGACTGGCTGGAAACAGTCTGACATGGCCTTCCTTCAGGTGCTCCGAATAGAATGGAGAAACTGGAAGAAAAATGACAATAAAAATACGTATATACGTCTGTTATTTAAATTATTTAAAAAAAAAAAAAATTGCAGTTCAGTTTCTGTAGTTTAGGGGAGAGTAAACAGAAGTAGCTGGGGGTGGGGGAATGGCTGAACTAGTATTTCCTTGCCAAAGGGTCTTTTTTAATTCTTGGGGGTTCTGCTTTGCTAGTGAGAACAGCTTAAATCTAGTTGAGAGAGACTATTGCTTCTTTAGCAAGCTTAAATGCTAAAGAGGTTTTTGTAGGCTCCAAATTAAAGACTGCTGGGTTTCTTGGATGAGTAAGTCGTCTTTGCACAGTTACATCAATCAAAATGAAGTCACAGGAAGTGCCTATGAAAATCACTAACTGTATGAAACAGGATCCTGACTTTTTAGTATTAGACTTGTGCTAACAAAAATCAGATGTCTTGTCATACACAATACTGAGTAACTGGATAGGAATGTACACTTGTGTTATGTTGGAATGGAAGGGAATTATTGTTTGTTTGTTTTGGGTGTTGGTTTTATTCTCCTGCATAGCTGCAATTGCACAAAGCTGAAAGTTGGCAGGTTTGTTGTTTTTCAGTCTAGTTTTGATTTACAGTTGCAGCATCCTTTCCCTCTCAAAGAATTTATCCTGTAGTCCCTGTAAGGAATGCTGAGGACTAGCTTTAAAAGCACTTTAAAAGCACTTTATGCCACACTTACATGTTAAATCTTCAAGTCTGTTCCAAAAACCCTATGGGTTCAAATCACGATTAGGTTTTGTTACGATGGATGCTTCACAGTCTGTCTCAAAGGGTTTACAAGTTAGTGAATAAAAAGAAATTAGTAGAAAGTGCCAGTAAAATAAGAGCTGGGGGTTTTGTTTGTTTTAAATATAGGTCAACCTGTGTATACTTTCAGACAGGTTTTATTCCTGTTTGTTGTAGCTCACTTTAAAAACCATTTAGCCAGCCTTTTAATATATATCTAGGATTGTTATTTCTTTAGCTTTTTTTTTTGCTAACCACTGCACAGCCAATGTATCTTTTAGAATAATGCAACTACCTGCAACTGTATAGTGTATTAAATCTTGACAGAAATGGATTTCTGTCAGAATGACAATATCTAAATGTACTCAGTACAGCAGAAATGTGGCAGCCCTGATTGTAAATTTTCTGTGTTTCCTACCTTATCCATTGTGCCATTTTTTGTGTTTCTACTATTGGAGAGTATCAAGGAAGACTCTAGTAGCCCATGCAGCTGACAGAACTCAGAAGAATGAAGTAACTTACAGCAAAACTTGTTTTTTGTGTATCTCCCGCTTACGCATACGTTCTGTAGCACCCATATAATAATTCAGGGAGTCACACATTAAGTGATGCTAAAGGCTTGAATTCTTTGAGGGCAGGGGGCCCAAACTTCGGACATAGTATCTTCTACTTACATTCTTCATTTCTGCCGTAACCAGAGATCTCGCATTCAGTCCAGTCAGGCAGCTGCAGTTCTCGTGTTGGAAGGCAGGCAGCACGGACAGTGTCTGTTTCAATAGCACAGTCTTCTGCATCCGAGTTCAACTGCAACAGAGCTGAAGAGGGAAAAAAATCCCCACTTCATTAACCACAAACTTGAGCCAACTGCGACCCTTCCAGTCACAAGGTCAGAAAAGTTCTTACCAATATCATTGTTGAAGTTTTCTGAGTCAAATCTCTGATGCACAGTGTAGGTCTTCACTTGAAACTTTTGTTCATTTGCCTCTGGAGTTGCTCGGGAAGTCCTACCCAGCACAATCTTCAGCTGATCTGTACTAAAGCTGAAGAACAAGAGTCTTACTTTCTTCCCGTGTTAACTGGAGTGGACCCTTCCCTTGAAGATGTACTGTTGGAGCTTCTGCTTTTCTTATTTTAGCACTATTACTACTTCATTACCCAGGCAGTTTGACCTCAAGTGTCCTATTTGCCTTTGTTTTTGCGCTAATTGCTTACAGCCATCGTGGCAAAGCTCCTCTGCCAGCCCCTTGCTGTTCTCAAGTTTCAGATGGCTCTGCATCAGTACTGACAACTTTGTTCTTCAGCTATTTGATATTCTGCTGTGGTACCTTAATGCCATGCTGCTAGTTTGCCCTATAAATGCCTGTCTGTAATGCTCAGCACAACTAACTCTATAATCATTAGTGTAGAATTACTTACTGGGATAAAGAGCTTTTTTCCAAGTCTTTCACACTTCCAGTAAGGCTATACTGGATGTTTCCATTTTCCAGATTTTTTTTCCCCCAGACAGTACTGAATCCTCAACTTACCCTTCCTCAAAACAGTGAGCAGCTGACAAAACCCAGCAGGAACTGATCAGAATTCCTCCACAGAGGAAGTGCTCTCCAGGAGCTCGGCGATGCTTCACAAAGATGGCAGCTTGCCATGGGTGAGCTGCAATGTCTGCATAGGAGCCACCTTTAATCCTGTACTGGTGTACTCTGCGCTGCCGTAAGCCACAGGTGGCTGTGGATGACAAACCCAGAAATAGGCTTCTTGTTCAGGCATTCTTGCTTTGAGTTTGGGTTAAGAGCCTGTTAGTTGTCAGTGCGTGTTGAGGCAGCCTGGCATGAACTGTTTAGTATCTGACTCATTCCTGTTTCCTAGGAAACTTGTATTCTGATTTGAAAAATACAGTAAGGAAACCCTGCCTTTTCTGTCCTCCATTTCTGCAATCTTCCCTTCTGGCAGAGAAAAAGGCACTTTTGTGAGAGTGGAGCCACAGAATCTTTCTGCTCTAAAAAGCTTTTCTTTCCCCCCCCCAGCTCTTATTTTACTGTAAGAGGCTTGAGTTTAATACAAATGACATGCAGAACAGTAATGCCTCAAAGAAAGAAGAATCAGGAGTGCTAGGATCCTTACAGCAAGTAGGCACGTTGCAATACTCCCATGTGAGCTGATTTCCTTTCAGTACATGGCACCAGGGCTTGCTGTCATTGTCAGGATTCCTGCAGCACAGGACAGAGAAGAGCTATTTGTATTATCAGATCTGCAGGGAGTTTGGGGAGACCTAAAGGTGGCAGACTGTAACCTGAGTGTACCCTTTTTGATTTTTCTAGAGATACAGAGGGCCCTAGGGGCACGTGGAATTTGCATTTGTGGAGTCTGATGTTAAAGAAGCATAGATAGGTCAGGTGGAATAAAATTACTGTTGTCAGTGAGCTTAATTCCCAGCAGTATAATGTATTTCCCGTGCCTTAATAACTCATGTAAAAGACTAGAGCCCTGCCTCAAGAGTACCACAAGGAAGTTTGGTGGGATTTTTTTTAATTCTATAGTGGACTACATACCGGCAGAAATTGTGACTACCAAGGCCCAGCTGGTAAGCATTTCTTCTCCAAGCAGTATATAACTTGTTGACAAGGATTTGAGAATTCCACCTCAAACAGGTAGCTCCAGAACTGGTAATACTGTGGCTGCCTCGGTAATCTGTGCCTCTTCCAGATTTGCAGTTGATGTTCCCAACTTCAATAAGAAAGCTGCACGTTAACCAATGGATGTGAACCCATCAGCTGTTCCTAACTGTGATTTCTGTCAAGGCATCTACATATTAGCTATACTTATCTCAGTCTCTCAGTGTCATAAATATTGAAAGCTTAAACATTTAACGTGAGAGTCTCAACTTTTCAGGCTACAGAAATAGTGCGAGTCCACAGAGAACCCTTATATACGCAGTGAATCATGGAAGCTCTAAAGTCCATTCCCTGTCCCCCTGCATGTACCTTTTGAACAGGAGGGCACACTGCAGTGTTCCCAGATGTACTTTCCCCCTTTATAGATATAGCACCAAGGTCTGGAATCCTCATCTGGGTTTCTGAAAGAGTTATGATATTATGCATCATTACAAAGCTATTGTTATTAGTCCCATGTCTGCCATCTAGTTCGGTAACTTAATCCTACTCTGCAGTGAAGACGTGGACTGAACCATCAGAAGTAGTTTGGATTCCTATTTTAATTATAAAATTGTGGAGTACATGGACGTGAGGATGAGACAGCCAGTAGCTAGCAGGAGTGGACAGCTTGTTTGTGCAGTTTAGTTCATGTGCAGGAAGCACTATGTTTTTAGAGTTTTGAGCAGGATCTGGAGCTGCAGGAAACTGGCTTACAAAGGGATTTTTAGGCACTGAGAAGGGACAAGGGAAAGACTATAGGGTGAGAGATGTATACATTTTGTAGTCTGTCATAAGCATCCAGTCTAGATAGATCTGAAGTTCAGATATGTCTACAGAAGCTGCAATTGCTGCTCATGGGCTGCACTGTATTTGCACCTGTGCAGTATTCTCTGCTTGGTATTAGACTGTTGCAAACAGCCGTTCCTTTGCTCCAAGCTCTTAGAATGGGCTGATTCCTGTGGCTCTGACCTCACCTGCAATAGTTGTGATTGCCCAGTCCCAGCTCAGCAGCATCCGCTCTTCGGCTGCTGTACGTCTGGTCCATCAAGCCATTGTTATTCCAATTTAAACATTCAGTTCCGCTCTCTGTTATGCTCCATGTACCCCTGTATGTTACTCCAGCATCTTTGTAGCACTTAACTTCAGTATCTGAACAAAAGGAAACAAAATGGTACTGTAAGGACAACATCCCAAACTCTGCTTCCCCAGTCTCTGTTCTGTTTAAACTTGGCTCCCAGATGTCTTGTCTAGTAAGTTGGTGAAAATGCCTTGCCAGGCAGACTGTAAATATACATGAAGGTCTTCAGCTCCATAATTTAGAGTTTTATTAAGAGACACTGAGAACAGCCCAGATGTCCTTCTTAAAAGTTCTTTGTAGTATTAGCTTTAGAATAAAAAGAGGCAACTTAACAGAGAGCCTAGTATACAGCAGCAGCTTCTGGGTACCTCATCCTTCTGCACTGCATAGCTAAAACCAGTAGCGTTGTTCACAGTAATTGACATGGTATACTCGCCTATTTCACACTGCTTCCCAGAGAAACCTTGGTGGCACTGGCAGATGAAGAGCTGTGGGGAATAATATGCCTGTGAACATTGGCCCCCGTTGTAGCATTTATTTCTAGTGCAGGCTGTGGAATAAGCAAAAGCCAGGAAATACTGTTAGATTTCACAGAAGTAAGAAGCTGGCAATGTATACCCATCTTTCCTCTCCTGCCAGTCTCCTTTAGCCTGTTCTATTTTTCCCTGCCTGCCTGTTATTGTCATGTGCTTATAGTCTTTTGTGTAGTGCTTACATTCTTCTTTTGCTCCATTCTGTCCATATACACTATTAGGAGCCTTCCTCAGCCCCTTGCCCACTCCAGAGATCTGGACATGCCTGAGTCAGTATGTATTAGTGTTTTCATCTCTATCCTATTCTATTTCAAGACAAATTTTCTGTGTGATAACTCCTTCCCTGACAGTGGAGTTCTTTAGGATGATTAGATGGACAATCTCTCATCCCCCACCATTTCCTTTCTCTTTTTCTTCTTCATACTCACCTCTGACAGGCACAGTGTGGCAGCGACTCTGACCACTGTTGCACCTACAGTACTCTATTCTGCTCCCTGAGAGTCTCAGCCAGGTCCCCCTGTGCTGGTAAATTTCTCCAGATGAATTGTCTGTGCAAACAGCTGTAATTGGAGAAAGGAAATAATCTTTTAGAGATTCAGGGAAAAGACCTGGCTGAGCAAAAGAACTCTTCTCTTTCCAGGAGAAAAGTATCCGTGATGGGAGCACCTGTCTAACGGACTGCCCTTTTTCCTTCTCAGTCCACAACTGTCCCATCTCTCTCACTGCTGTGTTGCTGGGTGTACTGTTCCACTATTGACCAGCCTCTTTTTCTTTGAAAAAGAGCAGAGGGAGGGGAAAACTTTGTACTTGGAGTTGTGGATGGTATTAACGGTCTGGTATTTTGCCTTCTGAATCACTCATCCAGATAACGGTGACAAACAACTTTCAGGCTCCGTTCCCGCAGCATCATCTGCTTTCCCCTCCTGTGTTCATAAAGCTCCAGGTAACACAGTTGTAGTTTGCCTGGCTTACCTCTAGATCTGGCTCCCCGTTTGAAACGCACGTGTAAGCCCTGCAAGCAAAGAAGGTTAATTCTGTGAGTAACTGCTCTCTTAAGAAAACTGAGAGAACAAGTGCCTCCAAAGAGCCAGTCCTCTTCTTGAGGCCTTGTGACTCAGGGGAGCTCTGAGCAACTGTCTGCCCTCCTTGTCAGACAGTACAGTGAAAAGCGCCTTTAGTACCTCAGCATGGGTACCGAGAATTGTAAATCATTGAGTTGCCACAGATTACCAGGTGATTGCTTGTCATCTGAGTGACGTGAACTTGGGATGTGCTGTACTCACATAGTGCATGAAGTGATTATGTGCTCTTGGGGCATTGCAAGTGCTAACTAAAGCTTGTCAGCTTTCTGCTATTTGAAGGAGGTTCAAGCAAATAATTTCCAAATAAGTAAATGTGAACAAGCAGTTATTCTTGCTCATTGACATGCAGTTTCCCCATAAGCCTTTGTAGCTTGATTACCTTTGAGAGAGATGTCTCCTGCAGCCAATTAAATAAAATATTTTGGATAAAGTTTTAAGGAAGAAACCAATTTAGAAAGCTTCTTTGATCAGGCCACAAGAGAAAGAATAACATAAAAAGAAAGAGGAAGGCTGGGATAGCAATTTTTTGTGAAAGAGACTAAACATTTTAGAATTGTGTAGGGTTTACTCAAGCTGTGCAATGTGAGGTTTAAAGTGAGGGGACATGGGAACCATCGATGTCCAGTTGTAAGTGAGAGTAATGATGAAGGTGATGACAATAGAAAGAAAATTAAAGGGTGATCACAATAGAACTCTTACTAACAGTGAAAGGTGACAGTGAACAGATACACCAAGAAGATTTGGAAAAGACTTGCTTACTGAACTGAAAACCAGCCAGGATAACACATTACTGGAAATCCCAGCTTAGAGGTAGACTACTTGGTAAGGTTTTCCTTCCTCTGATTTCTAGTGATGTAACCAGATTCTCCTTCTGTTTGATGCAGACAGCTGGAGTCGATGGTAAGGAAGTGCTGCTGAAAACGCAGGAGGATGGCAAGACCATTATTTGATGCATTAGCCTCTTACCTGGCATTGAGCAGTCATGATTGCTCCCACCAGCAGGAGGAGACATGGGAGTTTGCCTTCCATTCTGAGTGTTTTCCACATCACTTCCAAATCTCAAGTTTTCTATAGAGACAAAAGAAAAAAGATGTTGAACCAAGGCATTTTACAGTGTGAATGGAGTTCAAGGTTAAGTTTAAATAAAGGTTTTAAATTATGAAAATTCTTTTTACATTAAAACACACTTTCTACTCTGCAGTTCTCAGCCATCTGGTCTAACTGTCCTGGTGTCCCTGGACAGGGGAAACTGCCAAGCTGGACCCAGATGTGCTTTTACTTGATAAACTTAGAAACCTGACAAGCTAAAACACACCCTTTTACGTCTGGAGGAAACGCAGAGAGTTTCCTGGGGAATAACGCTGGTAGAAGTAAATTCCAAGTGCTTTTTCCCAAGATTGCTGGAAGCAACAGTATCGTGTGCATTATTAGAGAGATGGACTTGTCTAATGAGGGAGTGTAATGCTGATTGGAAAGTGTTCATTGAGATTCAGGTCACGGAGGCCTACCTAAGAGATCTCTTGCAGGGGCACAAAAACCGGCTGAAGGGTCAGTCTGTGATAATAGTGGTTTAAGAGGATTTGCATTTTCTGCGCAGACTGCTGCTCTGGGTGAGACCAAGGGCTTCTCTTGTGTAGAGGACGTGTTGGCAAGGAGACTTTGATGATAGGTGGGGACAGCACTGCTATGTCTTTTGATTTTCAATATTTCTACAGCTTCTCCCCAGCTGAGCTTTTAGTTTCTACTATTGTCATATGCTTTTGCTAAAAAGGGGGAATATGGCAATTGGCTGGCAGGCTAGCTTTTGGTCTGGTGTTCTCATTTATTTGTTGCAGCATTTCTTTCTTTGTGTCACTTCTATGCAGTCACAACTACATCTTATTCCCTCTAATCCCCTCAGCAGCTTTACATTTCAGACAAAGCCCTCTTCCATCCCACATGGAGTTTCTGCTTCCTTCAGACTGACTTACGTAGTCTGTCTCCTACAGCAGTAGTCTTGGGAGAGAACCTCCAATGATCTGTGGCAGACCGCCGGCTGATGTGGCATGGCTGGGGTTAAAGATGAATCTGGATTTCTGCCTCCATTCATCTCACTTGCTTTGAACATCTACTTCTCTCTTCACTCATCAGAGGCTAATTTCCCACCTGGTGAAACTGCTGCTCTGACCTGGCCACAGACAGCTATAGGAAGGACATTTGGGTACTGTGATCCATCTGTATTTCTTCCTACTGTAGCAAAATTTATTTCTGCCTGGCCTTGAGCAGGCAAGCTTCTCGGCAGAAGCATGAATTTAGATTTCTGTAGCCACTGACTGCAGCGAGATATGCTACCATCTTGTGCCCTGGTTTCCCCTCCCCCAGTTTGTTTCCTGATAAAGGAGGAAAAATTATTTCTTTCACCAAAGCCAAGCGCCTTGTGTAAGCGCTGACTGGTTTAGGGCAGCTGCTGGGCAGAGAGAAAATTCTGAGCAGCAGGGGACATGCTCATAACATGGCGTAGTCTTGAGCGTATACAGAATTTTACTGCTGAAATTAAGCAATGCGGGTTTTTTCCCTTGCTGTACTAAACGCCATTTCTAATCTCATCCTCATAGCAGAAAAATACACTGGACGTGTCAGACAAAGGCAGTGAAGGGCTTTCTGAGGTGGTCTGTTGCCTATGAAAGCAATGCACTTTGCTGTGCACTCCCAGCTCCTCTGTTAATCCCTGTAGGAAAAATCTCCGAGAAAATGTATTTTGCCCATTCTTTTATCTTGGTGACCTTGTAGTAACTGTAAAAGATCAGGCAAATGTATGTATGTAAAAGAACTCCAGTAAAGCCTGACCTTAGCAGCATGAGTTTGGTAGCTAGCGAAGTTCTATTTTATATTTAGAAACACTGCTGAACTGCAGGACTTTAAATGAGGATTTATTGGTACACCCACAGGACTCTCTGTTGGGGGGGAGAGGAGACTGTTGTTCATGGCAAAACTTAAATTAGTAAGATGGATACAAATGATTATACAGTGTCAGAAGTTTAGAAACTTAGTGCCTATGGGACTTTTTGGAAACATGGCATTAAATAGCAAGGTCCAATACATCTATTAAAAATTGGGAAGGTATTATCGATTTTCACAGTTGAGTAATAGCTTTTAAGGACTGGAGTTGTCATTATTATGTAATCTGAGCTCTTAGAATAAGACAAATAACTATCACAGGCTTCCTGACTTGAATCTGTAATTTTCTTCCTAAAAGTAATAGTTACACCTGCATGCAGTAATAGTAGCTCTTTTTTACAGTTGAACAAGACATAAGTAATCACCAATGTGAACAGATTTAGCTTGATCCTCTGTACTAACCAAGACTGCTATAGCAGTCAGTCTAGATGGCTGAGATGACGAATCATGAGTGTGATGTAGATGGGAACCCCCCTGCTTTGAATGAGTCCAGCACCAGAGGTCCATTTTCTCCCTTCCTTTAAAAATATGCCTCCTATACAAACCAAGAGCTGGGAGTGAGGTAGAGTAGCAGGCAAGAAGATATAACTTCATTCCCAATCTCTCGGATTGCTCTGCAGTTCCAAATCTTTGAAATAATATTCAGGTGCTGTCTCCCACACTATCAGCTTTTTATCACCTACGTTATATGATCCCTGAGCAAGTAGAAAGCTAACCCAGTTATTTGAGAAAACTACTTCCAGAAATTAGGAGCTCAGACTCTGTTTACATAAAGCCAGAGAAGGCAGCTGGATAATAGCTGGTGAAATTGGAGTATGACAGATGAATGAGTCATAAATTGGGATTCAAGGCTAAAAAAGGGAGAGAGTTTGTTTGGGGGGTTTTTTTGGTTTGGTTTTTTTTTTTAAAGATTTGTTCAAAGAAAAAGCAAAAGGCACAAATATTCCAGTCTCTGAAGCAGAACTGGGAGTACAGCAGGATAGTTTAGGCTGTGGTTTCTCATTATTAGACCGCACAAAGAGGAGACTTAAGTTGCAAGTCAGACTGAAAAGAGTCACAGGAACAGCTTCCGAGAACCTTAGTTACTCCAAGTCTTGTCTTTAGGTCACATCTTAATGATGAGATCCTTGTAATTCAGAGCATCTCTCGGGGATTTGTATTAGTATGCAGATTTTGTAGTATACTTTTTATATACTTTCAAGCCCTTTCTTACCTCTTAGGAAGCATTTTGCATTGTATAGCAAGCCTTTTTAAAAGCTGTAAGAGTGATTTCCAAGTAGGCATTGACTTCAGTTGAACCTGAACTAAATCAGCAGCATTCCCAAAGCTGAAGCGGATGATCTGAACTGCTACCCAGGGTCATTTAGTTGCTGCTGTAACTCTGTGTTATATTATCCTTACTCCTTGCAGCTGTAGCTCATTATTGGAGCTATGCAGGCTTGTGTTCAGAATCCCACAGTAGCAAGGTTTTAACTTGCTAATTGTTAGTACCACTGGTCATCTTTGTTGCTATCTGTGGAGAAGGCTTGAAGTTCTTATCGACAGCTTTAAGAAATGAGATTCTGCTAGCTAAGACCATGTTAAAGAGAGGTTCATTCAATGAAACTACTTATCTGAGTTGAGCTGCTTTGTTAGAATTTCTCTCTGGGAAGCACCGTAAAGAACTATTGAGACCTCATTTCTGAGGTACCTGCTAAGATGCCCCCAAAACAAGGCAACACTGGTGAAGTCTGTTTGGGTTTTTTTTGGTTTTTTGGGGTTTTTTTTTGTCAGAGGACAGAGTGGCAAAGCTGGCCTAACTAATATCTTGGAGGAAGTCCTAGCTGCCTGAAACCAGCAGGAAACTATAGCTAGTGTTCAGGGGGGAAGGGGAAACATATTTAAAAAAAAAAAAAAAGGCGTTTCGGTCTTGGAGACTGACATGAAAGGAGGAGTCCCTATTTAAAAAGCACCTGCATGGTTTAATCAAGTTTATGGTTATAATCCAGTTTATCCCATATAGTCCACTATACAAGTGGATTCTAGTCTTACACAGCACATGCTTATACTGCAGAATGTGACAGATAGTCTCCCTAAAGTTGTCTTACATCGGATGCCACATCCTTTCTTCCACTTATTTCTGCTGCCCCTGTTCAGGCTAGCTTATTTTATAATGCTGCAGCCCTTCCCCCTTCCTTTCCCCCTCTCCATGGGGGGATGCCTGTCCATCCATTGGTGGCTGCTGTCCCACTATGCATAGAAAACTGGTAACAGATGTTGCCAGATGTTTATTTTCAGTTTTGGGAAAGGTACAACTTAGGCCAGTCAATTGGAATGTTCCAAATGATAAGCCCTATCAAACTGAAACCATATGGCTGTTTGAAAAATACCATGTTTATAAGACTCCAAGCAGAAATCTGCAAGCAATGTGCTTTCTGGTAGGGCTCTCCTAAACAGTTTGTGCCTTCTGCTCTCACTCTTTGCTTTCTGTCTGATCAAAAATACTCTAGCAATAAGCCAGAGGCCTAGATGTGGTGTTCTGACATTTTGATTCTACACTTTCAGGTACATTAGGACATAAAGATATACGATACCCTAAATTTATCTCTCTTTGCTGAAGCAGCAGCAGCAGGAATACTTTAAATCACACATATTAATTTATTATTAATAGCAGCCCTTCTAAGCAGTAAGAGTGTGAGTATTATCTTACCAATGTGGAATAAGACCTAAAAAAGGATGTACCTTATCAAGGTTGAACAAAAAGTCATTAATAGAAATTAGAAGTAGCTCTCCCCCCGTATGCCTCCCAATAACCTAGTATGTCCATTCCAGAATACTTTGATTCTGAATCTATAGCACTAATAGCTTTCTTGCTGATGAACAGCTATCTTGATCTAGTTCAAGCAAAGATTGCAGATCCTTGCTGCCTTTTCCTGCCTTCTGGACAAACTGCTTCTGTATCCCTTTTCTAAACTGAGCAGGTGAGTATCAGACTCATACTATTTCTCTCTAAAATGTAACAGTGGACGGACCTCTGCTTTTGGGGAAAAGAATTAATAAAAAAAAACCCAGAACAAAACAAGAAAAAAGTAAGATTCTGTAGTCTTCGAAAGCATCAGAGGAAATGGATATTTCAAACTCTGGCTTTGTTTTGGGAATCATTCTCAATATTTCCTGTGGTTTTGGCCGCATTTGAAAAGAAGCGTGTTTAGGGAGAACTGGAGAAGACCCGCCCTCCTCCTCTTTGTCCCTCCATTATCCTGGTTGGGAGCCTGGGGTGAAAGGCATAGTCTGATCTCCTCCCAGGAAGACGATAAATTATCCTTTCACAGCTAGCTCTCCGGGTCTCTCCTCCCCATCAAGATATTTGTCCCTAACTCTTCCTTTGTTTTGTTTTTCTGCTAATGTTCTTTGTGCAGGAGACTCCTCCCTGCTAACTGTTCAGAGCCTGAGGCTGTCAGCCCTTTCTCTGGAATAGCTGAAGCCTTCTTGAAACAATTGAAAGCTAGCAGCTTTACCCAGCATTATGAAGCTCTTCAAAAGCTGAAAGGCAATAGCTCAGTTAGTTAACTACCATGGTGCTTCAGTGGGATTTATTAAATAATAATATTTAATTGTATTTAATGACAATGCCATTGATGTTGAAAACAGGAAATGCACTTTTTTAAACAGGTGCAGAGTAGTACCTACCTTTTTGCTTTTTCTCTTCTGTAGTCAGCTGATGACTTCGTTTCCAGACCAGTCTGGTTTTGCGTTTTCTGCGTCTCTGCTCTGATCTCTCTGAACAGCTCCTGTCCTACTTAAAACTCCACTCGAGGGGGTGGAGACTCCAGAGTGCAGTAGGGCGTGCTTTCCTCCCCCCCTTCCAGAGGATCTGGGGATGATCTAGGGCAGGGTGGCTTGTTGTCCGGAGAATTAGGGAGTGAGTCTGTGCGGGGCAGGAGGAAAGCTTGCTTGCTGAAGTGAGTGGGGCATGCTGGATTTTACAGCCAGTTTGTTTTGTTCTTTCTCTCTTCCAGTTAGAGAGCAGATTCAGTCTTCAAAACAGTTTTTCCCCATTGAACACCTTAAGCTTCAGTGACAGTGAAAACGGTAGGTATCCCTTATGACGAACTGTCCCATCATGCTTCTAGGGAAGTGAGGGGGGCACTGCCCAGGCAGTGCCCCAAGTGAATGCACAGGTATATTATTTCTAACATGACCAGAGGTCTGCAATCTGCAGACTGCAGTTGTAGTACTGAGAAACTCGTGTCTCGAGCAAGAGCGTAGTGTGCTGTGCTCTGAATGGCATCCATTGACAATCTTTGGCAGAGGGACCCTGTATGTGGAGCAAAGCATGCTATGAACAGTGCCACTGGGAGAAGAAATGGTCAGAGGAGCTCTCAAGTTAAGTGGGGACAATGAGCAAAACCTCTAAGGATCCTTGGATAGAAATAAGGAATAGCATGTTGAGGACCAAAGAGTTAAATGTTCGCTGATACTGTCCATCCTAGAAAATGAAGATCTACTCATCAGGGTGCAGTCATGAGGTAGTAGGTTATCGAAGTGTGGCAAGCAAATCTGAATGATTGGTTTTAGAACTGAACTTAGGGCTGGGTTATGAAAGCTGTCGGTGATGCAATTGTTACAGTAATGGATGTGTCCTAACTTTTAGGAACTGATTCACTAGAAATCAGGTTCCTGATACAATTTAGTGTAAGCACAGACATAAGAAATGGTGTGTGAGGGATCTCCATCTTCAGGAAGTAGCTGCATAGAGTGCTCAGTTGGGAAGCACGGCAATGGTTATTTTGCATATTGGCAAAGATGAAACACTGTTTACTCTGAATGTTTAGCTCTTCTCTGTATGGAAATCTATGTCAAGATTATCACATGTATTTCTCTGAGAGTCACAGTGCTGGTGGTAACATTACTGCCATAAATCTGATTTAAGGACGGCTGTGTTTTACTGTTTCTGGAAGGGACTCCCAGTTGTTGAGAAAAAGATGATTGGACATCTCACCCCCTGAGTGAGCAGGGGCTAATTTATATTATTTTTAAAGATAACAGCGATTTGCTACTGGTCTTCTAGATTAAAGATGCTAACAAAGTAATGGCTGTGGGGGAAGATTTCAGAAGTTATTATTTCCTGGCTTTTCACAGCTTAAGGACAACTCTAGCTGTCTAGAGAGTGTGGTGTGGGTGCCATTTGTAGTGCTTAACATATTTTAGGAAAGCCAGCAATAATAGTGTCTCCTCTCTCAAGCACCATCTACTGGCTTACCTCTAAGCTGATCCTGTCTCAGGATAGAGTTTCAGCAGGACTGTTTAATGTTAGTGATGAAGTGTGTCATCATGACACCCTACAGCAGGCCCACATCCCCCTAACGGGACACCTCCGTGCCTGGTGGCCTTTGCAGGTTCAGCACGTGCAACTGGCCGTGCTGCAGGTTGAGCCATGCATCTCCTTCCCTGTGCTGTTGTGGGCCTTTGCTGTGGCATTAAAGTGCTTAACGTCAGCCAACCCAGGAGGAAGCAATATCTAAACCCGATTTAACACACAGAATAGTTCCCCACCTCACCACCCAAGCCAAAACACTGACATAAATAGTATAGCAGATTTTAAAGCAGCTGTGGGAAGGAGGCAGCAGCTCTGCTATTCTACTTAAGTAGCCCACGAGCCCTACTCTCCTTTTACCCCGAGTCCCTGACTCCAGGAAGGATGGCGGCCGTGACGGTCGCGACTACCCTGCTCTTCGGCGAAGTGGGCTCGGCGACAGGGCCGGGAGCTCCCGCCCCGCGCACCTGCAGCCGCGCCTGGGCAGCGCGGCTCCTTTAAGGGCGGGCGGGCGCCCGCGCCACATGCCGCTCGCGCCGGAGCCGGAAGCGTCGGCGGACGCGGCCCAGGCTCCGTGGAGCCGGCGCGCTGTGGCCCCGCAATGAGCCGGCCGCCGGCCCTGCAGGCGCAGACCTGCGGCCCCTGGGAGATGAAGGAGCGCCTCGGCACTGGCGGCTTCGGCAACGTCATTCGCTGGCACAACAAGGTAGGCGGCGGCCGGCCCCCTCGGCCCGGCCCGGTCCGGGGCCCGCGCTCAGCCGAGCCCGTGCTGTGTCCACAGGAGACCGGCGAGCAGCTAGCCATCAAGCAGTGCCGGCAGGAGCTGAGCCCGCGCAACCGCGACCGCTGGGCGCTGGAGATACAGATCATGAAGAGGTGAGGCGGGCCGCCCCGACGGCAGGCGGGGGCGCTGCCGGCCCTCGGCCTGGCGCTCCCGGCTGGGCCGGGCGGAGCCCGCTGCCCGCTCGCCGTCGGGGCGGGCTGGGCGGAGCGGCCGCCAGGCGGGGTTGCGTCAGCGCCCCCCCCCCCCCCGGGGCGCGCGAGCGGGGGCGGCCTTCGAGCGCGGATCTAACGGCTGCGCTGAGGTAAATGGTGGGAGAGGCTGTCGGCCGCTTGCCGCCTCTTCCGGAAGGGTGCCCGACCCTCGACGGGGGCAAGTGCATAAAAGTACACGCTAAAGAAAACCTCGCATTGTGTTTCGTCAGAGTCTTGGGTCTTAGACTTCCTTCTTCGGCGCTTCTGCCGCTGCCTTCAGTGTTACAGTTCTGCCATGTAGCTGCTCTTTTGCCTAGCTTAATGTCTGTGCTGGGTTGTCCTTCGGGGCGTTTGATTTTGTAGGAGGCAATGGTCTGATTGTGGTTTGGGTCTTTTCTGGAGGGTGGCAACAGGCTGCGTCACACTCCTTCGCAAGGCACGTTCCTGTAGCTCCTAGGCAGATGTGTTGTGCGTGTGCATTGAAAGAATGCACTGACTGTGCATGAATTGCAAGGAGTTGGGATGAGTCTAGGTCCCTGAAGGATGGATGAATTGCAGACCTTTAGAATTCACTAGTTCAGTTTCTAAAAAGATTAATGTCTTTGTAGGACTTTGTGTGATGACCATGAGCATGTGAAACTGCATAGCTGTTGCAGAAGAATTGTCTTTCAGGTGTTACCCTAGTTCCGCTCGTCATGTGTACTTGCCTCATTTCCACTCCTCAGGCTGAACCATCCCAATGTGGTGGCTGCTCGTGATGTCCCTGAAGGGATGCAGAAGCTTGCACCAAATGACTTGCCGTTGCTGGCCATGGAGTACTGCCAAGGCGGAGACCTCCGCAAGGTGAGATCCCTGGGATGGTGACCAAGGGCTGGATCAGCTTCTCAGGTGATCCTAGGGTTTCTATTGATGTTTCCCTGTAAAACCTCTGTTTTCACATCCTGATGCCTCCTAATTCTTGTCATGGTACCAACAGGTTTTGGTGGGTTGGTCCTTGATAATACGTTCAGCTCTTGAAGACTTAAGTGCTTTCTGAAACTTTTCATATTTGTTTGGCTGCAAGTGACACTATGAGGAGTTTGCACGTAGAGGATGAGGGCATGTGTGTGGGATGTGCAACAGGATGTGAGTATGGCCAAGACCATCGTAGGGCAGGGTACATCTGTGGGCTATATCCTTCCTGAAAGTGATTAACTCCTATCTGTCATAGGAAAAAATAACACGTTAATTCTAATCTTACTGTTTTTCTATCCTTTGCTATAATCTGCCTATAGATAAAACCCAGAGCTTAGAGCTGAGATTTGAGCTGATACTGCTAGGCACAGGGGAAATGGCTATGAAGGATGGAGCAAGTAGAAGGAAGAGAATGGAGATGACACTGACTTCTTTCACCCACTCTTTTCTCCTCCCGTGCGGTTAGACCGAGGCCTGAAGCTCTAATTGCTGCTACCGGAGGTTGCAATCCCGTAGAGTTTTGTGTGTCTAGAGAATTTCATTGCTGTTACTGGAACTTCTTGCATCCGTGAGAGTTTGTGGGACTGTGAGCCTCACTCAGGATACAGGAGGGAAAGACTATATTCTGTGTTGTTTTCTTGCAGTACCTGAATCAGCTGGAGAATTGCTGTGGCTTGCGGGAAGAAGCTATTCTCATCTTGTTATCTGATATTGGTAAGTGGTAGACAACCTTCAGTTGTCTGAACTATGGAAGCCCTTTCAGTGCCAAATCCACTCTAAGGATATGCAGCAGTGACCTTAGTGACTCCATCTTAGACTGATCTTTGAAGAGTATACTTGTTTCCTGTCTTGCTCTGCCAACCCTCCCTGTGGGAGAGCCAACCTTTGATTTTTGTTCTTGAAAATGTAGAGACGGATTTTCTTGCCTAGCAAAAATGCCACTCAGGATTTCCTGGAAGGTTCTGGATAGCTGAACACTTGCCAAGTGTCTCTGGTTTATGTTGCACATCAGTGTCCACCCTCAGCTTAACAGTTGATCATCAGGCCTTCAGTGCGTGTGTCATCAGTGGGTTGCCATTAGCATTTGGGCAACCACTATGTGGAATTTTAGGCAGTCCTGGTGCAAAGATTGCCAAGTGCTGTCTAGAGACTTTTGGGGTGGAGTTTTTTGGTCAAGCTATGTTGTGAGCTGAGTTGCAGCTGAGGCAAAACTGGACAGGTGCTAAGGCTTTAGAGAGGAGATACTTAAGAAGCATATTTGGGGCAGATGTATGCTTAGAAAATGAGCTTGTGGCAAGAGAATAAATGGAGAATAAACGTGCATTTGTCACTACTTTTACTGCATGGGTGGCTGTTAGGCATTATCTCCCGCCCTTTGTGTTCCCAGAGCATTTGTATTCTGCTGCCTCATCCTTGTACTCCTTAGTGACCAGGAAATGATACTGAGTGCTGACCAGAGACAAGGGCAGATCATGTTTAGAGTGAAGTTTGTGTTCACATGCTTGTGTGTGTATGGGAAGAGGGACAGACCCAAATTTTCAATTGTATGATCTGAACTGTAGCTGATAAGAAATATTTTCGACTATTGATATAACTTGTTCTTCTGATCGCTTACAGTGCATGCCTAGTTGGTCTTTCTAGGGTTGCTGTCCTTCAGGAGAAGGACGGTTATATTGTTGATAACTCCTGAAAGTCTAGCTGGATCATTTTGCACTGAACAAGAGAGCTCTGTCTGGGAATGCAATGCTTTCAGAAGGGACACGAAGTCTCAGAGCAGAAAAGTGAGTCCCTTTGGCTCAGGCCTGAGTCATGGCCGAAAAGCACAAACTGGAAATGCTGCCAAGTTTTGTTTTTCCTAGTACCATGATTTTTCTTTTTATCCACAGGAGGGGAGATCTATTAAGCTATTACCTTGAGCAAGTGTGAGAAAATAGAGGGCATTTATTCTGTCTTTGTGTATTCTTAAGATGAGATTTTTGTCTTTCTAGTATAGATGGAATTCATCAATCTGCCAGTTGTGGGGTGTCAGTGGTTCTGAGCAGAGAAAGTATGTTGCGTAGAAATTTCCTATGAAGAATTTTGCAGGTGAAATGGGGAGGAGAACACCTTGTGGACAGGACAGAACGAAGCGTTTGGCTGAGCAGCTTTTGGATTCTAGGTTAAGACTGTTGAAGAAACAGATAGGTAAAGAAAAGCTGAGTATAGCCACTCAATTGCCCAGCCAGGATGTTAGCACTGATGAGTTACTCTCTGGGCAATTAGGAGAAACTTCTGGATTGGTGCCCTTGTCCTTATGGGAGATTTCAACTTCCCAGACATCAGCTGGGAATATCATACTGCTGTGACGAGCAGGTCTTGGAAATTCTTCAAGTTTGTGGCAGGTAATTTCTTGTCACAAGTACTCAGCCAGCTAGGAAAGATGCCCTCCTAGACTTGCTATTTGTGAATAGAGAAGAACTTGTGGAATATGTGATGATAGGTGGCTGTCTTGGCCACAGTGACCGTGCAATGGTTGAGTTTAAAATTTTCAGTGTACTGAGGAAAAAAGGACAGTTGAGTTGCTACCGTGGACTTCAAGAGAGCAAACTTCAAGCTATTCAGGGAGCTATTTAGCAGAGTACCCTGGGAATCTGCTTTTGAGAGCTTAGGAGTCCGTGAGTGCTGGTCAGTTTTTAAGAACACCTTTTAGAAGCACAGGAGCAGGCAATTCCAGTTGTTGTAAGGCAAGCAAGCGGGGCAGAAGACCGGCTTGGCTGAACAGGGAACTCCTCATGGAGCTCAAGAGGAAAAAGAAATTGTATGATCTCTGGAAGCAAGATCAGGCTTTGCAGGAAGATTACAGAGCTGTTTTTCATATATGCAGGGAGAAGACATGAAAGGCCAAAGCTCAATTAGACTTGAAACTGGCCAGTGTTGTGTCAGACAACAAGGCTTTTTAAAGTCCGTTAATAGCAAGAGGAGGTCTGAAGAAAACATTGGAGTGATACTTGTTGAAGATAGTCATCTGATTAATAGGGATGAAGAAGAAGCGGAGGCATTCACTGCTTTTTTTGCCTCAGTCTTTAATAATACTGATAGGGGACCGGGCAGCCCAAGGTCTGAGTTGGAGTACTGTGAGTGCGGGAACAGTGACTTTCCCTTTGTGGACACTGAAATTGTCAGGGACCAGCTGTATCAGCTGAATGTTCACAAGTCCATGGGGCCTGATGGGATTCACCCCAGAGTACTGAAGGAGCTGGTGGATGTTATGGCAGGACCCCCTCTTGATCATCTACCAAAGGTCTTGGGAGTCTGGGGAGATCCCTGCTGACTTGGAAGCTAGGCAGTGTTATTCCTATTTACAAGAAGGGCATGAGGGAAGACTCAGAGAGCAAACTCTGTGTTTGATGCCGACTTTTCATCTTGCACTTGGTGTTTCACTGTATGTTTGATTGTACAAGGTTTGACCCAAAAGCCATGCTTACACTAGGTAGAAATGAATCCTTACTGAGCTCATGCTAGGTACTGTTAGTTACACTCTTAAAAGTGGCTTTTTCTGTGTCTCAGCTTCTGCTCTCAGGTACCTTCATGAGAACAGGATCATCCACAGAGACTTGAAACCAGAGAACATTGTGCTTCAGCAAGGAGAGCAAAGGGTAAGCAGGAACCAGGTGTCTCTGCCTGCACAGATAAGTAAGTGTAAGAGGAGCGTGCATGTGCTTCATGCAGTTACAGTGGTCCCCTCTGCAAGAGCACTCAACCCAGGATAACAGCTAGCTCAGATCTGTGTGTCAGATGAACAGTATTCTGCATGCAGCTGAGATGAAAGGTTGTATTAGACTTCTGGTAACACCTGACATTTTGACTTTCAACTATTAAGGAAAGAACCAGACTCTACTGATTGACCAAAGATCTGAATTAGCAGTAATGTCTCCAGCTCTGTGCGTATCAAGCCAATGACAACTTCACATACTTTGTGATTTTAGGAATCTACAGGAGCCTCCCATTTCCACTTCCATCTCTTCGTTGGCACCTTTCCTGCATACCTTTGAAGAGCTGAACCTTTTCTTTCTCTGCTGTATGGTGTGCTTTTAACAGGACTTCTCTCTAGTGTTCTTATTCTCTGTTGTGTGTTTCAGTTAATACACAAAATCATTGACCTTGGTTATGCTAAGGAGTTGGATCAGGGTAGCCTATGCACATCCTTTGTTGGGACTCTACAGTACTTGGTAAGGAAGGAATTCAGCTAGAAGAGCAGCTACCACTTTGCAGTGGGATAGAGTTAACTGTTATCAGGCTTTGGGCTGGGATGAAGTACTTGTCCTGGTATGGGGTGCGTTTGGGGTGCTGCAGCTAGCAAAGGTGACTGTTTTTTTGCTGACACTGGGTTTTCACAGTGTCTGTTAGCTATGTCTGTTATAAATAAGAAGCAGGAGTGCCAATAACCTCTGCTGTTCACTCTGAGAGGATCTCAGAGCTTGTGAGAGGCAGAGCGTTCAGCACCGTCTTTAATCTGTTGTACAAACGTTAATGAGCTCTTAAGGGATAGAGAGAGCTAAGAGATGGGTGGCTTTGTCTCATGCGTGTGTAAACTGTCTCAGGCTCCAGAGCTGCTGGAACAGCAGAAGTATACTGTGACGGTGGATTACTGGAGCTTTGGAACACTGGCCTTTGAGTGCATTACAGGCTTCCGACCATTCCTACCCAACTGGCAGCCAGTGCAATGGTGAGTGAGCTGGGGCCAGGTGATAAGAAGAGTGCATGCAATGCGACTGTCCTGTTTACAGGAAGTAGAAGTGCGGTCCCTTGATTCTTAAGGTAATGACCCTATGTTCCTTGCCCTTACGGAGACTGACTCCCTTCACAGGAGTTTGACCTACCTGAGCAAGTTCAGCATTCCTGATACTTGCTCTTTGGGATCAGGACTGACTCCTGCAGGGCAGGTAGCAGAAACCAAAGCAGCATCTGTATTACATCTGTCAAGAGTAGCTTTAAGAGTCTACTAACGTGGGCTGGGAAAGGCAGGTGATTATTTCACCATTGTACTTGCTTGAATTCATTAGGCATACAAAAGTGCGACAGAAGAGCGAGCTGGATATTGTCGTTTCAGAAGACTTATCTGGAGAAGTCAAATTTTCTAGCAGTTTGCCCTGCCCGAACAATCTAAACAGGTGAGGACTAGAAATCTGTTACGCCACGCTGGGATAAACTGTTTCTTCTGCAAAAGGACCAGGTTTATATTATATGCCTTACTATGTTAATCTGTGAATAAATTGAGTGCATGACACAAACAATGCTTGTGTCCCTTGTGAGACTTGTGTAGTTGAGTCTCTGTTTCTGCCTTCTAAACACTGCATTGGGGGGGGAAGTTGTTTGTCAGTCCTCCTGCAGAGACCAGACCATATGGTGACTGCAAATGCACTTTTACCTCTTCTGATCCCTTTCTTGTTTTGATCCTTCCCTTCTTGTTTTGATCCTTCAGTGTTTTGGCTGGGAGGCTGGAGAAATGGCTGCAACTCATGTTAATGTGGCACCCACGGCAGAGAGGTACAGATCCTACATATGGACCCAATGGGTGTTTCAAAGCTTTGGATGACATTTTGAACTTGAAGGTGAGTAATGGGTCTGTATTACCTTGAAAAGTTTTCCAGAGAGCAGTTGCCTGTAGCCCATGAGAGACAAGGCTTGAGTCATAGACCTAGGAGGAGGAGCAGCAGCACAGAATCTCATTTAGCTGTCTCCTGACAGTTAGTGACAGGTGCTTTCCTCTTGCTTATTTGAGGACAAATACTCCCTGAACTTGTTGGGAGTAGCAAATAGCTTGTGTATGTGCTTGGTTCCATGTTCTGGTAGAGGATTCTGTGGCTGAAGCTGTTTAATTGCCATGTGGCCTCTCTTCCAGTTGATGGAGGACAGGGACTTTGGCATAATGTTATGAAGTAGCTGCAAAGTGACTTCCTGAGCCCTGCAAGTGCTTTGAACAGTTTATCAGTGGCCAATGTCTCAGTCCTGGGATCTCTGCTCAAACATGACCAATATATCTTCAGTCCTTCTCATGTCACGCTAACTCTTCTTGTAGTTGCTTCATGTTTTGAACATGGTTACGGGAACTGTACACACCTACCCTGTGACAGAGGAGGAGACTCTGCAGACTGTGAAGGCCAGGATCCAGTCAGATACGGGAATCCCAGAACAGGACCAGGAGCTACTGCAGGAAGCTGGACTTGCATTGTTTTCTCAGAAGTTGGCCACTAAACATATAGCTGACAGCAAGGTGAGTCTGGATACTCCCTTCCTTGCTGTTGAGTGAATCAGCAGGCACTGCTGTCATTTTGGGAGCACGGCACTCCCTGCTGTTCTGGCAGGCTTTTGGCATAATAACCACACAGACCTAACAGCCCTTGCAGAATAGGCACCCTATTGCCTTTGGTGTTCAGTCTTTGGCTGAGGAGGAACATTCTGTTTATGGTGTTACTGAGGCTTGCTTTTTCTGAGAAAACCTAGTTGGGTCTTTTGTCTTCTGCAGGTGAATGATACTGCAGCTGCAGACACAGACCTCCTCTTCCTCTTCGATAACCAGAAAGTTGCCTATGAGGCTCAGGTTGCCTTGCGTCCTCATCCAGAAAGTGTTGACTGCATCCGTAAGAACTTTCTCTAGCATGAATGTGAGAGGTTGTCCACGTTGAGAGGGCTGCCTGTGTTCTGTGGTCTGTATCGTGCAAAGAGTGAAGAGAGCTTTTGCATATTGGGACTGAAGAAGCAGTAGAATGGACTGGCATAGCATTCATTCAATTTGTTAAAATAACTGAGGAAAGGAAGTGTTTGATTTTGATATACTGGGGAAGCTGCATAGGGGTTAGCCAACTATAGGCTTTGCAAGAGGTAACATGCCCCTCAAAGGAGTGATGTTTTGGTCTGTTTTGTCATGTGATAACATGGCTTTTAGGCTTCATGCTGATACGTACGTTCCCCCCCCCCCCCCTCTGTTTCCAGTTCAGGATCCAAAGAAGAATCTCCACTTTTTCCAGTTGCGGAAAGTGTGGGGTCAGATCTGGCACACAATCCGGATGCTGAAAGAGGACTGTAACCGGCTTCAGCAGGGGCAGCGAGCAGCCATGTACGGTGGCAGTTTCTCTAGAATACTTATCTCTGCCTTTGCTCCCTGGTGAAAGGGAAAAGACAGGAGTGGGACCCTGTTGGAATGGGGAAGCCCATGAGTGGAGCCGTTAACAATTAATGAAAAGCTGAGAGTTCCGAACTCTGATACAACTGCTTTTGTGCTCACTGCTACACTCTGAAGTATCTACTTTTGATATAAGTGGAAGTCTATGTTTTTAGTTTGGGAGGGTAATAGGACCTTCTTCTTGTCCATGCAGGATGAATCTGTTGCGTTACAATAGTACCCTCTCAAAGATGAAGAATTCTATGGCCTCCCTTTCCCAGCAGCTGAAAGCAAAGCTGGACTTCTTTAAAACAAGCATCCAAATCGATCTGGAGAAGTATAAAGAGCAGATTGAATTTGGAATTAGTGAGTATAGCATCTGGCAAACAGAGGTCTTTTTAAGTCTCTTATCCCCACAAAGTATCTACCTTTTCCTGTATGAACTTGAGAAAAGCAATCACTTTTCTTTCATTCCTGTAGCTTCTGAGAAGCTGCTGTTTGCCTGGAAAGAGATGGAGCAAGCTGTGGAACTTTGTGGGCGGGTATGTTTCTGAATCTAACTGCTTATCCTAAAGAAAAAGAGGCTTGTTTTTCTTTCCTTTTTTTTTTTTTTTTTTTTTTTTCTTCATTGTCCTCCCTTAAATAGAAACTTCTTGTGTCTGGGCTGATTCCAGGTGTCACATTGCCTTGGTTTGGGTGGCACCATTTTTGTCCATTGCCAGTACTTCATGAAGCTCACTGTGTTTGTAAGGCTTAGGGGAAAAGGGAGATCTTGGGGAATGCGAGAGGAGATTTTGCGGTGGTTGCACTCAGATGTCCTGCTAACCCAATCCTGGAGCCAGGATAGCTGAAAAGAGGATATGGAACATAGGTTAAACTGAATGGGAAAGTGAATGATCAGATGATTGAACACAAGAATTTTAAGCATCAGTCTTGAATTTTGAAAAGGCAACGATTTCCCATTCTTGGTGCACATTCCGCACCTGCTCCCAGTAAGGCATTCAGCCTTTTGACACAACAGTGTAACCCCTGTAAGTAGGGCCAAGGACCATCGCTCCCAGATGAGGAGTGAAAGGTGACTAGTCGATATCTTATTCTTTTCCAACACTTGGTCCTCCTCTGTTGGAATGAGGCAGAGGGCAGAATGACTGTCTAACAAGCTTCTGCATGTGAACGAGTTCAAGTGAAAAGCAGAATTTGGGGTGCCAGGTGTGGATCTGGTTGTGTGCTGAGGGAAAAGCGGTGATGGATAGGATGAGACATCTGGAATAGCCAAGGAAAAGGAAGCATGATGGCCTGGGAACTAGCAGTACATGTACTACAAAGTCAGACCCTTCAATGGCTCCTTGTCGCAGGCTGAATTTTTTATCAAAAAATTTTTGGAAGTTGTTTTATCCCAGAGCACCAAGCTAATTTCCTTGAATTGAAATTACTCATATTCTCATTTGTCTTTGTCCAAGGCTGCTGTTTGCATCTTGCAGATGTGTTTAGAAATGTGAATGAGAAAGGAAGAGCCAGTGTGAGTGGTAGTGTCTCTTAGTACGAGACTGTCCCATTGCTTATGTTCTGCCCTGCTTTCAGGAGGATGATGTGGATCAGCTAGTGAAGAGGATGATGGCCCTGCAGACAGACATTGTGGACCTGCAGAGAAGCCCACTAGGTCGTAAACAAGGAGGAACACTGGAGGATTTGTGAGTTGAACTACCTTGAACTTCAGATGCAGGAGTATTGTTAGCTAAGCTTATTTACTGCAGGACAATGAAGGTGCTATCTCTTCAGCCCAAATTATGGGGGACTGGGAGGACTTTGACACTAAAAGACAGTTTTTGACTCCTTACCTGTCATTAGTCTGAAATGGCAGACTGATATATAAAAGATTTGAGTTCTTGAACCAGTTGTTCATAATTTAGGTTCTAGAGAAGTCCTTTGTGTTCTGTGCCTTTTTCTTCTAGAGAAGAACAAGCCAGAGAGCTGTACCGGAGATTGAGAGAGAAGCCAAGAGGTAAAAGACATTTTAGCTCAAGGTCAGCTTGCTTTGTGTGGATAGTAACTTCGGAGATGCAATAATGAGCACTGAGAAAACTCTCTGCATTCTAGGCCTGCCCATATGCTAGCTGCACATGGACTCTACTGGACTCGCCCGTTTTTGAAGAGGGGAGTCAGGGAGTCAGTTTTAAACTATGCCAGCCTTGCTTTCTTGGCACCTTCTGAGCTCTTCTTGAAACTCCTCTGGAGCTCTTCTCAGAGCAAGCTGTTGCTGCAAGCATACGCTGCTGCTTCTGTGTAGGAGGGATGAAAGACATAGCTGTTCCTTTGAGCAGCTATACAGCCCCAAGGCATTAAACCCACCCTACCAACTCTGCTTTCCAATTCTCGTAATTTTGAAGAAGGTGGCTAAAATCTAGTGCAATTCATCCCAGTCAAACTTGCATGCCCTGAACTTGGGATGTTTCAGGATTGAAGAAGCAGTGGAAACAAGCTGCTAAGAATCTTCTCACTCTGTCCTATAAGCCTACCTTTCTGTGTAATGTTCTGACTCTCATTCCAGATCAGAGGACAAGTGGTGACAGCCAAGAAATAGTACGACTGCTCCTACAGGCAATCCAGACCTTTGAAAAAAAAGTCCGAGTCATTTATGCTCAGCTCAGGTGAGCTTTGTAGAGTCGGCTTTTATTGAGGGTTGAGAGAAAGCATTTTCTCTTTCAGCAAGAGGTTTTGTTCTAGCTGTTTAAAAAACAGTGCATACAGCTAATGAGATCTCAGAGTGTCACAGGAAATAAGAAACTTCAGAAATGTTCCTCTACTGCAGTTGCCCATGTGTGATCTGATTATTTTTTTTAATAGTAAAACTGTAGTTTGCAAGCAGAAGGCACTGGAATTGTTCCCCAGAGTGGAGAAAGTGATGAATCTGATGAATGAAGATGAGGAAACAGTTGTTAGGCTTCAGGAGAAACGACAGAAAGAACTGTGGAACTTGCTAAAAATTGCTTGTGTAAGTAAAATAAAACCTCCAGTTTAACCTGAAAATATGGTTTGTAGCACAGGTTACTGAAATAATTAATAGTAAATTTAGTATGTCCTATGGTTCTCTCTTATTTTGAATTAGTATTAAAGCCAAGTTCCAGGCTGTCTCATATTCCTGGCTGTTGGAAATTAGTGGTGGAAATAATTGCAATCTGAATCTTCTGTGTTTCCTTCAGAGTAAAGTACGTGGTCCTGTTACTGGCAGTCCAGAGAGCATGAACACATCACGTCTTGGTAGCCCTGGTCAGCTGCTGCTGCAGGTCCCTTCTGGAACCTACAATTTATCAGAATCTGTCAGGAAAAGGTGAGGCAAAGTTTGGAGTTCTGTAGCTGCTAATGCCAGCACTACAAAACTGGGGCTCCTGCTTTGTGAAATAATGACACACAGGCTTTCTCACATTTTACACTTTGTGTTCGGCTTCCATTGTCAGCAGCCTTTTCTACCTAGTAGCTGGACTTCCTGGGGCTTGTGAATCTTCCTTATGAAAAATGGGGAATAATGTATAGCTTCACTTCCCCCTGCCTCAATAATAAAGCGTTTGTTTTATCTGGAATGGTTGGGCTCACTTGAAGTACACTGCCAACGGGAATTGTTGGAGCATTGTCATGCAAGGCGATAGTAGCTGAGCTGTATCATAAAGGAGAGGCTGCTATAATCAAGCACGTGTAGTTCTGGCTTGCTTAAACGAACTGGGTCACCAGCTGGAATGACAGACCTTAGTTTGTTTATTTGTATGTTGCTTAATCCTTTAGTTTATAGGCTGTTCTGCAACTTTTTCTCTAGCAACAGTGATTCCACATAATAAGAACCCAACTCCAACTTGGAACGCGCTTCCTTTCCCTTGTCCCAGTAAATCTGGGGATGCCACCGACTTTCCTAGTTGCAATATGACTTACTAGCTTCTGAGCTGACTGGTAAAGGTTAATTCTTCAGTGCTCTGCAGCATACCTGCCAGAAATATTTCTTAAAGGTAGAGGCAGCATCTCTTTAAACAAAACTGCCGTGGAAAATAATTATGTAATAATTGTCCCTTTCAGTGAGGAGCTACTGCTGGAATCACAGAAACTCTGTAGCCAACTGGAAAATGTGATGCATGACACAATGAAGGATCAGGAGCAGAGCTTCATGGTAACATATTTGATATTCTTCTATAAGCAGACTGGGGAAGCTCATGGCTTCAAACTTCTGCATGTGTAACTTTGCCACCAATAAGTAATATGGCTAATAGAAATCTGCACATTACTCTTTTGGAGAAGGAGAGAGTAGTTGTGGCAGATAGAAAGCACCTACTCCTCCACTTGAACTGACTGACATATTCCCTACTTGCTGAGAACAGGAGCCATGTGCTGGGGACTTAAGTTGTGCCAAACAATAAAGGATGGGGGAAGGCGCTGGGCTGTTGTACAAAAATACTGCAAAATTGCACTCTTAAAATTGGGATGGTCTTGGGGTGGCAATACATTGGTGGGTAGGGATGCTTATTTAATGAAACAGACTATTGAAAAGAAAGTAAAATATTAGAGAAAGTAAGTAGCTTAAGGGTTTCCTTTGCAGCAGTTGCATGGTTCATCATGAAACTATATTGACCAACTTGTTCACAGTAAAATTTTTGAATCTTTTAAATTGCTTCCCCTTTATTCTGGAGAAATCTCAACTGTAAGCTAGTGTTGAACTTCGTAGTTCTAACTCTTTATTCTTTAGGCTCTAGATTGGAGCTGGCTGCAGCTTCAGGTGGAAGAAACAAACAGTCCAGAATAAACCCAGATGTAAAATCACTTCGGTTGCCTCTGAAGACATGCTACTTCAGGAAGCCAACTGTGAAAAGCTGCTGCCTCTGAGAAGGGAAGTTCAAGTGCCTCCTTCTACTGTCACCTACTGCTTATGTGATGATACACATGGTCTAGCTTTTAGTATCCACCTCTCGGACACTTTTCACAAAGATACAGTAGGAAATGCCTGTTCTAACTGCTTGGAAAAAGTTCTTAATTGTGCCTTAAGACAGCAGATATTCTTATTCTCTGTCCTGATGTATCTTCCCTTAGGCATCACATGTGGTGGTTTTGCTGCCTTTTAGGCTTTCTAATGACCAATGGACAACGCATGCAATCAGCTTGCACAGTCACTGGTAGATGTCACCTTCCTAATATACTTGAACTGTGAACTTAATTTCTTAACTTTGCTGATTTGCACTTTTTTCCTTAAGTGTAATGGTTGTACTTACCTAATACTTGTTTTCTATATGGGAACGAAATTATCTAAAACATGTAAACTTTTGGTTTGCTCTTTTTGATACCCTCAATAACATTTTAATGAAAAAGCTGCTTTCACTGTGCAGGTCTCTAAAACGTGAGAGGTGTAAGGATGTTATTCTGGAGACCACAGAGAACGAAACCTTCAGCGTACACATCTAGTTCAACAAAGTATCTGCAGATTATCCATTAACCATGCTTAAAGTTGCATCAAAAAAAAAAAAAAAGCAGAGCTGGGTGGAGCATAGCTCTTCTGAACCTTACTGAGAGACAAGACACACCAACATTATGTTCCAACTGTGACCAATTTATTTCATTCTGATGTAAGCCCAACTTTCCACTACAGCACAGAGACCACCTTTTATAAAACGTTGTGAAGTATAGGACATGCAGGATACAATACAATAATGGGGAGAGGTGGGATTTTCATCTGTTTTTAGGAACAGATTTAAAATACGGGAAACTGAAGTGAAATGTGGCACAAACATCACAAGTTCCATGCATACCTTCAAGTATCTTCCTTTGATGTGCTGGCGCTCTCTGGACTTCTGTGTTGGGTTAAAATGATTCTTTGGAAGAGTAGAAAGTTCACACTTCTTGAAATTTCAGAGTAATATTAAGGCCGAAACACACTGGGTACACTTTTCCTTTATCTTCCAGAGCACCACCTGTTGTTTTACTTAAAGCTGCATTAAGCTTCCAGCTCAAATCCCAGCCCAACTTTGTGACCTCCAGCACTGAAATTCTTGCCATCAATCAAGCCTGAAAGGGTCAGCTTTACACCTAGGAAAGCAAGCAAGGAGACCCTTCGTACACTGATATCCCTGTACAATGCCCTTCCTCAAGTACTTAAGCCTCACTAATATGTCTTCGTTGCTATAGGAACTTCTGTACGTACACAGCCTTTACTTCCATGAGCCTATGTAAGATTTCTAGCTAATTTGTTTATGTATTCCATTGTAGACATGACAGTAAAATAACCCATAGTGTAGTACTAATACTATTTGCTGCTACCAGTTGGACTTACGTACCGGGTCGGAGGGCATGAGCATAACCAATTCCAATCAGGCTGGCATTATTCACTTTAGCCTACAGGAAAAAAGAGATCACAATATTTATACACCATGTACAAATATTCAGACATAATTGTCCCAGTGCCCTGAGAAGGTGGCTTACGCATTAACTCTTTCAGCTGCTTGTAGACTAACCTCTAGCAGAGGCATATTCAATCTTTTCCTTTTCTCCTCAAGAGTTTCCAGCTTAAGCTGTAACAGGCTTAAGTCATAGTGCCAATCTTTCCCTTAAATTGTGACCCATTACGCCTACAGAAAACGGCACCCTGTCCTTCACTGCTCCCCACGTTGTCTCTTTATATCCTTTAAAGGGCTAGTTACGACAGTCCCTTAATAGCCAATGAAGTCTGTCTTGGTCACAGACCCCTGTTCACAAATTGCTTAGTAGTGATTTTTTTTTTCTTAATGAGCAATAAATATATGAATATGCAAACCCATTTTTGCATTACTAAGTTTTGAGCTGTTTACAATAGCATGTCACATCTTTAATTTTGGCTGACTTGTCCTGGAACTAATTCTTGTTTTGCAGCATAACAAATGCTTGCTGCTTCAGTTCTTAGTGTTAGAACATACACAGTTACTTTTATTCACCGTCGCTTCCCCATGGACACATTTTGTCTCCTGAACCTCTTCTTTCTCTCTCTCACTATTTAAACCTTTTTTTTTTTTGGCCCTAACATTTCTGCAAGAATTTGCAAGCATCAGCAACAACACTTATCTCAGGACCTCAGCTGACTTTCAAGGGTTAACTGATTGTTAGGAGAAGCCTGTAAGCTCAGCTGAACTCCTGTCATTTTACTATAGTACAGTTTTACACTATGCATTAGATAAGAATTAGAGAATTAAAAGGATACTGCATCCTCTCATTACCTTTTGGAAACACATTTTGCATAGGCTACAAGCACACTAGTCAGACTAGTGACTATTTCACCATGGACAAACCAGTGCTTTAGATTTTTTTTCCCCCATCGTTTTACAAATACGACCTCTGAGGTCCCAATTTAAATTTGAACCACAACAGAAGCCACAGTTTGCCATCTACCATACTTTCTCAGTAACTATTTAAAGCAACTACTTCATACCACAAATTTTCAGTATTTAAGGGAGCTTGAAATACTCATTCCTGTAACAAAATTCTTACCACAATGGAAGTCTTCTCATCCAGTTGGTACTTAGCAGCAATACCAAAACGTGTGTTGTTACTGCCAGCGGTCCATGCAAGATTGACTGATGTCTCAACCTTATTATTAACCTTCTGATAAATAGACCCACCAAACTCGGTGCCATCATTCCTGTTTGTAATAGATGCAAGTGTGTCAAGCCTTGCCTTGTTTAGTAAATAGTAACAACTCTTTAGATTAACCGTTCCTCACAATCATTTGATCATTATCTCTTAAAATGAACCAAGAGCTCCAATGCTTCCCTGGACCCATGCTCATCTCTGGAGCTGGCAGATTCCTGCTCACGTTTTTTTACCCAAAACATAAGTTTTGCTTGCAGAATGGAACAAGACTTTCCAACAGCTGAGACCTACGGTTTGAGGTTCTGACAAAAAAAGAACCCAGATAACTTGCTTGCTTGTCTTAAATTAAGAAAGCACGCCTGCGATAACATGTAAAGGGACAAATCCAGAAGGAGACTTAAGTCAGTTATGGGAACGATGAGACTGAAAACAATGTTACTGCATTGCAGTTGTTTACATACACCATCTTTAAAGACTCTCAGAGCATCTGAATGTCAAGACTAGAGCTACACTGCAATGACAGCTGGAAACACTCAAGCACAATGCAACACACACCTCTCTCTTCCACCTTAGGCATTTCTGAGCCAGCAGCTTTCTGTCTGGTGGGGAAGGGGGCAAGGTACAGTAGCTTAATTGAAGACTCTTTTATCTAGCACCAAAATAGAAGTTAAAGTTCACAGATTTTAACTCCAAATTAACATAAAGTGCCTTTACACCACTAACCCAAAATTACCCTGAAACAAGGTCTCATTAGACAGCCAAGAGTTGGAAAGTTGCCCCTGCTTTAGTTGTACTTAAGATGAAAACACCAAATAGAAATTATTTCAGTACAAATCAGCATCCCCTTCCATCCACCCACCTTTCACCTAACTCCGTTAATGCTCACTATTCATCTAGTTTGGCTCCTCTGATAATGTTTTTCTAGGCTCAGATAATACTTACACATTAGTGTGCAGCTGAAAGTCTCCTGCCTTATATCCCAAGGCAAAGTTATTCTGCGAAAGCTTAGACTTGGCTGTATCAAAAGCCATCTGGTAGCCAGCAAGCCAGCCTTCGTAGCCCAACACTGCCCAGCCATAGACGGTTGGTCCAGAGAGATCAATGTCTATGTTGCAGCCTAGATTTACATGTTCTCTTTTGTAGGAGGTCTTCAACTTTCCGCTCTTCTTCCTGCAGAGAGAAACATGCCATTTTATCCCCGGTAGTATACAAGTATGTATTATATGTAGTTTTATTCACGTATGTATGTCCCTTAAGGCCAGTTAATTAAATGACTGTAATGCCTACTCAAAACTTAACATTAACAGCTGCTGAAGAGGGCATGGGATAAGGGTAATATTGGCATTATGCGTATTTAGGTGGTGCCACTTTTTCCTCCTCCATCTCAAACTCCTTAAAATCCTCAAGAGCAAAAAAGACAAAAGCATTTCTGCTTATGCTCTAAAAACCATCAGGTTTCAAATTTTGTTCTCCACAAGTGAGTGCAACACGTTATGGCATCATCAGTTTCTTTCAGAAACATCCATGACATCCCGCACCAATAGCTGGCCTTTCTGTCCTTCAGTGACTTTTTGTCTGCTCAGTTCTCTCCACCGTTTCTTCATGTGCAGTGCTTGCTTTCCTTCTTCACTGCTGGATACCAGTCTCCTCTATCGAAAACAAATTTCCTCATCCTCCAGACATCATCCACTTAGTCAGCCTTTTTCTGTCCCTCTGGAGAAGCCTCTTCCTCTCTCTCCAATGCATCTTTGTGCTCATTTTGCTACCAATTCAAACTTAACATAACTGAGACAAAATTTTATCACCTCCTTAATCCTCTCCCCAACTCCTTTCTCTCCCACTGAAGACACAGCAGAACACTGTGCTGCCTGTCACTCATACCCAGGCCTGGGGCCTCATTTTTGACTTAGCTTCTCATTTCTTACATCCAAGCAGTATTTCAAACTCTGAATTTTGTGATAGGCTCTCCCCAACAATAAAGAAATACCAGTAATTATTTACAAAGCAGTCTCAAGCTTTGTGCATTATCCAGACATAAATTATCCAGACATAAACAGTCCTCCTTTGCTCTACTGCCTACCAAAAATAAATACATGATAATTGAGAATGACAAAAAAGTGCTATTCCACTGCCTATCATAATACCTATGCGGTTCTACCTCCTCATTCAGTTGTACATAGACATCTGCCCGAAAGCATCAGGAAAAAAAAAATAGTTTTGCTTTGTGTTCTTAAGGCACTGAGTTGACAGCAGTAGGACCGTCAACACCATGACAAAGATGGTACATGGTTACATGGTTAAGTGCTCCATGTAAGACCTAGCTGTTTGAGGAGAGAGTTACAAAAATGTAATACCTACTGCAAAACAACGAATTTGCCAATGGCCAAAGAGCTGAGGAATCATTTTTAGCAGACCTTGTCCTTCTGAGCCCGGTATTATCCATTGCCTTCAAAATATTCTACAGTGCCTGCAGAATATTCTACAGTAAATTTTAAGCATTTACACAATGACCAGAATAAGCATTTCTAATTGAAAGTTATGGGAAATTCTAGCACTCCTTTGATAAAGGTAATGGAAAATATTTACCCTGTGTTTGGTACAAATGTAGTGTCAAGAGCCACCTTCAATCCTTCAGCCAACTGCAAAGAAAAACAAAGACATCTGCTCAGAACTCTGCTGAAACGTGATTTGTTATATTCCACTACTATAGCTCTACTTCCTGCCTAAAGAGAAGACGAAACACACCATAATGTCTCCCACATGTTTTACAACAAAATCTGAAGGTGCTGTGATGAGTGATTAAAATTTGGACTTTTTCTCCCCACAATGAGGCCCTATAACAGCACACGCTTCGTAGATACGTTATTACAGAAGATTTCAAATCCAGTGTTGACAAGAAAATTGAGAAACTACATTAAAGAAAGAAAACTGTTTAGTTCATGTTTGCTCCCTGTAGTTCCAACAATCCACACGGTAGCTCAAGAATCTCTCAGAATCTACAGGTATTCTTTTGAAACACAGTACTACTTCACAGGCCAAACTGTGTACCTGCCTCAGCTTTCCCACCCTTGTGTTGAGCTGGACAGGATTTTCCATTTTAAAGCACAGGTAAAAGTGCAAAACCATAACTACAAAAATTGATGGCCATACATGGTGGAGGGCACCACAAAACTTTTACTTCCTTTGGCACCATTACCTTACGCTTCAGGCATTAAGTGAAAAGCATAAAGCTATTACTTTGAAAAAGAATTGTCTGTTTTGAGAGTGCTGTATGCTAGCAACCCTTTGTGTAAGCAGTGCCAAGCTACAAACACTAATCTTTCTCTTCAACCTTTCAAAATATATTCAATCTCAAGGCAGCCAAACTTAAGTCCTTATGTATTACAGCATTTAAAACTACGAGACCCCTCTTTTGTTTTCTCTGCATGACTGCAGCAGTGACAGTTCTACATAGCTAGAGTGCATCTTTAAACAAAAACTCCTATTTGGAGTGATAATAGTGATATTCATTCAACCAGCTAGCTAATTTTGCATGCCCCTAAGTGCAATAACTCGGTACCATTGGATCATTATGTAGCACCACACTGATGTGGGAATGCTTGCACCCCGCACCCCCAAAATTCATGATGCTCTCGGTCTCTGCATTCTGCAAGTATACATAACTTCCTTCTTTTTAGTACTCCAGATAGTTTTGTGCAACTTTCACTCTTCAGTGTTTTCTGCTCAACTCAATACTTTCTCATACTAGTTGCAGAAACATTTTCAGAGTATCTACTTTCTCTTACCTGATCCTCCATGGAAACTTCTGTTCCCAGTGTGTTGTCTGTGTTCCACTTCTGGGTGAAGGTAAGTCCATAGTCTTTGATCTTATATTTGGTCTCTAGACTGCCTGAAGCCTTGCCTGTGTCTGTGTTAGAAGAACCAGTTGCAGTGAATTCCTGCCAAGAGCATAATATCAGTTTCAGCACTCTGATATTTAATTACATTCAGTTTTTCCACTTGTCAAGTGCCAGCACTCACACTTACTACCCTTAGGCCTCTTGACAGAGCCCTCAAAATCCTCCTCCTCTTCCCTGTCCCCACCAAAAATAATTATTTTTGCATCACAAAACGCTACTCCTTTTGGCATCTCTGTTCTGGATATTTCTTTTCTTGAGGTGTGCTGATAGAGCCCTGAACTTGCTTAGGTTGGAAAAAGCACTATTACACAAAGACTCGACATCTTCACTTACTTTTTATCTGCATCATGATTTGATTACCTGCTCCCCGCCTCTAATTTTTACTGCGCTTTTTTCCTAACTTATCCACCAACCTCCCCTGCACCAAAAACCTTCTTCCGCCACTTTTTTCCGCTCCAAAGTGGCCACTGTTATTTCAACATTCCACAACTTGCTCTGTACCTTCACATGGATCCACATTCAGATACAAAAAGATACTCGCTTGGGATACAAAGCTGCTTGTATTCTTGGATTTTTCCTCACAATCTCCTCTAATTGCCTTTGTCATCTTACCAGTACTGTCCCAATTGTGCATGAGATAGCACCTATTATAGTCCTTCTGTAAGTCCATTCTCCCTGAAGAAAAGCAATCCTACATCCAACTTACGCTGCTAGATGAATAGCAAAAAAAAAAAAAAAAAAAGATTGTTTTTCTTGCATTTCTCCAAACATCTCGTGTGTTTCTTCCTTTTTATTCTTTTTTTCTCTTTCCACCTTTCAGCAGTGAAAATGTCTTCTGGAGAATGGTCATCATTGATGCTTTTCACACCGACTACTGCACCCTAACGTTGTTGTTCCCCCTACCCTTTATACTGTTGTCACTTAGACTCTTCATATACCATGTTGATGACTTTAGTACCTTCTCCCTCAACCTAACTTCTCTGTCATTACCTCAGCCAGCAACTATACTTTACAAGGTAGGTCACCCCTTTGTAAGGCACCTTAAAATTGTAGGCCTTTTCTCCTTCACAGTATCAGAAAATAACCTGACCTCAGTGGCACCTTGACATCTCTCCATCAGGCTGGTCCTTCACTGATTACTGTAATTGAACCAACAACTTTGAATTTTGTATAATACGTATTTTGTAACATGCTGTCCTATGCTGCTTGGCCAGTCCCCGACACATCAGAGCTTCCTGTTACTTAGGGGACTTGAAGTCTCAACATCTCTCCTCCTGGAATAACTCAGAGGTAGCCTACTGAGTGTTTCATGCACAACAGAGTATAAAGCAATAAGTAGGCATATTTTTGCAGTAGTAAGCTGAAGGTGTACGAGCTAGGTTTTAAGAAGCATCTGAGAACTGATCTCGTTTCAGTTGTCCTCATCTCTCAAATATTTTCCTTGAAGAAAGATAATTAATCTGCCACTACATTTCCAAGTTACACCTCTTTTGAAGTTTAAATATTGAAAGATACAGTGCTTAAGACATGGCAGTATCCATTGCCAACACATCAAAGCTTTGGAACACTGACTTTCCAGATCCGTCTCATTCCAGGACAGTATTCCTGGATGCTGCGTACATTACTTTCACAATTTTGGACTTTGCAGAGTGTACAAAGCCTGTCCTTAAATGGTTTTGAAGTGCCAGGGAAGTACAGCCAGGTAGCATTCCTTACACACTGGGGGTGTGTGTGGGGTGTGTGCAGGGAGAAAGACACTTACTCGAGCTAATGCACTACTACAACAGCACAGCAGTTTTATAACACATCTAGCCAACTAACAAAAATACGTGACGCAAGTCAGGATGTGTTATGCTATCCTTTAAGACACTGCTCTAATGTCACTTCCACAAATTCAGTGTAAAGACATTTCAAACCTGCATCACAATTCAGAAGTAACTTTCTTCTGATCTTAGGGCAGGTAACTGATTAAAAAGGCTTGATTTGTTTCTCAGACCAAGCAGAGGAAAGACTGTAAAATGCTTTTCTCACAGCCAAAGGAAAAAAACCCTGCACTATCATAGGATCAAAAGCCAAAGGGTTTTGCCAGATGTCAGAATTGGATCTGCTTCTGGAAGCAGAAGGCACACAGTCAGCATCTGCTGCCATCAATCTTTAACTGTCTAAACTGGAGATGTCTCATCAACTCGTGTAGAAGCATTTCTTGAATTTTTTGTAGCTGAAAATCAAACTCATTCTGGCTCCATATCACACTCCAGTCTGAATCAGCAGTCAAGCTCAGCTTCTCATTGACCTTCTGGCTTACAGTGGCTGGCATCTTCAGGAACGCCATGCACTTACTAGGCCAAACCACTTGCAATCTATGAAACCATTATAACCAATAGACGCTACCATTGTTGTTTTCTAAGTCCACAGGAAAAACACCCAAAACATTTCTGTATCATAACAGTCAGAGGTACTATTAGTACCAAGTACAAATTAGATCTCACGCTTTGTTCCTAACCTCATCTCCATCCCCAAAACACCATTTTGTTGCAGCAGAATGCTCATTAGAAACAATAACAAGCACAAAACCTGAAGCAACAAACAACCATATCAATACCATATCTATCTTGTTTTCCCTCCTACTGTTTTTACAGTGTTCTTATTGTGGATTGTTGGACAAAGATTGCAAATGGCTTTACATACATGGATCATACAGCAGATTAAGAGCTATGGACACAGTCAAACTTCATGACGTGGATGATAACATGATGAAAAACAATGGAACAGTTTATGAACGACAGTATGCACCACAGAAAACCTCGCTGGACAAAGCAATAAAGAGCCAACATGCCAAAACAGTCACTATTCTTACCAGCTGGATAAACATCCAACACGAAAGTTGCATGGAAAAGGAAAAGCCCGTTTTAGAACTTAATACGGTTGTTCATGTTCCGCCACATTCAGAAGACAGCATAATTAACCATTATCATATTATTTGAGAACCAAAACTTCCAGCCAGGAAAACTATGCATATCGTGAAACGTCAGTAACTGGTAGTGGTCATAGTACAGAGACCACATAGTTCTCATGCCTACACGTTCCTGGTGCGCAATGCATCAAAAGCTCCATTGAGACAGAATACAGTAATACAAAAGGAATGACTTACACCATTTGCCTGGTAAGAATGCAAGAGAAGGAGGGAGCTAAGGCAAATATGGTTATGAAGTAGGCTGAAAAGCAGCACAGCTAATCAACCAGAACAGCATCAAGTGGTAGCACACACAGAACTGAGACTCAGTGTAGGAATAAGCTTATCTAGTAAACAATATATGCCTGCGGTTAAAGACCAAAATTATGAAATCTATTCCTGGTTTTGCCAGCTCTCCTGTGAAATCATGAAGAAGCTCCGCTTCTCCATCATTAAAGTGGGGATTATAGTATTTTCTAGTTCCCTGAAGTGGTAAAGCTTAATTAAGGTCTATAAAATGCTAGTTTTAATTAAGTCTTGCATTGTAAGCATGGTGGAGATGAGTGAAAATGAAGTTAAGTTAAACCGTGGCTCTTATTTGCCCCTTGGCCTTTTGGATAAAAAGTCAGTCTGGACTCAAAATCCTCTAAAAACCAACAACAACAGAGAAACTCAATTGCATTCATAAGCAGAAATGAGAGCTATTTAGGGTAAAGAAACTCATGTTTGGGATGTGGCAGTGGGAACAGGGAGGAAAGCCACATGTCCACAACAAAATGTGTGAAAATTCTTGCACGCCACAGGAAAAAAAGTACTGCTACATCCGTTCCACACATCATTATAGAAATACCTCAGTCAGCTACAGGTTTTAAAACGAGAACTGAAAGAGAGAAGCAACACCTGCTAGCAAGTTATTACGACCAACCAGTTCTGGAGTTTGTCCTTCCACTGCAATGCTGGTGATGTTGAAAGCCCCCAATACTTACCACCCCACTGGAAGACTTGGTCTTCAACTCTAATTTGACCATTCCAAAACCTGAAAATAGAAGAGTACACAGCGTCTGTTTCACCACAATATACAAGCAAGGCTTATTTCCAACACAGCCAAAGTACAGCAGGTAGGGTACACTGACCTGAAACAGCCTATTTTCATATTTCAACAGTTGTTGATCTTACTGAGGAATGACTGAAGGCATTTTGACAATTCAAAGTGGGTGGCCTCATAACTTATATTCATAACAGTCACCCATCATCAAGTACCTCCACCTTCCGTAGCTACCTGCAGTCTGGGACCAATCAATACAGTTACCATTTCTTCTGATTTACTCAATTTACTTTTATATTTCTGATTGCAGGGCAGGAATTTTTCTTTTCCCCTTCTCCAAGAAAAATGTTTCAACTTACTTCAACCAGTGCCATATACAGAGATAGCGTTGTTTTCTTCCTTTTCTTTCTAATCTGCTATGAATAATCTGGAAATACCTGGCCCTTGCACAGAGTAGAAAAGCCTGAAACAACTGACGCTGAAGCAGGGAACTTGAGTTGAATTTTAGCAAAGCCTGAACTCCAGGGTGGCAGAGACCAGACCAGAGTTCTTTTTAATTTTATGTAGCATATGGATTTGGGATACAAATGCAATCTTTATTACACGCTCACAAAACCAGATAAAAATCATCAACACTTTTAGTACTGCTCCCAGAAAACGGACTAATATCAGAATTTCTCCATTTAAATTCTTTGAAGAGGAATGCAAATATTGTGAAATTATTTCCACTATAGCTATGACAATAGGCTGTTCTGATTAACATAAAGATCATTCTACCTCAGGAGCCTGTTTGTTGCCACATATGGTCTCCTATGGCAATCTACGTGAGTTTGACTGATTCAATGCCTCTAAATACAAAAATTGGAAGGTAAAAAATGCAGCATTCTCCTGCAGAGACTGTTCTGGAGTGCATCTTAAGGTCAAACTCATAACTTTCCCCTCTAACCCTTTGCCTACTGCATCATTTTCATGATACATGTCTAAAGTTCAAATTCAGAAGGGGCTAGATGCTCCGGGCCTCTGCTGAATTCCTACCACAAGGTATTTAGGGGATCTCTGGGGTACTAATGGTTTTATTGTCATTTTCAAGATGCCTAAGAAAAAATATGAAAGGTTATCAAACCACATTCACGTTACTTACCATATCCCTTGTTGAACACATCCCTGGCACACTTTCCCAAGTCATTGTATGATGGTGGGACAGCCATTGGATCTGAAAAATGTTGGAAGCTGTAAGAATCTTAGGTTTAACAGCATAACATCTAAACTACACCCAAAGCATTTGTAAATGTCCATGACTAGTATCCTCTGCGTACTTCACCGATACGGAGCTGCAAGACCTTTGAAGAACATTCATGAAAGTCATCCTTGTGTCATCATTGCTTTGTCAGAAACAAACTTACTTCAATTCAAAGTAGTTATGAAAGCCATTATTTGGAATCACTAAACCCCAGGAACAGTATTACATTCAACTACATATGTAGGCCTCACATTCTTACATTGCAAAAAGAACTCATGGGAGCCTTATCGCTGTTCCGATAACAAGCAATCATTGCTTTCGTGACAGGACCCTTTCTGAAAGGGACCCCAAGTGGCGAAGCCACGTCAGCACTGAACAACCCCAAAGGAAAAGAGATCTGATTTCATGGGCACTTGTGACTTCTTAGAAAGTTTTTTCAGAGATTTGTAAAATATAAAGAGAGATGTCTTACGCTGTCTGGTAACCACCAGTGAGTACTTCTGCACTGTGTATACACAGCAGCAAAAACTACCTTTTCTAATACAGGTAACCGTTACAACTACTTACAAAACTCAAAAGGACAGGCATGCGATATTACAGCTTACATGACATATTTAATGTTAGTTACCACAATTTAGAGATTTTGCATCAGAAAATCCACATTAAAAGAAGTAGGAAAACTTCCCAGTGGAAAATTAGTCTTCCCCTTCCTAGAATAAGTTTGTATAAATGTAAAGGCACACCTGCTCCAGAAAAGAAAAGCTGTCAAAGATGATGCTTTTGTTTGATTTTAAGGGTAACTCTTTGCCACTTAATCCTTTCTACAGTCGATGCATTTGTTGATATTCTTCTCTGCAACACCTGACACCAGAAATCCCTGATCTCGTTTGTTACTCATACCATAGTGAAAGAGTAATCTAAAAAGTAATAATGCAAGCAAAACATGTAGAATCCCTAAAGTCATCACTTCTCTTCCACCGTTTTAGTTGCTTACCAGTCTACTTGGTCCCTCTGTCACAAATGCAACAGTATCTGTATTAAGCAATTAAGCCCTCTTTTCAGATAGCTAGCCCTTTCCTAAAATGAAGCGCTCGGGCAATTTACATCCCATAGTAGACAAACACTCTATGTTCAGTGACTTAATAACTAACTTGCACTATGTATCTATCAATACATGGACTCAATGATCCTTATGGGTCCCTTTCAACTTGAGATATTCTATGGTTCTATGAACATATATACCTGTGAGTTTAGAGGATCTAAAATAGCTGGACATGACTGCAGGTTCCTCATCTGAACATTAGTACAGAAAACAGGTACTTCTCCGAATTACTATGTAAAAAGGCCTTTCTACCTGTCAAACATGGAGGGAAAAATTACAATCGCTGAATCATTAAATTGACGAAAGAGAATGTGTACTTTTATGACAGTATAGTTTGAGTTATTACAATAGTTGTAGCAACACAGCTATGGACCAGAGCATCTCTTTCTTTTAAAACATTGGTTTTTCACACAAATCTCTCAATTCAGAAGTTTCAACTCATACTTTAAATTTGGGGTTGGGGTTTTTTTGGGATTGGGTTGTTTTGGGGTTTTTTGGTTGGTTGGTTGGGTTTGGGGTTTTGGGGTTTTTTTGTTTTGTTTTGTTCTTTCAATAGGTTTGTCAGAATAGTTCAATGCGCTGATTTCACAAGCCTAGTAACTCAAGTTTTTGGAGCAAGGCTGATGCTTGGACATTTTAACATGGTGATACTCCACATATGCCTAACACGCTCTTGAACCTCAAAACATTTTTTTCCAGCAAATACCAATATGAAAGATAACTCCCTGCATAAGAATTCATAGAACACACAAGATTTTTTTAAAAAAGGCTCTTCAGTCACAGCTGGCGTTCAGGGAACTGTCCAGCTGTTGAAAACATGACAGAACACTCCATAATTACATGGATTTGTAGCTAGCCACCAAACCACATAACCTATTTTCAATTAGAAGTTTGGCAATAATCGGCAGTGAGCCACAAAACATTTTGGGAGTTTGGACTGACCTATTCAGAGTTTAGAAGACATCAGTCTACTCTAACTTTCAAATTACATGGAGATGTTACATCGAACAAAAGCAAGAGCTTTTCAGAAACCCCAGTTTCTGAAAACATGCCGCACCCCTACCTCTTTCATGCTTTGCCAGCTGTCTCTCAAATCTTTCTACCTCCCTGCACAGAGGGGCACGGGCTTTAGAAAGACAAATGACAACGGAGTTGACCACCAAGTAGCCTTGAAGCTCTCCTCACCAGCTTCACTGAAAATGCTTCAAGTAAAGGAGGACTTTACCATCCCGCTCAGCACCTTCTCAACCTAAATCTCACCCTTTTGGCTGACACCCTGTTCTGTTTACACCTCATTTTCATAAGGCTATTGAGACATATTGAATGTTGTGAGCCTGTTCACTCTCCTAACGCATCCCCCCTCTTTACACTATACAGCTATATTTTCTGTATTCTCTGTGTTTTAATGTATATGTTAAATATTACGTGAGTATTTAAACAGCGTTAAAAAAAAAAATTCTTCAGGTTAGCTCATGCTGAAATACATAAATTCTTTGTTAATAACAAGCAGCTCTACTTGCAAGCCAGAATTGTTCAGAGGAACTAAGCTCACAGTTCTACAACTATTAATACTAAATTTGAATTGGTCTCCATCAACCAGATGCAACAGCAACAGCCGACAACACAATGTAAAGCAGGAAAAGGAGCATTAAGCCAGAGATCAAGAACTAAGCCACAGTTGCTCATTTTAAGCACCTTGCTCTTAAACAAAGCCTCCTTAGTCTTGTGCTTTGATCTTCCCTCCCACAACCATAAAATTAGTACAACAACCACAGGAGAAAATATATCAAGGAATAAAAGGTTGGGGGCAACTGATGCTTAATGTTGCCATCTTCAGATACAGCGCATGGTAAGCCAACGTCTGTATATGAACTGCAAAAAGGCAACACCAAACTGGAAATTTCAGTGAAGAAATAAACATCAGAACACCCGCATCGGTCCATGGAATAACTGGGGGAAAAAAAAAAAAAAAGTAAAAAAATCACGTACACAAGAAAGAAAAGTGAGAAGAGCTACACTTTGAGATGCCAGCTTCATTTTCACTGACGGGTACCGCGGCAACGCTGCCCGTGACAGCCGTCACGCACCTCTCGGCCGAGGAGCGGCGGCGCCGGTGGCGCGGCCACGAGAGCAGCCCGGCGAGGCAGCGCCGCGGGCACACGAGCGCGCTCACGAGCAGCGTCGCGCGGCCTCCTCCTCGGCCGTTACGGGCGCGCGTTACGCAACGGATAACGGAGCGCGGCCCGCCGCGCCTTCCCGACTCGGCGGCGCGCCCCGTCGCCGCCTCCTCTCCCCAGCGGCGCCGTGGGAACGCTCGGTCGCTGCCGACCCCAGAAGTTCGTGCTTCCCGGCCGAGAAACCGGAGGGCTGGTAATACCCCCGGCCGCCAGCCCGCAGACCAAGAGCCGGCCCGCGCCCCGGGGCCATCGCCTCGGCAGCCCGCGGCCGCGTCGCCGGGCCCGGGGACGCAAAAGCGCCGGCCTGGAGCGAGCGACCGGCGCCCCCCTCGGGGCTCCGGCCCGGCCCCGCCGCGGCAAGGTGACTCGAGAGACGCCCGCCTCGGCCCCGACGAGGGCCGGAGGACGCCACCGGGCTCCGGTAGGGCACAGCCGCGCGCCGCGCCCCGCCCCGCCCCGGGCCCCGGCCCCCGCCACTACCTGCCGGCCGCGCTGCCTGCGGGTAGAGGTCTCGGCGCCCCCAAGCCCGCATGCGCGGCGGCGGCGCGCATGCGCGGCGGCACTCCTACCGTTGCCCTCGCCCTTCCTGTCAGGGCTGGCGGGCGCCGCGCGGCCCCGCCCTGCGCGCGGCCGAGGGCCGTGCCGGCCCCGGAGACCGCTAGAGGAAGGGCTCTTTGCCGCAGCTACCGCTCCTCGCCGCCCCCCGCGGGAGCAGGCCAGGACGCTGTACCCGCCTGCAGGAGGGCTTCTCAGCGCCCGGCCCCCCTGCTTGTGCGAGAAACGGCGACGAAGCGGCCGGAGCCAACTTCGGTCTCGGCGGCCAGCAGCACGTTGTAACGCCCGCTCGAGGCGTGCGTGGGAGCGGGAGGAGACCCACCACCAGGCCTGGTACCAACTGCCCCGGGCCCCATGCCCACGGAGCTGCAGGGGAGCTCCGCTTCACCCAGCCTGTCAGAGAGTCGGTGTGAGACTCCCGCGGGTGCCACAGCTCCTCTCAAACGCTTCAGCTACCTTACCAACAACCTCCTTAACTCATTGCCAGCCCTGTTTTGAACTACTGCCCTTCGGAAGGGCCACTATAGCCCTGAAGCTAAGGAAGGAGTTGGGCACACCCAATCTTGGAACGTCTTACATCAACTGGAACAAGAGCAAACACTGACAGAACGGTGCCACCACTATCACTGACAAACCCCAAAGGCTAGTCTGCATATACATAAGGTTATGTATGCACAGACAGTAGGATATGCCCATTGACACAGATTCCCTATGATAAGCACAAGGTTGGCAGCTATTACCTCCATCCAGTGATTACCAGATACCTTGCAGTCCAGTTCTGCAGGAGGAGGAAGGAAAGAACTGTAACCCAAAGCAGCCCAGAATAAGGGCCAGTTAACTGGGAAGGGGGAGGAAGGGAGGGAGACACATTGTTTATTTATATAGTTCAAGAAAAACACACACACTCTGAACAAGCCATTTTTCTTCCACCTAGAAGAATTCAGTGTTATGGAGAGAGACTGCAAGGCCAGCAAATTCTGCCTCAAGTCCCAAGACAAAGTAGTCTTCTGGGCTACCTGTTGAGGATGACGGAGAATGCATCAGCGTAATGCTGTGTGCTGCCTAGGAAACATCTGTAAACCTGGTAAGCTTGTGTTACTGCTTTTGCTGCTCTTAAAATTACAGCTAGGAAAAAAAACACAAACAGGATTACACATTCATGATGGAATTCTCACTTTGTTTATTCCCACTGATTATTGAAGAAAACACCAAATACATCAGCTATATATATTTTTACTATGAGGCATCGTAAGACTTCATATAGTACCAAGTTAACTTCTAGTCACCTTACATACCACTGCATGCATTAGGGCTGGGGAACATTCCCAGAAAATAATTAAAATCCCAACAGGAAAAACAAGAAAATAAAGGGAAAAAAAAGGAAGAAAATAAAGTATCAGTCTATAATCTCCATTACTAAGACTGATCAACACTAACTGGTATAAGAACAAGTAAAAATGTAGTTGTTTTGTAGGCTTAAGTCAGATAAGAAACGCTATTACATCTGTCTTTGTTTTATGATTCAAGTCAGGTTACATAGGCTGACAATACAGATGCAAACTCCTCTCTGCCCCCATAAAGGCAGATAGAAGACCTAATGATTAACAAATCAAGAAGAGTGTTACATAATTAGCAATAGTCAATTTGACTATGTATAAAATAGTCTTGCCTTTTCAAGCTTGCAATTCTGTAATACATTTGCCCTAAACTCCTACAAGGTATTCAAATACAGTAGCAGCAATACATTCCATGCTGATGCTATATAATATGTCCAAGTTAGTAGTTTACTACTTAAAACTAGTTAAGTTTTAAGTTAACCAACAGAATCCCTGTCCCAAATACAGCTAGTAATACAATCTTGACAGGACCTCCCCTCACATCCAAAATAGTCATTACCTTTCACAATGATTTAAGAGGAGCTATAAAATCAGAGCCGAGAGGTTTGCATACAAAAAAGAGCAAATTGACTCTATAGGAGTGGTAGAAATGCATCTATTAATCAGACCAGTCTTCTGGGTAATGGCAAGTTGAACAAAATACAGAACACTGCAACCAATAGTACTACAACATATCTAGGAACAAAGAACATGGGTCATGTGCAACAGCAGAATGGTCACATTAGCATATGGCCATATTGAAAGGTTTTAGAAGTAAGGACATGGAAACAGCTCAGCATAAGCTTCAGCTTCAGGACACTTAACACAGAGATAAGGAGATACAGATAGTAGTTGAAAATGGTATTCTTTAGGAGTACTTCAGGACACAGCTAGCTTTCTCATTCCAGTGTCTACACATACATAAGATACGAAGAACTAGAAACAGATCAGAAGAAAGATCTAGCAGACCAATATGCAGTTCTGAGCAGGCAAATACCTACATCAGTTCAAAATTTCAATCTCTTAACCAGGAGAAGGCTGGTTAACCAAGAAGAGGTGCAGTGTGCCTTCAGAAGCAGGATTGTTGCTACTAGATTAAACACTTGTCTGTTAAAAGCCTATGTTAGACAATTTTATGTATTATTTAAATTGGGTGGTTGGGTTTTTTCTTGGGTTTTTTTTTTTTTAACTGCTAAAAACCCAGAGACTTTGCTTATTCTTCATCACTCAAGATTTTTGGCTCAAGGCTTGATGTCAAAAAACAAGAAAAAAAAGTAACATTTACATAAAAAAGAGGATCTGTGACCTTCATTGAGAATGGACCTTTCCGTCTTTAAAAATTTATGCAGGTATAAATCTCTGAATGTTTAAGAGTATCAGGAGAAAAAGAAAGATAGGCTGATTTTTCTCTCAAAGTACCATGACAAATGCACCACAAGGCGAAGTATCAACACTATTCAGAGACTGTACTGTCTCATTAGAATTCTCATCCCCTTTCTCTAGGGAAACTCAGTGCCATTTCTCCTCTTCCTTTCACACCATATCTGAAACATGTAGCTATTTGCTCTCAGCTGCCTCCTCTGACACTAAATTAGCAGCAGAGGTACACCCACAATGCTGTTCTGTATTGGCATTTCCTTTACTTTGTAAATAAAGGCAAGGTCCATCCTGGCAAAAGCCTATGTCTACAACCATAACCTCCACATTGTGTCACATGCAATGACAACATTCCTTTGTTTTAGACTCAGTTATGAGGAATGGGATAACTGCACAATTCTTATAACAGTAATCTAGTTAATGTGCATAGTGATGTTCTTAGATGAAGAAAAAGAAATGGAATGCTTTCTGCTATTGCTGTCTTTGGGCAACATAAAGCTCTTGGGAGCTCCTGACAACTGTGAACAGTCATCTGCATTGCTGTACCACTCATAAAGGCCATTACACTAAGAGCTAAGCACATAAAATAAGAACTGCAAGCACTCACACACCTGCTTACCCAACTGGAGAAATGGATACATAGAAAAACTATTCTGGAGAACTTCCAAGGAGTTCTCCAGAATATGCAACTGCACTCTAATCAAAGACACAGAGAACAAAGACAGAGGCAATTGTATAAGAACAATCTCTACACAGACACACATCCTTGTGGTTTTAAAAGCCACAACAGCAGTTCTCACAGCCAGTTTCAGTTGGACAAACTCTATAGGGAAGACATTAGCAGATACATTATTTAGTAAAAGAAAAGCACACCACTTTTAAAACAGAAAATTTGGCAGCAGAGCTAGTGCAGAGGAGGCAGAAAATAATCTTTTATATACATCAAGAATTTCCACACGTTTATAATCTCTGCATACCTCGCCAAACCTGTAACAGATGCTTAGCCAGTAAACGAGGATTAATTTCTGGATAAGAGAAACATCCACAAAGGAGATACAAATTTGTTCAGAACTGGCAAGGGAGGGCTCTTGTCTAAAAGAAACCACACTTCAGCATGCATGACAGTGTAACGTTGTGTGTTCCTGACATGGGAAAACATGGAAACCTTAGGATTTGCTCTGGATCTCTTAAATCATTTCAGTAGGACATTTGGGGCTGAATAAAAGGAGAAAGCCAGAATGAGGCTGGGGAAGGTGGTCACTAATCCACAGCCAGGGCATGTTGAACATTGATTTGTCACAGGGAGAACAGCTAGGAGGAATCTGTGGACAAGACAGAGTGGCTGAAGAAAGGACAGATCACATGCTGCTTATCATAGGTCAAGAGGGAGAAAGCTGCCTTTGCACCTCAGGCTGTGCTTCTAGGCTTCACTGTGCACATCATTTCCAGACCAAAATCTGCAAGCCAGTTAGTTCTCAATGACATTGCTCAATATCCAGAATTTTTTCAGCACTGTGACTGTGGCTTCAGTTCATCTTGTCAAACAGTAGTCAGCAGAGCAGCACAATGATCACACCTGAGCACCTGCCAAAAGACTAAGAGGTATTAGTAACGCAAAGCAGTATAAAGGGATGTGCATTTTAATCTAGAGTTATTTGTGCACTGTGCTACAAACTCAGGTCTCCTCTTCCATGAGCTAACAGCAGCAACTAAGGAAACATCAGCCTGCAACACATAAGCACCTAAAGACCTTACATTTATTTCAGTCCATAACCCTGAATGATAAGCAATAGTGTGTCCAATAAGTTGACCCAGTGCTAGGAGATTCCTTTCCCTTCTCCCTAGGCAAGTTAAGTGAAGATTAGTTTCTTTAAAAGCTCAAAAGAATATTTTAAAGTCTAGATGCCTCAAACATTTCCACCTGGTGTAAAAATGACCTGTAATGTTTAACAATGCTGCAAAGGAAGCAACTGGCCAAGCAGATTTCAGGTTCTCCATTATTGGAGGTTTTTGACAGCAGCCAACAGAGACATGAATAATGGTTTAAAAATTCCACTTCAAGACTGGAAGGGGTCTTCCAAAGGCACGTACCCCATTTCCTTTTCCCATTTGTTCCAGTTATTGCAGAGCTTGAATATAACATCCTTGTCCAATTTTAAACTTGAAATCCTACAGAAAATCAGTTAGTTATGTCTGGCTTGCGTGTTACATTCATTCTTCTATAGTCACATAGAAGTGTAGTATTTCAATAGCACCAGCAATAATGACTTTGCATTCTATAACTATGTGCCAAGATGCAACTTCAGCACTGGAATTTAAGACATTTCTGCCTTTCATGTTTCTCGCTAGTCTTAGGTGTTCCAATGATATATTTTTAAGCACAAAATATTGGAGCAGTTAGCTGTGCAACTAAGCACATGGGCAGTCTTTTTTTGGCCTGATTTATATGTTCCGAAAAGCCTGCGTCAACACGTTTGCTGACTAGTGGGGAGTCATAATACATTGTTTTGTTTAACCAGTATTAAAAGTTTTTTATACTTTCATCTACTCAGTAGGGGTGGGAAATAGACTTTTAGGTGCTTTTTTCCACCCACCCCCCTTCAAATATACATTTGAAAAGAAAGACATAAACATACAGTCTGAGATCTAAGCGCTGTAAGAATAATCTTACAATAATTATGGCACTTAAGTGCCATAAGACTAATGCTCTGCTAATACAATTCTTCTAGTCTCCTGATATATATGAAACAAACTGGTCTCATACTGAAGTTTCAGCACTGTTTAAGTTTTCTTAATTGTGCAATGCCAGTACTAATTCACTGCCATGGCCAAATCGGATCTATGGTTATTTATAAAGTGCCTGCTGCTACACACAGATGCTGTAGATTACATACTCAAGCAATTTATGCCAGCAGCTTGTATTAGCAAAATGTTCATTTGAGCATTCCAAGATGCTCTACAGACATAATTACTCAAGCTGCATTAAAAAAATAATTTAAAAAAATCATACATATTACTTAATGAGACCATGTGCAACGACTACACAAAAGCAATGGTTTTACTTCCAAGTCTTTCAACCTCAACAAAGGAAATAGCAAAAAAAAAAAAAAAAAGAGTTACGTTATTTCCTCCAAGAACTGGCCAGTTTTTAGATATTAAACAGTTAGTGATGTTTGCACAGAGTATGTTTGTGTATAGGATATTAAAACATGGAAGCATCAGAACTCTGACCGTCTTTCGCAAAACTACAAGAAACAAGCTAAGAAGGCTTGTTCATTTTGAAATATCCAGACTTTTCTAACAACAATCACAGCCTAAGGGCTACTACAATTATTAGAAAAAAACCTAATAGCTTCATCGCCTCAGGTATTATCAAATCAAAGGACATTGCCTTTTATAAAAGGCTAGTATTGTTTTCTAAGACTTTCCAGCGACTCCAAAGAACCAGCATTAATTTTCATTGACAGCCACCATCTTCAAACCAAGCCGTGAGAAATTTAGTAAGATGAAACATTTTGCCTTTACGTCAGAACTTTCTGCTCCTTGGGGGTTAAACAGAAACCTGTGATTTATAGTCTGATAGTTTTTTACTAAATCCCAAAGCAAAAGAGAATATGCATTCTTTAAGGGATCCGACTGCCACACCACCTTCCCCACAGGTTTTTCTAGTATCATAGCCTATTCAGTTAAACACCGTAAGTGTTTTAATCCACTTTTTTGGGGCGGGGGGGGGGGAGGGAGGGAGGGAGCGAGCTCAAAATGAGATCTTACAGGATTTAATCTTCACTACACATCCTGTGCTAGTGCCATGGACTTGCTTTAAACATCAGTAATGTACACTTTTTGCAATTACATCCAAAGAAAGAATATGCACTTTGTATGTTCATAAGAAGCTATGAAAACATCTCTCTAGGTTACAAACCTAGACAAGCAGTTATTCACTCCGATCCTTTGGCTCTCGGTATTTCCACTGGATATAGTCAAAGATGTCTTTTTCACATTCTACTGGTAGGGCCTCCCCAGCAACTCCTGCAAGCAAATTACAGATTCTATTATGAAAGGTGGGAGGTCTGTACAATCCTGAAATACCAAATGCATTGCAAGATTAAGACAAAACTGCTGTAAGTAAAACAGACTTAAAAAAACAAAACACCCACACACAGACCTTTTCATACAGTGTTTAGGTACTGATCTCGTTAGTGTCAAAGGAAATAAGGTAATGCATTAACTTTGGGGCCATGTGGTTATGCAGTTAAATACACACACACGCGCGCGCGAATATAAATATATATAGTCAGCCCCCCTCCAAAACAAAACAACTGAAGGACATGACATATCTTATTAAAAGAGTGGGAAAACCACGTATGTGCTGTGCATGACACTGAAAAAACAATCTTTAGGTCAGTAAGACTTTAAGTAGATTAGGTGGCCTGAAGAGGTAACTTTGTGCCACAGCGCATATGTGCCACATATTCCTGCTATAATTGTGTTCGATACCAGAAAAGACACTGTGAAAAATTTCATGAACTACGGTATTTATCAGAAGTATTTCCAGTACACTGAGAAACCAATTTAAGGAGAAGATCACACAAAGCAGGTAACTAGAAAGAATACTCTGTGCAAAGGCCCAGACTGACCAGTGACACCCAAGGGACGGATTGTATACTCGTTGATCGTGAAGCCCATTTCCAGAGCATGAGTTCTCATGTTCTTATTGAATATATCACTTCCTGTGAAATACAGTACACCACAGTAATACTGATCTTTGGGGATAAGCCTAGAATAAAAGTGGAAGAAAAGTACAGATTTAGAACAAATATATAACAAAAATGTTACAAGCCATTTGGAATTCAGCCATTCAGACACTGTTCTAGGTTTAGTTCCTATTTACGTGCACACATTCTGCTACTCTGTACATTTGATTTTCCCACAAGCCAGATGCAAGAATGAAATGAACTGCATATCGAAGAAAGGTTCAGCACATCTACCCTGACCCAGAAATTACTGGTATTCAGCCACTACGTGGTTATGGTGCTTGCAGTCCTGCCAACAATTAATGTCAAAGCAGTATGATAAAGTAGGTCACAATTCTGAAACTGGATACAAAGTCATGATCTAAAATACAGCATTCTTACTAATAACCTGTTGTAGATACTGACAGTTGTACAGTGGCTTCCATACTGCAGAGGAATTAGAAACCTAGTAAAGTGACACGTTCTGAACGTGGAAGTAGAGATTTGAATGCAAAACTTGATGCAAATGCCTGCTATGTAGGCATAAGTAGCTAAAGTAGGGTTTGGGGCAGGGGGCGGGGTTGGGTGGGTTTTTTTGGTGTGTGTACCGGATATCAATTCTCCTGTGTGGATAGGCTGTTCCATCTTCTTTATTTGGCAGCTGACAGACACCCTGTGAGGAAATAAGGAAAGCAAGAAATTCAAAATGAAATTAAACAGATGTGAGATCAATCTTCACCTCCCTACCCCCAAACAACATCTAAACATCCTCAGTCATCCTGGAGAGCAAAGTTAAATTCCCGCTGATCCGATTAAATATTTTACTAGAACAGCTGGATGTCATAGTACCATGAATCACTATTTTACACTGCTAAGTAAATGTAAATGTAAAGTGTTCAATGTAGCATATAACTGCTTCTTAAGTTTATATTACAGCAGGAAGGATCACAGGACTTCTCATTTCCCATTCCTCTGCCGTAATTATTATCAGGCTCTTCAGTATGCACAAACATCAGCAGGTTAAGGAAAATGCAGATGAAGCTCAAGCTAATAGAAATTAAGAAAAAGAAAGTTTTTTCCTGAGAAATCCTCTGCCACTTTTCATTTCAAACTGTTTTGCAATCTTCATGAAATTCACGTATCAGCCTTTTCTTTTTTCCCCTAGTCTATGATCACCTTAAATGACAATGCAGTAGGGGGGAGGGACATGAGCCATAAGGAATGATGAGAAACGTTTACATACTAAACCGTTTCACTAATTGCAGCTTCATGCTGAGACATCAAGTTTCACTCCCTCTCAGAATGCAACACATACTAAACTGAAGACAAAATTCTCAGAGTTCTTTGAGCTCTTATTTTAAGCAAAACCAAACCAACAAACAAAAAAATAAAATAATCAAGTGCTCCAACAGCCCCTTTCATCTTGGGAAAGCAAATATCTTTAACTGTAGTATTATATATTTAAGTATTTATGCCTTCCAAAAGATTAGCTGAATATAACAGTTATCTTGATTCTTGAATAGAAATTCATAAGTCATGGACCTTTGGTGAACTCTCCTGCAGGACCACTCCTCTGAGCTTCCAAGGAATTCCATAAAGCCACTATGAGTGACTGACAGGAACTAACCAGTCCTCATTTCCACTCAGTATTGCTTACCGTTCTACACTTCTCTGTTAGAATTAACTTTTAACCAGCCTGTAAGATCAGGATACCTGGGGCCAGTAAAGAAAATTAAGTGAAGCAAGATAACACCCAATCCACATGTTTAAGGGGTGGGGGGGGTAGGGGGGGTGGAGTTTTGCTGTGAGCAAGGGACCTAACAAAATGAATGTTCCTGTAATTCATTACTTTCTTTAGGCATCCCACATATTCCCTATTATATCCTGAATCTAGCAGCTTATCCATTAATCTGCTCTGCAACAAAGTTGACAAAAAAGGAGACAAAAGTATATTATGTATTAGACAAAACAAGGTAAACGTAGGCCCAAAATCAAAGATAGTGTTTCCAAGATCTTGAGGACAGAGTTACAAAAGTGGTCATTGGTGCAGCTGAAGTGAGGTTGTGCTAAGGTTCTGGGGAAACATCAAGCAAAACAGAGACACAATGGGCATTGTGTGATGAATGTTGTGTCAGTGGGGTTCAGAAGTACATAAATACCTGTAGATTTTCTAATACTGAAATCTTACCATGAGAGATTCACTAAGAGTTAACTGAAGAAAGTTTTTAGGGGGAGAAGGGGGGGAATTTAAAAAAAAAAAAAAAAAAAATCACAACTCCAGCACTCCAAACAACGTATCTTGTATACATCCTAGCTTCTGTCAGAAAAGGTAATCCTCCCCCAACATCTCTCACCACCAAAAAAGCCTTACCATGAATTTGGTGTCACCTTTAGACAGCATATCTGTGACAAAGTGGACTTTTTCCAGTTGTTCTACAACTTGACGCAGAAGTTTTGGCTAGGAACAGTGACAACACAGAACAAGAAATTATTTCACAAATAACAAGAATATCTTACCCATTTACCAGACAATTGCCCACGTAAGTACAGGACATCACTATAATTATATGTATTATTGTACATGAAATTTGACCCAGAGGGGAAAAAAAAGTAACAATAATACTGAGAACAAGCTAATAAAATTACAGTTGTGCAACGTAAAAAAAATTTCAACCGAAATCCCCATGTCAGATTGCTTTCGTTAGAAGTGACAAAACTCATTTCTTGGTTTGAGTTTGCAACTGTTAAGCAATGAATCTATAGAAGCCACACAAGAAATACAAACTGTCATTAAGACTTCTCCAGAGTTAGTCCCAAAAGATTACAAGAGCAGCAGGACATTTGCTTCTTGTCCAAAAGATTATGGCTACATAAAGAGATATTTACTCTACCTTTAATCCCTGCTTTATCCAGCTAGCTGTTACAGTTCTACGATGTAAAAGCACATGAATTCGAGGGGGCGGGGGAGTATGTGTGAAGGGAAGCAGAGGGACAGAAGGATAAGAGTAAATATACTTAATAGTTCTGCAAGAGGAACACAACATAATACATGGACCTGAGAAGTGATTATAACTCCTCAAAATAAACATGGTGATCCAAGAGAAGAGTTTACTATTACAGTAACAAAAAGATGCAAGAAGCTGCAATACAAGTCTGAGACTACATACCTTATGAATTTAAACATACCCTTGTGGAAGTAATGCACAGTACTGATCCACAGTAGCAGAGAAACACACCTGTTTGGATGATTCAGATGTGAAACTCGGATGGGTTAGGAGAACATCCATATCACCGCTTGACTCTGCACCTAGGCAAGTAAGAAGCAAAGAAAAATCCCTCTGTGTATGACAAGGTATACTAGCATTGGTGAACATCCATCTAACCTCTTCCTACAAACATGTTTTTCTGGTAGAAAATAGTCAGTCACTATTCAAGATATTTGCAAAAAAACGATCTTAAAGTAAGAGAACCTTGTTCTTCCATCAAAAAGTTTATATCCCTACATATCTCAGAAAATACCCAAGAATTTCTTGCTGTACTCTATCGCGATGAAGCACAAATGTTGTTAACGTAAAAACAAAGCAAACAATTCACATTACAACATACTACTCTATGGGGGCAGGGTGGAGAAGCAAGGATTTATGCGAGTGTTTCACCACTGAACTAACCAGTCAAGGAAAAGCTAACAGGGAAAAGCCAGGTTCCAGCATAAGCTGTCTCTCTAGAAGAACAACATATGTAGTCATGAGTCTTGCTTATTAGCCCAAAATAAACAAACATAACAAGATCACAGAGTACCAACCTCGTCTGAAACTGCCACAGACTGTAGCAATATAGTTTGGGTCCACCTTCTTTACCTCTTTCAGCACAATTTCCTATGTAAAAAGGAAAGATGTGTGTTTAGAGGTGTCGGTCATTCATTGGTCATCAGTGCCTCACATCCTCGACAAAGATATTCTTACCTGCATTTGCAGCATCTCTTCCCTCGGGATTCTTTTCTCAAAATCTTCAAAATATCTGCATATATAAAAATAAAAGTGTCTCAAAGAGTGGCAAGGGTAGTATCTTAAAGTTTTAGTCAATTAAATGCGTATCAGAGGAAAGAATACAACTTATATTACTGTCGCATCACAAAAAACTCCCCATTCTCACCAAACATCTTAGAAAACATCTTGCCAAGCGATAGTAAAAACTCACAACTGCAAGTTTGACAATGCTTAGAAGATGGTTTCATTGCATATTATTTCCACTGTATACGAAGAGCTGCTATGAGGTGGAAGTAATACTACCGTATAACCAATTGGTTTATATTTACATAGCCCTCTGAAAATACAAAAGGTTCCTGACAAAACTCAGTCCACCAGCAAGCAGGAGGAACAGGTCCCTCACCCATGGTCAGAGGTGATCTATGTTGGTAAGAGCTAAATGGAAGCTCACAAGTCAAATACAGCTCCTGATATTTTTGCATGCAGCTGTAAAAAACAGACTGCCAGCATGCTGCTTGACTGTGGAGAAAAAGAGGCCAGGTGAAACAATGACGCACCTGACCAGCAGGCACATTCTTCACCCCTCCAGCGCCAGAACCATTGACAGCAGGCACTGGCAGCCATACTGCAGCCTCAGAGTCCGACGTTCCCCGACGCTCATTACCCAACCATCCCAATCCCAAGCACTGCAGACAGAGCTTCTGGATATGGGACTCCCCCCGCCCTCCCCCCCCCCTCCAAGAGTTGCAGTGGAACTAGGGACAAAAAGACCACCACAGAGCACTGAAACCATTCTTTCAGCTCAGCACTTACCGGAGGTTCTGAAACAACATCTGAGCACAACGCTGGAAGCAGACCCAAGGGCAATGTGTGAACTAGCAACATGGATAGGTCAGGTAAGTTTTCTTATACTCACTTAACAGTGAAAGGTTTTCCCTTGAACGCTCACATGTATAAAGGCAGGGATGCACACTGGGTATGGGGCTCAGATGAGCAGTGGGAAGGCAACAATCATTGTGTAACCCTTCTCACTCACTAGCAAGCAGTTTGTCCAGATGACATGTTCTACATCTCTGCCACTGATGTGGAAACGCTAGAGCTGGCCCCACACAGAACCAATTCATAGGGCTTTATTTGGCTCACTTGCAGCTTCCTGCAAGCACAGCTATAGTTCTTCCAGAACTAGCACACTGGAACAGACACTCAGCAAGCAGCATTCAAGCTGGTAAGTATTGAGGGACAGACACACATTCTGCATGGCATTCTCAAGTTCAGACATGCAAAGGTCTTACCTTGCTCACAGCACATAACAAAAAGTAGCCTGGGCCGCTTTTATGCAGATTCCCAAGAAACACCATTGCAACCTTGCTAAAGCGATTCTCCGTGAGCTAACTGAAAAAAGTAATTTGAAATTCATTTCCTTCTGGACAGAGACTAAGCCTACTGGATTTCAACCCCAGTGAAACAAAAGCTTTGAATAACTGCTGAAAAGCATGTAGAGCACACAGAAAGAACAGAACCTTACTTGGCCTGTGTAACCTTACATTACATCCTGGTGTCTGAAGGAGTCATTAGAAAAGCCCAGCACTTGCACCCAAGAAAGCTTACTTCAACCCAATTCGCTGGTGATGGGTCAGCTTGCGCTCATTTTTTCTTAGATCTAGAAGAATTAAGAAAAACAAAAAAAAAGTTACTTAAGGAATAAAAATCCAATGCGAAGATGACGCACACAAAGAATACGTAACAAGAAAACAGCGACCTCAAACACAAAGGAAGAGATTTTAAACTGACTACTCAACAGCTGATAGGATGAGTACAAATGCACACTTGCTGATAAAGACTTCAATAGACCATTCACCTCAAAGCCAAAATCCTTGTTATTTTCCATGTAATCTGTAAGTACTTTGGATATGTGTGTAACGCCTTTAGCCTGTGCACTAACTTTAGCATCTTATACACTTTCCTCAAAGCCTAGGGCATATCTGCTATCACAGTACCACTGTGGAACAGGCAGCTTGACAGAAAAAAACATTATTGGAGTGTGAACTGAGGACCCAAAGTTACACTTACCTTCTAAAGTCTTAATTCCTTCCTCGACAAACTTCCTAGCAGCAGCAGGACTGCAAAGAGACAAGGCAATCTGCCATCAGGAACAGCAAGAATCTTACAACACTGAAAAGGACATTAGAATTCACTATAACTGCCTAGGTTCTTCAAGGCCAAGACTGAAGTCGCTTCTGATGCTTACCCTCTTTTCAGCATACATATTTTCAGTTTGTACTTTCAGTCAGCAGAGATGGCTATCCAAGGCTTGGCCTGCACGTTTTTTAGCACTGGTATAACTATATAGCGATGTATAATTGTAAAAAATAAACAAACAAAATCTAACCAAATAGACAATATTGCTTTAGACAACAATACTGAATGCACGATAAGAACTACTTTAACCACAATCAGTCTCTGAGCCAGCTTAAGGCAACAGTAACACAAAAGTGTCTTTAGACTAGCACTTCAAAAAACACAACAAGGCTCCCGCTCCAGTCCTGCTGGAGAGTTTGCCTTAAGCACAACACTCAAGTGAATGGCTGAACCTTTTTCCTCTTTAAGGGTTTGTTATTAGATTAATCTGCGTGACTCTGCGGGGAAAGAACAACGTTTCAACTGTGAGACAGGCATTCAAGTAATGTTATACCCAGACACCTATCTAATATATCAAAACACTGAGAACCACCAGCCTGGAAGCATAGTCTGTTCCTGGGGAACTACTCTCCAGCTACTCTGGAATCCCATGGTTACAGCTCCACCACCCTTAAAGACACTGAATCCACTTTCTCAATAAAACTCTTACATTACAATAGAATTGTCAGATCTTGACCTGCCATTTACTTCCTTCCTTACCCTTCCCTGCATCTCTTGCCGGATTCCAGACCAAGAGAGGCAACTTCCACTGTCCTGAGACAGGACAGCACCCAAGCTTCTCCTGCATCCCATCCCAGTTTCTCAAAGGCATTCTCAAACCCCAGTATTTCCTCAGATTTTGAGCACATTTTCTCTCAGAATTACTTGAGAACGATCACATTCCCTACCCTCAACCTCAAGGGTTTCAAACGTTGCACAAGAGCCCTGATGGTTTTTTGGGGATTGTTTGTTTTTGTTTTGTTGCCTGTTTCAGGGCTCTAATTCTCCTTTTACAAACACATGACAGAGCACCATTGTCTCTGGACCCAACTTCCCACCAAAGTCCCAAAGGGACTTCTCACTTCCACTCTTCTCAGTCTTTCATGGTTCCATTCCTGAGCAGCTCCTCTCTCCTCCTCCTCTCAGCTTGTACGCAGGAGCTTCCCCCTTCTGCTCCTCTACCACAAAGTCTGTAACTGAAGATTCTACACCCTTTCTTCTCAGTCAATCGTGTCATCACAACTATGGTGTCTCAGTGTGGGCACAGCAGCATCAGCTCAAACTCATTCTCTTCATTATTTGCAATCACCCAAATTCTATTCGTAACTCCACCAAATAAACAGAAGGAGGAAAAAAAATCAAACCCAAAAAAGAAACAAACAAAAAAACTTTACCCAATGCCAGTAACTCGTGTCAGGAGATTGATAGATGCACTTGTATCATCTTGTCGAATCTTCAAAAACAAAACAACACAAACCAAACCCTTCTTTACTCCATTTGCAATAAACAAAGAAATCTTGAGAAGATAGAACAGCTTAGTCAGACTCTGCTTTGGAGGCTCACTATAAATCAATGCAAAACAGTACCAAGGGTAGTACTGTGTATCACAATAACGCCCCACGTACCAAGCCTGAAAACTGCATAACTACCCGTACTAAGGTGAACAGCATGGTTAAACCACAAAACTCCACAGCCTTCCAGTCACAATTCCACTTCTCACAGAAGACATTCACGTGCTGATTATATAACTTAAAATATTTTCATAAATAGACAGTTTTGAGGCTTTAGCTGAGCTTCTCGTTCCCTGCTTTCTACTCACCATAGACTCCATGTCCACCATTCTTAAGCTTGACATCAGTCTCTCCAGGGACAACAGAAATTGCACAAAGCAAGCAGGCTCCTTTGCAAGTTACAAAGAAAAGCAACTATTGAGAAATAGAGCACAAGGGAAAGAAACCCACCTTTTCCAATTTGCGTAGTTTTCCAGTGGATAAGAACTCATCTATCTTCTCAGCTATTTTAGCACCTACTCCATCCTAAATATTGGGGGAGGGGGATGAGACAAGTTAACTTCAAGATCACTTAAAGCCATTATATCTAGGAAAAAAAAGGAAAGCTTCCCAGAATTCAGAGTCCAGAAAGAACAATGACACCACTGAGACCATGACAAAATATTGGACCATAAGGAAGCACGAGAATTCAAGGGTACAACACAAGCAGCACGAACACTGCAATTCAAGGGCTATATTAAAAGTTCCCCCAAAGCAGTGATTTTGAACAAGGCTTGATTATTACTGCTCAAGTTCCCCGAGTTTAGTGAGGCAGTAACAGAGCAAAGGGGAAACCTGCCACAACAGAATCCTTTTACAGGCAGAGAGTCAATTGGAGTCCCCAGTTCCAGCTACGGAACCCCCGCTAGCAGCCACACAGCACCCCCGTCCCCGAGCCCTGACTCGGCCACCCGAGAGAGGGGCTGGCACAGGCGGGGTCAGCCCCCACCCTCCCCGGGAGCCCCCGGCACCGCGCTCCCGCTCCGGCTGCCCCAAGGGCCTCCCGCCGGCGACCTGGGCGCGAGCACCTACCAGCTTCTTGGCTTCGGCCCCGCTCCGTATCTTGCTAGGATACCGGGAAATAACCGAGGCCGCCTTCCTGCAGAACAGTGCCGGTCAGCGCCCGAACGCGGGAGGCGCTGCTAGCCCGGCCGGCGCGGCGGCGGGCTGGGCGCCGGGACGGGGGCGCCGGCGGGGAAGCGGGAGGCGGTACCTGTATGCGTTGTACTTGTGAATAGCCCGGTTCACGTTGCGCTCGTAATTGGCCAGCTCTGCGGGGAGAACCACGGTGAGAGCGGCCGGCCCGCGGCCCCACCCACCCATCCACCGCACCTACCAGTAAGGAAGTCGGTGATGCCCTCGTTGGGGCTCTCCTGGGGAGCCTTCCGCTTGCTCATGGCCGGCGCCGAGAGGCAGCGGAACCCCAGGCCGGAGATGGCAGGGATGCACTTCCGGCGGCGACGTCACAGAGCACGGCCGGCTTCCGTACGCATGGGCGGTGCGCCCCCGCCCCCGGGCCGCTCGCGGGGGCGGGGCTGGGGGAGCGCCGAGGGGCCGGGGGCGCTGCGGGTTTGTTAGTCCGTTTCGCATGGCGGGCTCTCTCTTCTGGAAAGCAGTAGATAACATCTGTGTGCCTCCCTGCGCTTTCCCGAGGCGGGCCTGGCATCGAAGGTTACGGCTCCCAAGACATCGGATATGGACTAACTGTACAAGTGGGCACCTTATGCAGCCCCTGACCCCGGAGGCGTGGCGCGGGAGGAGAGCGGGGCTGTGTTAGGCTGGTGGGGGAAAGGGTGAGTCCGGGATGTGGCTATTGGGGTGGGGGAAAGAAGAGGGACGGCTGTATACTTACGAGTATTACTATTTTTCTTTTTCTTGAACTTCATGTAACTGACTCAGCGTGGCAGATTGGAGCGCAAAGCACGGATTAACGAGGTTAGTGGAGTGAAGAAGTCAGAATGGGGACGGTTTACTGTTTGTTAGGGTATTTGTCAGCATCTGGTTGACTTGGTTTTATTTTGTTGCTGCAGAGGTATAGCAGGGAGCTGGACACCAAAGGGAGATGGCGAGCAGAGCGCCATAAGAAGGTCGGTTGGCACGCAGCAACGGAGGGAACAGTGCCATTGTTGGTGCTTATATGACAGTCTTGTGTTTTTGAAGGCGCAAAACAACTTATGAAATCACATGCATAGTGGAGTGTCCATCCCTGAGCATGTTGGGCAAGGTGCGTCACCAAACTGTAGCAGCAGTTATTTTTGAGCTGTCAAGTTGTTTGTGAGCGGGTGACCACTTACAGGCACAACAGTCACTTTGTCTCTTCAGTTTTCTAGGTGCCACGGATGACGGTGGCCACAACATCCAGTGTTACACTGGGAACAAGCGATGAGAACGTTATGGCGCTTTTGAGGAGGCTGTCATTGCAGAAGAGATCAGTGTTGACTGGCATGAAACTGACTGATGGCACTCTTTGCAGATAATGAAGAGGAACCGGGCGATTGCAGCAACATCCTAGTTAGCCTAGGCGGTCTTTGTCAGGACGGATTCTGACCCCCAGCCCTCTGAAAGCTAAGTTGAGGGTCTGATGCTATCTTTGCATGGAGTGGCAGGGAACAGTTTTAAATTCAGTGTAGTGGAGAGGACAGATCAGGATAGGACATGTTTGGGTAGAGAGAGGGTCCAGGGTCTTTTATGCAAAATACAAGTGTGTGCCAGGCAGGGAATCTAGATGGTATTCCTAAATGGAAACAAGACCTCTAGATTTGTTAAACTATTGCTCCACATCCGGGTGACTTGTTCAACGTTGCTTTTGCAGATGCAGAGGGACAAGCCATGCGCCAAAGGGCAATGGAGCAGAGGTGAGCAGAGTGCTGTAAGAAGGTGGGTTGGTGCATGGTGTCAGAGAGAAGATGCAACTGGTGGCTATACGACTAACTTACAGGTTTAGCTTTTTTTTTATTTTGAAGGTGTGAAGCAGGATATCGGCATGGCAGCTAACTTGGGCAAGGTGAGCAATGACTAGTGGGCTGAAGTAGCAGTTATTTTTCAGGTGTTGTGTTGTTGGTGAAGTTATAAGCATCCCTTGTTTTTTTACACATGATATCCGAGCCTCAGCATGGCAACCTGTAAACAGCAGAGGCTGGATGGGCAAGTGGCCAATGTAAAGGAGCAGGAGATGGGAAGAGGGGTGTGCAAGCTGCGGTTTTAGGCAGTATCTCAGCATGTGTCTTTTGCTTTGTTTTTTGCAGGTGCTGCAAACAGACTCGGAGGGGCAGAAGCTGTACACTGATGAGCAGTCTGAGAAGGTGACGTGGTTGTCAGACGCGTAGGTGACTAAGAGCAGAGAATCATGTGGCAGCTCAGTTAAGCATTTCTCTTTGGTTTTGCAGGTGCCACGCAGGCCACCTTTGGAATTGGATGAGCATTTGAAGTGAGGAATGGGGGTGGGGGGAAGTGCAGTTAGAACTGGATTTCTCAGCTACAAAAGCAAAGCTGCCATGACACAAAGGTAAGATGGTGCATAGGAATGCTGAGGAGAACTCACACAGCACACAAGAAATGAATGTCACACTATTTTCTGCTGACTTCAAAAATAAAAATAATAGCACACTTTGCAACACTAAGCACAGTCTAATAATCTTAACTGTTTCTTTCCAACCTCCCACCATCAGCAGAATGCTGTTCAACCCCCTCAGCCTGAATGCCTTGTTTTCCCCATTTTTTACAACAGCGTAACTTCTCCATTTCTGAGGTGGTGTCTAAAGTACAGCTATCTATTACAGGCAGTTTGGTTTAGTTCACAATGTTTAGACTGGACTGAATCAGCTTCTGCTTCTATTTCTGGAAATCAGAAAATTGGTCCTGTGCATACAGCCTGGAAATAAAATGAACCAAAGTACATGGGGCCTGCAGAAATAGGAACATATTTGAGAAAAGATTCAGTGGGGAAATCAATTTGTCTGTAGGGCATCATCTTACATTCTCTATTTTTTTTAATTCTTTCCTGTGTCTGTCACTTCAATTTCTCTTTCTATGGCTGCCTCTATCCAGCTTCCTGTCTTTTTATAATTCTTTCTGCTTTGTTCTTTTGTAGTTTTCTCTCTGTCTCCCTCTGTCCAGTTCCCAATTGTTGTAAAATCCTCCCACCCCCTGTCTCTCTGTCCTCCTGTCTATGTGTCTCTCGTTCTCTCTGTCCCTCTCTGCTGTTCCTGTTGTCCTGCTTGGTCCCTTCCATCTCTCTCCCCTGCTTCCCCCCTCCTTATTTATTGCTCCATCTCCCTGTTCCTGTGGTTCTCTACTCCATCTCCCCATCCTCTTCCTCGCTATGCTCCATTTCTCTCTCTCAACACCCCGTGTGGTTCCCCATCCCTCTCTTGTTCCCAGTAGCCCGTTTTCTGGCTCCCTGTCCCACACCTCTTCCCTACCTCCCTATGTCCTTCCTCCTGCTTTCCTCTTCCCTCTTTTCCCTCTGTTGTGCTGCCTTTGGGCACAGAGCCTTGTAGCTAACTCACTGCCAGAATTTCTGATGTGTGTGAAGGAACAAACCTTTGCTGCCTCCTTTGTGCTCCTGCATGTGTTTCCAGCTGCTGGGCTTGGGGTCAGAGACTGTAGTTGGGTCCAGGGGAGAGGGTGATGTGATGTGCTGTGGGGCTGGGGTGATGGCCCCCTGTTCCCAATGTGCTCCAGCTGTGGGCTGGGGCAGCCCAGGTAGGATCCATGAGGTGAGGATGGGGCTGGGCCAAGGGTTTAAAAAGGCTTCAGGTGGGGATGGGCCAGGGCAGCCCCAGGTGCAGCCAGTGAGGCTGAGGATGGGGCTGGCCCTGCTGTGCCGAGGGGCTGTATCTGGGGAGGGGGCTGTCTGGGCATGCCTGCCTACAGGAGCTGGCTGAGGAGTGAAACCAAGCGGCTTCCACAGGCAGTTGTCTCCAGCAAGGAACGGCTGGTCGGTCCCCACAGCAAGGAAGGATCCCTCCCAGCCGTCCCCGACAGAGCGTACCACCAGCACATGGTGCCGGGAGCTCGGTGCCTCTGTTGGCTGCACACTGTCACCTTCTATGTTTCCTTTCTGTGCCTCTCCCTTTCTGGCTCCTTACCCACTATCATTTCATTCTTCCCACACTGCCTTCTTCCCCATTGCTTGTGAAAATTGCATTTCCAGGTCTCCCTCTACCCAAGCCACCTGTCTCTGCTTTCAGTGATTCCCTCTGCTCTGCACCCCGTCACTCTTCCCGTGTCCTTTCCCTGTGGCTGGCTGTCCGGTTCCCTCTCCCGATATTTCACTTCTTACCTGTATGGCCGGTACCCTGTTGCTTTCTAAATTTTCTCCCTATATCTCCCTTTATCCAGTTCCCTGTCTGTGTTTTTTATTTCTTACCGCCTGTCCTCTACTTCATCACTTTTTAAATTTTGTTCCAATGTCTTCATTTATTTAGTTTGCTGACCTTATATTTTATGTTTTTCCTCTCTGTTCTTAGTCCCTTCACTTTTTAAATGTTCTTTCTCCATCTCCATTTTGGTTTGCTGTTGCTACTGTTTAATTTTTTCTTATGTACTTAATCCCTGTGACTTTTAAAATTTTCTGTCTGCTTTTATTCTATTCGCTGTCTTTATTTTGCTGTAGTTATGTTTTGTTTACTGCCTTTCCTTAGTGCAGTTGCTTTTAAAATTTTCTTTCTATGCCTCCATTTTAGTTTGCTGTCCCTATTTCGTATTTTTTCCTTTATTTCCCTAATGCCTATTGCTTTTTAAATGTTCTTTCTATGCCTACTTTTATTCCCTTTATGGCTTTCTTAAAATGACTTCTTGTCTTTCCTTAGTGCTGTAGCTTTTTAGATTTTCTTTCTACATCTGTTTTAGTTTGCAGCTACTATTTGTTAATTTCTTATTTCCTTACTCCCTAGTGCTTTTAAAATTGTCTACTTTTATCCAATTTGCTGTCTTTATTTTCCTCTATTTATGCTTTGTTTCTTGTCTTTCATTAAGTGCCCTTGCTTTTTCAACTTTCTTTCTCCATCCCCTTCAGTTTGCTGTCCCTATTTTTTAAAATTTCTAATCCCCCCACCCCCCCACGCCGCGCGCTCGCTACTGCCCCCAACGACCAGGAGCCGGTACTGCAGCCCAGGTGCCGCGCATGCGCGGTGGCGCGCACCGGACCGCGCTCGCTACTGCCCCCAAACGACCAAGAGTCGGTACTGCAGCCCAGGTGCCGCGCATGCGCGGTGGCGCGCACCGGACCGCGCTCGCTACTGCCCCCAACGACCAGGAGCCGGTACTGCAGCCCAGGTGCCGCGCATGCGCGGCGGCGCGCACCGGACCGCGCTCGCTGCTGCCTCCGGGCGGCCGGAACGTGGTACTGCAGGTGGAGCGGCGCGTATGCGCGGTGGGGGCGCCACGCCGCGCTCGCTACTGCCCCCAAACGACCAAGAGTCGGTGCTGCAGCCCAGGTGCCGCGCATGCGCGGCGGCGCGCACCGGACCGCGCTCGCTGCTGCCTCCGGGCGGCCGGAACGTGGTACTGCAGGTGGAGCGGCGCGTATGCGCGGTGGGGGCGCCACGCCGCGCTCGCTACTGCCCCCAAACGACCAGGAGCCGGTACTGCAGCCCAGGTGCCGCGCATGCGCGGTGGCGCGCACCGGACCGCGCTCGCTACTGCCCCCAACGACCAGGAGCCGGTACTGCAGCCCAGGTGCCGCGCATGCGCGGTGGCGCGCACCGGACCGCGCTCGCTACTGCCCCCAACGACCAGGAGCCGGTACTGCAGCCCAGGTGCCGCGCATGCGCGGTGGCGCGCACCGGACCGCGCTCGCTACTGCCCCCAAACGACCAAGAGTCGGTACTGCAGCCCAGGTGCCGCGCATGCGCGGTGGCGCGCACCGGACCGCGCTCGCTACTGCCCCCAACGACCAGGAGCCGGTACTGCAGCCCAGGTGCCGCGCATGCGCGGTGGCGCGCACCGGACCGCGCTCGCTACTGCCCCCAACGACCAGGAGCCGGTACTGCAGCCCAGGTGCCGCGCATGCGCGGTGGCGCGCACCGGACCGCGCTCGCTACTGCCCCCAACGACCAGGAGCCGGTACTGCAGCCCAGGTGCCGCGCATGCGCGGTGGCGCGCACCGGACCGCGCTCGCTACTGCCCCCAACGATCAGGAGCCGGTACTGCAGCCCAGGTGCCGCGCATGCGCGGTGGCGCGCACCGGACCGCGCTCGCTACTGCCCCCAAACGACCAAGAGCCGGTACTGCAGCCCAGGTGCCGCGCATGCGCGGTGGCGCGCACCGGACCGCGCTCGCTACTGCCCCCAACGACCAGGAGCCGGTACTGCAGCCCAGGTGCCGCGCATGCGCGGTGGCGCGCACCGGACCGCGCTCGCTACTGCCCCCGACGACCAGGAGCCGGTACTGCAGCCCAGGTGCCGCGCATGCGCGGTGGCGCGCACCGGACCGCGCTCGCTACTGCCCCCAACGACCAGGAGCCGGTACTGCAGCCCAGGTGCCGCGCATGCGCGGTGGCGCGCACCGGACCGCGCTCGCTGCTGCCTCCGGGCGGCCGGAACGTGGTACTGCAGGTGGAGCGACGCGCATGCGCGGTGGGGCCGCCACGCCGCGCTCGCTACTGCCCCCAAACGACCAAGAGTCGGTACTGCAGCCCAGGTGCCGCGCATGCGCGGTGGCGCGCACCGGACCGCGCTCGCTACTGCCCCCAACGACCAGGAGCCGGTACTGCAGCCCAGGTGCCGCGCATGCGCGGTGGCGCGCACCGGACCGCGCTCGCTACTGCCCCCAAACGACCAAGAGTCGGTACTGCAGCCCAGGTGCCGCGCATGCGCGGTGGCGCGCACCGGACCGCGCTCGCTACTGCCCCCAACGACCAGGAGCCGGTACTGCAGCCCAGGTGCCGCGCATGCGCGGTGGCGCGCACCGGACCGCGCTCGCTACTGCCCCCAACGACCAGGAGCCGGTACTGCAGCCCAGGTGCCGCGCATGCGCGGTGGCGCGCACCGGACCGCGCTCGCTACTGCCCCCAACGACCAGGAGCCGGTACTGCAGCCCAGGTGCCGCGCATGCGCGGTGGCGCGCACCGGACCGCGCTCGCTACTGCCCCCAAACGACCAAGAGCCGGTACTGCAGCCCAGGTGCCGCGCATGCGCGGTGGCGCGCACCGGACCGCGCTCGCTACTGCCCCCAACGACCAGGAGCCGGTACTGCAGCCCAGGTGCCGCGCATGCGCGGTGGCGCGCACCGGACCGCGCTCGCTACTGCCCCCAACGACCAGGAGCCGGTACTGCAGCCCAGGTGCCGCGCATGCGCGGTGGCGCGCACCGGACCGCGCTCGCTACTGCCCCCAACGACCAGGAGCCGGTACTGCAGCCCAGGTGCCGCGCATGCGCGGTGGCGCGCACCGGACCGCGCTCGCTACTGCCCCCAACGACCAGGAGCCGGTACTGCAGCCCAGGTGCCGCGCATGCGCGGTGGCGCGCACCGGACCGCGCTCGCTACTGCCCCCAAACGACCAAGAGTCGGTACTGCAGCCCAGGTGCCGCGCATGCGCGGTGGCGCGCACCGGACCGCGCTCGCTACTGCCCCCAACGACCAGGAGCCGGTACTGCAGCCCAGGTGCCGCGCATGCGCGGTGGCGCGCACCGGACCGCGCTCGCTGCTGCCTCCGGGCGGCCGGAACGTGGTACTGCAGGTGGAGCGACGCGCATGCGCGGTGGGGGCGCCACGCCGCGCTCGCTACTGCCCCCAACGACCAAGAGTCGGTACTGCAGCCCAGGTGCCGCGCATGCGCGGTGGCGCGCACCGGACCGCGCTCGCTACTGCCCCCAACGACCAGGAGCCGGTACTGCAGCCCAGGTGCCGCGCATGCGCGGTGGCGCGCACCGGACCGCGCTCGCTACTGCCCCCAAACGACCAAGAGTCGGTACTGCAGCCCAGGTGCCGCGCATGCGCGGTGGCGCGCACCGGACCGCGCTCGCTACTGCCCCCAACGACCAGGAGCCGGTACTGCAGCCCAGGTGCCGCGCATGCGCGGTGGCGCGCACCGGACCGCGCTCGCTACTGCCCCCAACGACCAGGAGCCGGTACTGCAGCCCAGGTGCCGCGCATGCGCGGTGGCGCGCACCGGACCGCGCTCGCTACTGCCCCCAACGACCAGGAGCCGGTACTGCAGCCCAGGTGCCGCGCATGCGCGGTGGCGCGCACCGGACCGCGCTCGCTACTGCCCCCAACGACCAGGAGCCGGTACTGCAGCCCAGGTGCCGCGCATGCGCGGTGGCGCGCACCGGACCGCGCTCGCTACTGCCCCCAACGACCAGGAGCCGGTACTGCAGCCCAGGTGCCGCGCATGCGCGGTGGCGCGCACCGGACCGCGCTCGCTACTGCCCCCAACGACCAGGAGCCGGTACTGCAGCCCAGGTGCCGCGCATGCGCGGTGGCGCGCACCGGACCGCGCTCGCTACTGCCCCCAAACGACCAAGAGTCGGTACTGCAGCCCAGGTGCCGCGCATGCGCGGTGGCGCGCACCGGACCGCGCTCGCTGCTGCCTCCGGGCGGCCGGAACGTGGTACTGCAGGTGGAGCGACGCGCATGCGCGGTGGGGCCGCCACGCCGCGCTCGCTACTGCCCCCAAACGACCAGGAGCCGGTACTGCAGCCCAGGTGCCGCGCATGCGCGGTGGCGCGCACCGGACCGCGCTCGCTACTGCCCCCAACGACCAGGAGCCGGTACTGCAGCCCAGGTGCCGCGCATGCGCGGTGGCGCGCACCGGACCGCGCTCGCTACTGCCCCCAAACGACCAAGAGTCGGTACTGCAGCCCAGGTGCCGCGCATGCGCGGTGGCGCGCACCGGACCGCGCTCGCTGCTGCCTCCGGGCGGCCGGAACGTGGTACTGCAGGTGGAGCGACGCGCATGCGCGGTGGGGGCGCCACGCCGCGCTCGCTACTGCCCCCAAACGACCAAGAGTCGGTACTGCAGCCCAGGTGCCGCGCATGCGCGGTGGCGCGCACCGGACCGCGCTCGCTGCTGCCGCCCGGCGACCAAAGAGCGGTACTGCGGGTAGGCGCTGCGCGTGCGCGGAGGCGCCACCGCGCTCCACGTTGTCGTCTGCCGCTAACAGCAATGCGATGTTGCGGTGCCTGCGAGGTGATGCTGCCACGCTCCTTGCTGCCTTCCGTTAAGAAAACGTCGCTGCCGCCCCATGTGCGCAGTGATGGCCGGCGCTTTGTGCACAAATCGTGGAACTGCAGCGCTGGTGCCGCCCCCGAGCACGCGCTGCCCGGTGGGTTCTCCCTGCTGCTGCCGCCTCGTGGCCGAAGCCTGGTACTGCAGTGCCTCCACTGCCCAGGAGCGCCGCCGCCGCCTTCCCTGCTGCCCCCTCTTGCCCAAAATGCGGTACTGCAGCCCGGCGATCGCACGCCGGCTCTGACCCCTCCGGCACGCCGTCGGCGTCCCGCCCAGGCGCTCTGCCCGGGAGCAGCATGGCGGCGCGCTGGCTACCGGTGTGGTGAGCGAGTCCCTTCGGCAGATGCGGGTGTGTCTCCTGCGCGCTGGTTGCCCGAGGGTGGTGCGACGGGAAGCTTTAATCCGCCTGCTGTTGTCAGGCTCCCGATCCACTGCAGGCGAGCTGGGTCAGGTCAGCCCCAGGGACTTACCCGAGAATTGATAGAAGGGAAGAGGGGAAGGGGGTGGACACCCCCGCAGGTGCAGGCGCCGGGCGCCTCCCCAACTCACCAGACCTCCCTCTGAGCCTCCCCAGGCCCTGCTCGCCCTGTGCAGCTGCCCTCAGCTCCAGCACCTCCACTGAAGTCTGTCCCATATCCCCAGGCCACCCCCAAGCCCTGTAGTGAAGGCTGCAAGCTGGCCCTCGAATGTGCGTGATTCTCCCTTAATGTGGGTGCTGTTAGCAGCAGTGTGGGGAAAGAGCAGCGTCTCCAGAAGCCCCTGCAGAAGCAGGGGGTCTCGCCAGGGATGATGTACAGTAATAACAGGCACTGCTTCTTCTTTCCCTCTCCCAGAGGCTGTGCTGAGGACGCAGTTTTCCATTCCTCTCCTAGGGATGCCGTTTGACTGCACCTGCCTCAGGCTTGCGTGGGTTGTCTCTGCCCGGCCTCACTCCTCGCGGCATGGGGGCGGAAAGGGACAGGTGGAGCTCTTACTGGCTGTGGACAGGAGCTGCCGCAGCTGAAGCTGGAGAGGCCAGAGAAAGGTAAAGAAGAAGAAATCAAAGGCCATCGAGCGAGCAAGGCTACGTGTCCAGGAAGCCTCATCTCGTAAGAGCTGTCAGACACCCATGTATTCTCTTAGGTGGAGGACAGCCAAGCGACTGGAGTTACAGAGGAGGAAGGGAGGAGAGAAGGAGACAAGAAGCATCTGAACGGGCAAATTCTTCTGGCAGCGCTGAGAGCGAGAGCTGTGGTGAGTCCCAGGCCCTCCTTGCCCCTCCCCTGTCCCCCTGTCTTTCCCATACTGCTGTGATTTTTTTTTTTGCTTCCCTGTACCTCTCCTCTTCTTCCTATTCTTCTGTCCTGCTCCCTCTTCCTCTCTCCCTTTCTTTCTCCTGTTGTCCTGCTCCTTTTTCTTTTTCTCCCTGCGCTTTTGTCCTGCTCCACCTCCTTTTTTTCTATCCTCTGTCTCTGTCCTGTAGCCCATCACTGTTTTTTCCATCTGTCTTGCTCCCTGTCCTTGTCTCTTTCCCTTTGTTCTGCCTCCTGTCCTTTTTTCCTTTCTTGCTCCATCTCTCTGTCCTGCTCCCTACCCCTCCCCCCCCCCCCCCCCCGTTTCTCTGTCCTTCTCCTTGCCTTTCCCCTTATTTCTCTGTCTTGTTCCCTCTTTGGTTTTTTGGTTCTCTGTCACTCTGTCCTGCTCCCTGTCACTGTTTTTTCTCACTCCATCTCTGTCCTGCAGCCCAGTGCTGGTTTTTTTCCCCCTCCATCTCTGTCCTGCTCCCTCTTATTTTTGCCTGTCTTTCACTTTGTCCTGCCTCTTTGTCCCTTTTTTCTTTCTCTGTGTCACCTTGTCTTGCTCCCTGTCCCTGTCTTTCTCTTACAATCTGCGTCCTGTTCCTTGTCCTTCTTCTTCCCCTATCATCCACCATCCTTCTTCCCCCGTCATCCCTCATCCTTCTTCCTGCCTTTCTTTTTTCTCTTTCTATCCTTCTGCCCCAATGCTTCTTTCTCCAACTCTGTCCTGCTCCCTGCCCCTTCTTTCCTCTGTCCTGCTTCCTGTCTTTGTTTTTTCTGTCTTTATTTCTCTGTCCTGCTGCCTGTCCAGTCATTTCTTGCTATACCTCCCTGTCCAGCTGGCTCTCCCTTTTTTACTTTCTCTCCTCCTCTCCCCTGCTTCCTGGCCCTTTTTTCTCTTCCTCTGTCTCTGTCCTCTAGCCCATTGCTGGTTTGTTTTTTTTTCTTTTCCTTCTTGGTCTCTTTGTACAAATCTGACACTTTCTTTATTTCTCAATCCCTTTGTCCTGTTCCCTGTCCTTTTTCTCTCTCTGTGTCCTGCACCCTGTCACCGTCTTTGACCCTTCTTCCTCTCTCCGCCCCCACAATCTCTCTATCCCTTTGTCCTGCTCACCGACCCGACATTTTCTTGCTCGCTCTCTCTGCAGGGCTCCTCGTCCCTATTTTTCTTGATTTCTCTACCTCTCTGACCTTTTCCTTCTGACCTTTCTTTCTCTCTCTGCTCCTCGGTCTTCTCCCTTGTCTTATTTTTCTCTTTCTAGTCCTCTGTTCTGCTCCCCATCACTGTATTTTCTTTCTTCATTTCTCTGCCGTGCTCCCCCTCCCTTTCTTTCTTTCTTTCTCCATACCTATGTGCAGCTCCCTGTCCCTCCCTCCCTGTCATTATCCTTGCATCCCTTGTTGTCTCTCCATCCCTCTGTCCTGCTCCCCATCCCTAATTTTCCTTTTCCATTTCTCTGTCCTGCTTTCGGTCCCTGTTTTTCCTCTGGCTTCATCTGCCTGTCATTCTCTGTGTTGCTCTCGCTTGCTCTCTCTCCCAGTGTCCTGCTCCCCATCCCTCTCTTTTTCTCTGTATCCCATTTTCTTGCTCGCTGTCCCGCACTTGTTTTCTGTATCCCTCTCTCCTTCCTCCTGTCCTTCCTTCCCCCTTCCCCCCTGCCTCTGGCCTGCTGCTTGTCACTGGTTTTTCTTTCTCCTGCTCTCTGAGTTCTGTCGCTCTCTTTCTCTCTCTGTCCCTCTGTCCTTCCTCCAACCTCTATTTCCCTCTCTCTATCCGTCTGCCCCTAATGCATCTTCTTCCACCTCTCAGTCAGGTTCCTGCTCCCTGCCCCTTTTTTCCTCTCGCTGTCCATCTGTCCTGCTTCCTCTCCCTGGTTATTCTGCCTTTATCCCTCTGTCCCACTGCCTGTCTCATTGTTTCTAGTTATATCACCCCATCCAGCCAGCTGTCCCTTTTTTCCTTTCTCTCTTCCCTACTCTGGCCCTGATTTTTCTTCCTCCGCCTCTGTCCAGCAGCCTGTCATCGGTTCTTTTTTTCCTTCTCCATCTCTTTGTCTTAATCTGCATCTGTCCCTCCCTCCCCCCCATCCCCAGTCCCTCCGTCCTGTTCCTTGCCCTGCTTGTGGTCTCTCCGTGTCCCACGCTCTATCCCCCTCTTTCTCTCTCCCCGCCTCCTTCCTTTTCCCTCTTTCTTTTCCTCTGCATCCATTTGTCCTGTTGCTCACCGGTATTTTTTCCTCCCATTCCTCTGTCCTGCTCCCTGTCCCTTACTTATCTGTCAATCCCTCTGTCCTGTTGCCTATCATAATTTTTGCTGTCTGCATCATCGCTTTCAGCTCTATCCTCCTGTCCTGCTCCCCAGCAGTACTTTTTCTTTCTCCAGCTCTCTCACCTGCTCCCCACTCCTCTCTTTTTCTCTGTCATTCTTTCCATTTCCCTGTACCTCTCTCTCTGCAATCTTGTCTCCCGCTCCCTGTCCCTCCCTGTTTATATCCCACTGTCCTGGTCCCCATCCCTCTCTTTGCCTCTCTGTCTCTCTGTCCCTGACCTTGTCCCTGTTTTTTCTTTCTCCATCTGTCTGTCCTGCCGCTCATCTCTGTCCAGTTCCCTTTCTGTTTTTTTTCCTCTCTTGGTTACTCTGCTTTTCATCCTGTCCCTATTTTTTTCCTCTCTTCATCCCTTTGTCCTGCTCTGTGTTCCCTCCCTCTCACTCCCTGTGTCTATCCTTCTGTGTGCTACCTGTCCTTCTCCCTGTTGATTTTTTCCTCTTGCTCTATCCCTCTGTCCTGTTCCCTAGAAGTATTTTTTTAATTCTCTGTATTTCTGTTCTTCTGCCCATTGCATTTTTCATTCTCTGTCTCTCTCTCCTGCTCCCTATGCTCCCCTTTCTCTCTGTCATTCTTTCCTCGTCCCTGTACCTCCGTTTTTCTGTGTCCTTGCATCCCACTGCCTCCCTCCCTCCCTCCCTATCACACTGTCTTGCTCCCCATCCCTCTCTTTTTTCTTTCTACCCTTCTGATGTGTGTCCCCCCACCCCCCACCCCCCTTTTACGTGTCCTGGTCTTTCTGTCTACATCCTTCTGTCATTCTCCTTCTCTTGCTCTTCTTGCTCTTTTTCTTTCTCTTCCTCTGTCCTATTCACTGCCCATCACGATTTTTTTCCTCCTCCATCCCTTTGTCCTGCTCCCTGTCCTTGTCAATCTTTCCCTTTGCTCTGCCTCTAGTCTTTCTTTGTTTTCTCCAGCTCTGTCCTTTTCCCTGTACCTTTTTCTCTCTGCTCCTCCGTCCTTTTCCCTTGTCTTCTTTTTCTCTTTCTGCCATCCCTCTCTTTTCCTCTGTGACCCTCTGTGCTGTTTCCTTTCCTTTCTTTCTCCAATTATCTGTTGTCTTGCCTGTCCCTCTTTCTCTGTCTGGAATGTTTCTTTCTCCATCTCTGACCTGCTCCCTGTCCCTTTTCTCTTATTCTCTCTGTCCTCCATCCTCCCCCTAACTTTTTGTCCATACACCTCCATACCACTCCCATCATTTCTCGCTATATCCCCCTGTCCAGCTCGCTGCCCCGTTATTCCCCTGTGTCCTGCTCCCTGGCCTTTTTTCCCATCCTGCAGCCCAGCACTTTTTTCTTTCTCCATCTCTTTGTCCTGATCGGTCTCCCTCTTTTTTCCCCTCGATTCCTCTGGCTTGTTCCCTGTCTTTTTCTCTCCCCCGCTCCTTCCTTATTCCTCTCATTCAATTTCTCTCTCAATCCGTCTGTTCTGCTCCTCACTCATCGTTTTCTCTCTCTTTCCTTCTGTCCTGCTCCCTGACCCTGTTTTTCTTCTGCCACGTCGCTGCAGGGCTCCTCATCTCTTTTTTATTGATTTCTCCATCTCACTGTCCTTTTCCCTGTACCTTTCTTTCTCTGCTCCTCAGTCCTCCTCCCTCATTTTATTTTTCTCTTTCTGTTCGTCTATCCTGCTCCCCATCGCTGTATTTTTGTTCTCTGTACCTGCTGCTCCAGTAATGACTGCCGAGTTGTCCCAGGGGAAGGGTGAGTGTACAGGCACCGAGCTCTGGAGCAGACTCACTCGTAGGACTTATACACATTAATGAATAAAACACTTGCTGTCTCCTTTGCACTCATGGCTGTGTTTGTAGTCCTTTGTACTTGGTGAGGGGCTGTCAGAGAGTCCAGGGGAGCAGGTTACATAGTGGGTGTAAGGAGCCATAGCTGCAGCTGTGGGCTGGGGCTGGAGGAGCCCCAGGTGGGGCCAGTGAGGCTGATGGTGATGGCCCCTCTGTGTAAAAGGGCTGCAGCCCCAGGGGATGGTGCTGCTGGGGCATGCCTGTCTGAGAATGCTGATGAGCTGCAAGGATGTTTCCAACTGACAGGTTCACAGTCAGTTGGAGTCAGGCCTCATCAGGGCAGCTCCCAGGGATTTTCTGAGAGCTAGTGGAGAGGAAGCAGGAAGAGTGGCAGGAGATGGCTGCCCCCCCTCCCCGGGTACCTGGAGGCCTTCCCACCCCCTGGAAAAGGCGCTGGGTGCCTCCCCAACTCAACAAAGCTCCTCCAGCCCTGCTCACCCCATGCAGCTGCCCCCAGCTCCAGCACCTCCCCTGAAGCCTGTTCCGTAGCCACAGACTACCCCCAAATGCTGCCCTCACGGCAGCAAGCTGGCCCTTGAATATGCTTTATTCTCCATAAATGCAGGTGCCATTAGCATCAGTTCGGGGAAAGAGTGGCGTCTCTAGCAGCTCCTGCAGAAGGAGGGGTTCCTGCCTGAGGAGAGCTACAGCCATCACTGTGGATAACAGTTGCTTGTTCTTTCCCTCTCCCAGAGGCAGCACTGAGGACTCAGTTCCTCTCTGGGGATGCTGTTGACTGCATCTGGCTCAGGTTTGTGTGGGCCTTTGGCCTCATTCTCCTAGCAGCATGGGCAAAAAGGGACAGGCGGAGCACTTACTGGCTGTGGACAGGAGCTGCCACAGCTGAAGCTGGAGAGCCCAGAAAAAGGTAAAGCAGCTGAAGAATAAAATAAAGAACATCCAGCCGGCAGCTGCCTCCCGCTGCAGACAGGAGACAGCCTGCCTCTCCAGGTGGGGAAGGATCGCTCTTAGTGTAGTCCTCAGCAGATCGGATCACCAGTGTGCATGGCAGGGTCTGTATGCATAACCAAAAGCACAGTACGGCCATGTAGTGTGTGCGCATGTGAGGCTGTGTATCTGGGAAGCCTAACGCCTAAGACACCAATCTATTCTCTTAGATGGTGGATGACAGTCAAGTGACCGGAGCTACAGAGGAGGAAGAGAGGGGGGAGGGAGAGGGGGAGACAGAGAAAGACATGTCCAAACTGTCAAATTCTCCCCACAGCTCCAGGAGCGGGACCTATGGAGAGTCCTGGACCCTTGGGGCTGTGTTGCCCCCTTCTGCATCCCGGTCACTCCCTGCTCCCGCTTCTCTTTCACTGCTGTAATTTTTCTGTTTCCCTGCACCTCTCCCTCTCTTGTTCTCCAAGTCCCCCTCTTTCTCTGTCGTTCTACCTCTCCATTTCCTTTTTCTCTCTGTGCTTCTGTCCTGTTCCCTGCCCCTCTTTTTTTTTTTTTTTTAAATCCTCTGTCCCACAGCCCATCACTGTTTTTGTCTTTCTCCATCTATCTGCCTGTCTTCCTATCCCAATTTTTTTTTAATTCATCTCCGCCTGTCCTTTAGCCCTTCACAATTCTGCCCCACCTCCTCTCCCCTCCCCCCCCCCCCCATCTGGCTCCATGTCCCTATTTTTAAATCCCTCTCTGCCCTGTATTCTAGATATATGTCATCTTTCTTAGATTCTCTCGTTCCAGGTCCCGGTCCCTATGTTTTAATTTCTTTCCTCTCTGTCCCATAGCCCATTTTTGTCTTTATCGTTCTCTCCCTGTCCCTATTCTTTAATTCCTCTGTCTTTCCCCTTCAGCTCATGGAGGTTTTTTGGTATTTCTCAGTTTATCTCTGTCCACCTCACTGTCCACTTCTTTAATTCCTCCCTCTCTGCCCTGTGGCCCATCACTATTCTTTGTTTTCCTCCATCTCTCTCAGTCTGGTTCCCTGTCCCTTCCTCCTCTCTGGCCTGTTGCCCATCGCTATTTTTTCCCCTTCTGCCTCTCTCCCCATGGCTTCCTTTCCCTATTTTTCAATCCCCCCTCTCTGCGCTGTAGCCGGGCGCTGTTGTATTGGGTTTACGTGGCAAGGTTTTGTTAGCTGGGGTGGGGGGGCAGGGGCTGCAGGGGTGGGTTCTGTCAGAAGACACCAGGAGTTACCCCCATGTCGGGCACAGCTGGTTCCAGCTCCGAGATGGATCTGCTGCTGGTCAAAGCTGAGCCCATCAGTAATGCTGGTAGCACCTCTGTGATGAACATTTAAGAAGGGCTAAAAAATGCTGTGCAGAAGCTGTGATAGAGAAAATGTGAGTGTGAAACAGCCCTGCAGACACCAGGGTCAGTGAAAAAGGAGGGCGAGGAGGTGCTCCAGGCACTGGAACAGAGATTCCCCTGCAGCCCATGGTGAAGACCATGGTGACGCAGGCTGTCCCCCTGCAGCCCATGGAGGTCCACGGTGGAGCAGACATGCACCTGCAGCCTGTGGAGGACCCCATGCCAGAGCAGGTGGATGTGCCTGAAGGAAGCTGTGAGCCCGTGCTGGAGCAGGCTCCTGTCAGCAGCTGTGGCCCCGTGGGGGGGACCCCACACCAGAGCAGAAAAAGAGCATGAGGAGGAAGGAGTGGCAGAGACAATGTGTGATGAACCAACTGCAACCCCTGCTCCTGTCCCCCTGCACTGCTCGGGGGTAGGATGTAGAGAAGTCAGGAGTGAAGATGAGCCCAGGATAAAAGAGTGGGGAGGGGGGAAGGTGTGTTTTAGATTTGTTGTTATTTCTCATTATCCTACTCTGATTTTGAATGACAATAAATTCATTTCCCCGAGTTAAGCCTGTTCTGCCTGTGACAGGAATTGGTGAGTGATCTCTTACCTCGACCCACAAGCTTTTTTGTTGTATTTTCTTCCCCTGTCTTGTTGAGGAGGGGGGGGTGACAGAGCAGCTTGGTGAGCACCTGGTGGCCAGCCAAGGTCAACCCACCACAGTTTCCTTCCATCAGGCTCCTTGTCCCTACTTTTTAATTCTTGCCTATGTTTCTTGTACCCTGTTGCTTTTGAAACTTCCTTTCACCTCTCTATCCCTACCTTTAATTCTCGCATATGTTTCTTGGACCCAGTCGCTTTTTAAATTTTCTCGCCACCTTTCCCTCTCTCTGTCTCCCTGACCTAATTCTAATTTCTTGCCAGTGTTTGTTGTACCCCGTCGCTTTTCAAATTTTCTTCTTATGTCTCCCTCTATGCAGCTCCATGTACCTATTTTTTAATTCTTGTGTAAGAGTCTTGTATCCTGTTGCTTTCAAAATTTTCTTTCTACATCTCCCTCTATCCATCTCCCTGTCTGTAATTAATTCTTCCCTCTCTGTCCTGTACCCTGTCACTTTTTAGACTTTCTTTCTACATCTCCCTCTTTCTATCTCCCTGTCCCTATTTGTTAGTTCTTGCCTACGTTTCTTGTACCCTGTCACTTTTTGAAATTTTCTTTCTATGTCTACCTCTATCTGGCTCCCTGTTTCTATTTTTTATTTCTTGCCTATGTTTCTTTTCCCCTATCACTTTAGAATTTTTCCCCGTCCCTTGTCTTGTGTTTATCTTGTTGTCCTGCTGGTCCCTTCTGCCTCTCTCTCCTGCTCCCTGTCTCTCTTATTTATTCCCCCGTCTCTCTCTCCCTGTGTTTTCCCTGCAATCTCTCTGCTCTCCTCTCTTTACACTGTTTTCCTGCTCCCCGTCCCTCTCTTGTTCACAGCGTCCTGTTTTCCGGCTCCCTGTCCCACACCTCTTCTCTATGTCGCTCTGTCCTTTGTCCTGTTTTTCTCTTCCCTTGTCTCCCTCTGTCCTGCTGCATTTGGGCACTGAGCCTTGTAGCCAGCTCACTGCCAGGATTTCTTATCTGCATTAATGAATAAACTTTTCCTGCCTCTCCTGTGCCCCTGGATGTGTTTGCAGCCCCTGGGTGCAGAGCTCGTGCCTGCGGACTGGTCCAGGGGAGGGGGTAATGTGCTGTGGGGCTGGGGTGATGGCCCCCTGTTCCCAGTGGGCTCCAGCTGTGGGCTGGGGCAGCCCAGGTGGGACCCATGAGGTGAGGATGGGGCAGGGACAAGGGTTTAAAAAGGCTTCAGGTGGGGATGGCCCAGGGCAGCCCCAGGTGCAGCCAGTGAGGCTGAGTATGGGGCTGACCCTGCTGTGCCAAGGGGCTCTAGCTGGGGAGGGGGCTGCCTGGGCAGGAGCTGGCTGAGGAGTGAAACCAAGGGGCTTCCACAGGCAGCTGCCTCCAGCAAGGAACAGCTGGTCCCCACAGTGAGGAAGGATCCTTCCCAGCCATCCCTGACAGAGTGTACCACCAGCACATGGCGCCGGGAGCTCGGTGCCTCCATTGGCCGCACATGTAAGCCACTGTGCATCTGGGAAGCCTTGTGGCAGAGGAGCACTGAGGCATCTGCCACCTCCTCCTGGCTGGGCAAGGGTCGGGCAGAGGAGGAAGAGGAAGAGGCAGAGAGAGAAGCCTCAGGGCAGTGTAGGTCTCCTGCTGGGGCCAGGAACTGCGGTGAGTCGTTTGTCCCCTCACGTGTGTCCTCGCCCATCCCTGCCATGCTTCTCCAGATCTCTGCCTGCCTCCTTGCCTGTCCCTGCCTCCATCTCCCTTTCAGGCTCTCTGGTTCCCCAAAGCTTTTTGCTCTTCTGCTAGCACTGCCCTGTACACCATCGCCTTCTATGTTTCCTTTCTATGCCTCTCCCTTTCCGGCTCCCCACCCGCTATCATTTCATTCTTCCCATGCTGCCTTCTTCCCCATTGCTTGTGAAGATTGCATTTCCAGGTCTCCCTCTACCCACCCGCCTGTCTCTGCTTTCAGTGTCTTCTTCTGCTCTGCACCCTGTCACTCTTCCCATGTCCTTTCCCTATGGCTGTCTATCCAGCTCCCTCTCCCGATATTTCACTTCTTGCCCCTATGGCCAGCACCCCGTTGCTTTCTAAATTTTCTCCCTATATCCAGTTCCCTGTGTTTTTTATTTCTTCCTGCCTGTTCTCTACTTCATCACTTTTTAAATTTTGTTTTCATGTCTTCATTTATTCAGCTTGCTGATCCTATATTTTATGTTATTTCTCTCTGTTCTTAATCCCTTTGCTTTTTAAATTTTCTTTCTACGTCTCCGTTTTAGTTTGCCGTTGCTACATTTTAGTTTTTTCTTATTTTCTTAATCCACATTACTTTTAAAATTTTCTGTCTGCTTTTATTCCATTCACTGTCTTTATTTTTTAATTATTTCTTGTCTTTCCTTAGTGCAGCCCTTTTAAAATTTTCTATGTCTCCGATTAGTTTGCTGTCCCTATTTCATATTTTTCCTTTATCTCCCTAATGCCTATTGCTTTTTAAATGTTCGTTCTGTGCCTACTTTTATTCCATTTGCTGTTTTCTTAAAATTATTTCTTGTCTTTCCTCAGTGCTGTCGCTTTAATTTTTTCTGTGACTCCATTTCAGTTTGCCATCACCACTTTTTAATTTTGTCCTTATTTCCTTAATCCTATTTGCTTCTAAAATTTTCTATCTACTTTTATTCCATTCGCTGTCTTTATTTTTTAATTATCTCTTGTCTTTCCTTAGCACCCTCACTTTTTGAATTTTATTTCTACATCTCAGTTTTAGTTCGCTGTCCCTATTTTCATTTTTTTCCATTTATTTCCCTAATCCCTGTTCCTTTTTTATATTTTCTACCTTTACCCTGTTGACTGTCTCTAATTTGCTCTCTTTTCTTTTAATTATTTCTCTTCTTTCCTTTGTGCTGTCACTTTTTAGATTCTCTTTCTACATCTCTGTTTTAGTTCACTGTTGCTATCTTTAATTTTTTTCCTTATTCTTTCTTTCTTTCTTTCTACCTTTATCCTGTTTGCTGTTTTTATTTCTTCATTATTTCTTGTCTTTCCTTAGTGCTCTCACTTTTAAAATTTTCTTTCTATGGCTGTGTTTTCATTTGCTACCAATACTGTTTAATTGTTTCCTCTCTTAATCCCTTGGCTTTTAAAATGTTGCTTCTATGTCTACTTTTATCTAGTTTGCTGTCTCTATTTTTAGTTCTTTCCTGTCTGTCCTGTACCTCATCCCTTTTTATATTTTCCTTCTATGCCTACTTTTGTCAAGCTCCCTATCCCTATTTTTTTATCTGTTTTCTGCCTGTTGTGTACCCTGCTGCTTTAAAAATTTGCTTTTTATGTCTCCATTTACTTAGTTTGTTGTCCCTATTTGATTTTTTCTTTACTTCTCCTAGTCCTTGTCACTTTTAAAATGTTCTGTGTCTACTCTTATCCCATTTGCTGTCTTTAGTTTTGAATTATTTCTTGTCCTTCCTTAGTGCCACCTTTTTAAATATTTTCTTTCTACATCTCTGTTCTAGTTTGCTGTCCCTATTTTTTAATCTTTTCCTCTCTTAATCCCATGGCTTTTAAAATTTTTTTACATTTATTTTTATTTAGTTTTCTGTCTCTATTTTTTAATTTTTTCCTTTCTTAATCTCCATCAGTTTTAAAATTTACTTTCTATGTTTCTGTTTATTTAGTTCACTGTCCTTATTTTTTAATTTTTTTTCCTTTATTTCCCTAATACCTGTTGCTTTTAATATTTTCTGTGTCTCCTTTTATCCAGTTCACTGCCTGTATTTTAATTTTTCTCGTCTGTCCTTTACACCTTTGCTTTTTAAATTTTCTTTCTATGTCTGCATTTTAGTTCGTTGTCCTTATTTTTAATTTTTTCCTTTATTTTTCTTAATCCTTTTTTAAAATGCCCTCTCTTTGTCTACTTTTATCCCATTCACTGTCTTTATTTTTAATGTTTCTTGTCTCTCCTTAGTGCCGTCACTTTTAAATTTTTTTTTTCTATGTCTACTTTTATCAAGCTCCCTGTTTTTTAATTCTTTCTTGTCTGTCGTGTACCCTGTTGGTTTTTAAATTTACTTTATATGTCTCCTTTTTAGTTCGCTGTCCCTATTTTTAAATGTTTTCCTTTATTTCCTTAATCTTGTTGGGTTTTAATTTTTTTTTTCCTACATCTGCTTTTACCTAGTTCCCGTCCCTATTTTTTAAATCTTTCTTGTCTGTTGGGTACTCTCTCAATTTTTCAATTTTCTTTCTATGTCTCCATTTAGTTTGCTGTCCCTGTATTTTAAATTTTTCCTCCTTTAATGCCTTTGTTTTCCAATTTTTTTCTATGTCTACTTTTGTCTAGTTTTCTGTCCCTATTTTTAAATTTTTTTCTCCTCTGCCTTGTGCCCTTTCGCTTTTTAAATTTTCTTTCTACGCCTACTTTTACCCAGCTGTCTATCCCTATTTTTTAATTCTTTCTTGTTTGTCACATACCGCGTCACTTTTTAAATTTTCTTTGTGTCTTTTTTTTTTTCCTCTTCTCTCTGTTCATCCCGAGGCTTTAGAGGGTCTCCTCAGCACGCTTTTATCTCTGGAGCATAATTTGTACCCCTCTCGGTTTGTCAGAACATCTCCTCAGGTCACGCCTCTTCCTCAGAGCGGTCTTTTTGTCCTCTCCTCCATGTCGCTTGTCCCCAATGGGTCAGCATCTCCCTCACGACATCTGTACTCTGTTCAAATCCTCTCTTGAGTACCTTTGTGCCCTCGAGCCGCCTTCTATCTCTCCAGCCACCTCAGCACCCCTCTATTTCTGTCACAATGCTTCCTGCGAGCATCCTTGTGTTCCATAACCATCCTTTAGTTCTGCAGCAGGATTTGTATCTTTTGTATTCAGAGCCAACTCTTCCTCAGGCTTTCATTTTGCCCCAGAACACTCTACCTTCCATCTGCCATGTTGGATGCCTCCGTTTGGTCCCCAGTCCCCTGAGGACATCTGTACTCTGTTCAAATCCCGAGTACCTCATTGCATCAGCAGTCCTTTGTCTCTGTCCACACTCCCCCCACACCCCAGAGCCCTCTCATTCCTGTCACAATGCCTCCCGAGACTGTCCTCGTGCCCCACGGCACCCTTTGAGCTCTGCAGCCCTCTTTGCGTCTCTCTCATTCAGACAGAACCCTTCCTCAGGCTTTCTCTGTGCCCAGAGCTCTCTTACCTTATTCACTGCCATCTAGGATGTCTCCATTCAGTCGCTCATCCCCTGAGGACGTCTGTACACCACTGGGGGGACACCTTCCTGAGTTGTGCATTGTGTCCCAGAGCCTTCTTCTGTCTCTCTTTCACTCTAAGCACCCTTCTTCTCCCATCATCATGCCTCCCGAGGCTATTCTCCTGCCCCACAGCCCTCTTTTGGCTCTGTAGCACACTTTTCACACTTCTTGCTCCCTGAGAACCTTTCCTCATGCCACCTTTCATCTCCAGAACGCTCATGTTGTCCTCTATACTAGCTAGGATACCTCTGTTCAGTCCCCGGTCCCCTGAGGACATCTGTAGTCTGTTCAAATCCCCTCTGGACTTTTTCATCGTGTCCTCGAGCCTTCTTTTCTCTGTCCCTCTCAGAACCCCTCTGCTACTGTCACGATGCCTCCTGAGGTCTTAGATGTTCCCCGCATCCCACTTTTAGCTCCGTAAGCCCCCTTTGGGCTTGTTTTGTTGCAATCACACCTCTCCTAAGATCTCCATTCCCCAAAAAGAGCATTCTTTTTCTTCTCTATGCCATCTAGGATGCTTCGTGAGACCTTCCTTGTGCTCCACAGCATTTTGGTAGCACTTTACTTCCCTTTCTCTCTCTCTTATCCCTCCGAGCCTTTCGTGACCCCCTCTGCTCCCAGTCACTGTGCCTCCCGAGACCTTCTTTGTGTCCCAGAGCCCTGTTTTAGCTCTGTAGTGGACTTTGATCCTCTCTCGTTACCTCTGAACCCCGTCCTCAGGTTGGTTTGTGCCTCAGAGTGCTCTTATCATGCTGTCTGCCATCTAGGGTGCCTCCATTCGGTCCCCAGCCTCCCAAAGACATCTGTACTCTGTTCAAATCCCCTCCAGACTTTCTCCTTGTGTCCCTGAGCCTTCTTTGGTCTCTCTGGCCCATTCAGGACCCCTCTAATGGTGTCACGATGCCTATCATTGCCTTTGAGGTTGCCATTAGCACACTTTTAGCTTTGTAGCAGGCCTTGCACCCCTCTCATTCCCTCAGAAGACTTCTTGAGTCTATATCTGTGACTCGGCCCAGTTATTCGGTCCTCTCTTCCCTCTAGACGTGCCTCTATTCGTTCCTTGGCCCTCTGATGACATGTTTTCTTGGTTCAGATCCCCTCTGGATTTAATCATTGTGTCCCCAGTCCTTTTTCTGTCTCTCTGGCTCCCTCAGGACACTTTCTCCCAGTCACGGTGCCTCCCGAGACCTTCCTTGTGCTCCACATCCATCTTGTAGCACTTTAGGTGAGGCCATCTTTGAGCCGTAGAGCACTCATTTGTTCCTCTACGCTATCTAAGATTCCTGTGTTCAGTCCCCACCCACCTGAGACCATCTGTACTCTGCTCAGATGATCACCCAAGTTCCTCCTTGTGTCCCCAAGCCTTCTTTTGTCCATCAGCCCCCCTCAACACCCCTCTCCTCACAGTCACGATGCCTCCTGAGACCCTCCTCGTTCTCCACAGCACCTTGTAGCACTTCATCTCCCTTTCCATCTTTCTTATTCCGTCAGAGCCTGCCGTCTTTCTTTGCTACGCAGCACTCCTTTATCTTTCTCTTTGCCATCGAGGGTGTCTCCGTTCAGTTCCTCTCTTGGTCATCTGTAGTTTGCCTAGATGCCCTCCTGAGACTCCAAGGCCCTCACTGTGTCTCCAAGCCTTCTTTTCTTGCCCTGCCCCCTCCTAATTCCTCTACTCTCTCAAACGATGTCTTCCAAGTCCTTTCTTGTACTCCACAGCACTCTTGTATCTCCCTTTCAGGGATTTGGGTTGGTTTTTTTTGTGTGTGCGCTTCAGAGCACTCATCTTACTCTTTGCCATTTAGGATGCCTTCATTCAGCCCCCAGCCCCGTGACAACATCTGTACTTTGTTGAACTCCCTTCAGAATTCCTCATTGTTACCTGTGAGGCTTCTTTGGTTTCTCAGGCCCCCTCAGGACTCTTCTGCTCCCATTGCCGAGCTCTCATGAGACACCCCCTACATCCCAGAGCCCTGTTCTAGCTCAGGAGAGCACTTTGCAACCCTCTTTTCCCCTCGGAGCCCTTTCTGAGTCCGCATCTGTTACCCCAGTCGGTCTTTCTGTCCTCTCACGCATTTGGTGCGCCTCCATTCGGTCCCCTGAGGACATCTGTACTTTATTCAACTTCCTTTTCTGCTCGTTGCATCCCCGAGACTCCTTTGGTCTCTCCAGCCCCTTTGGGACCTCTCTAATCCCTGTGACGATGCCTCTTGTTCTGCCAGAACCTCTTCCGAAGCCACCTTTGTGCTCCACAGCAGTCTGTTTGTTTTCTGTCTTATAGTATGTTTCTATGTGGTATCCGGTACACAAAGGTGTCTATCGTCAGCTCAGATATTCTCTTGAGTTTTTCAGAGAAGGCGATAGCCTTCATCGATTTTTATCAATGCAGGTCCCGGCGTGTTTTTTGTCGTGTTTTGCAATTCACTTTTGTTCTAGCTACTCAGGTGTTAATTAGGCTGCTTCATGCTGCTTCATACAGCTTCTGATAAATTTCTTGTATTTCCGTGGGTTATTTGTGTTTTCTGTCCTTTGGGACTCATGTAGTTCTGTTAAGGGAGTCAGTCAGAGAGGTCATTGAGGTGAGACTTGTATCATCAGTCATTTACAGTAAATAATTTACTTTGCAACCAGAGATATTTTTGAGAAGGGATTTTTACAGGATCTCATTCTGCTTCATCATTCAGTCCTATCCAGAATGTAGTTCTGGTAGAAGTTAAGTAGCATGCATGGTCTTGCTAGAAATGAAGTGTAGCCCCATAGACTTTTTGGGTTTTTTATAGGGAACTAAACCACATAATTTTTTATAACAACACTATTATTGCATTTAACGAGCTACTTTCCTATATAGTTTAGTATGACATCTATCTTATTCTATCTATGCCCCAGAAAAATTAAGTTGAATTCCCTACCCGGTCACGGTGTCGACACAATAGATGTAGTTGTAGTAAGAGAGCAGGTATCATCATTTCCAGTAAAGGTCATTTTCTCTGTTCGGCGCTTTGCATGCTGTAAACTTAAGGCAAATGAGAAAACTCCCCACCACCCCTCCGGCTGCCTTTATGCCTTCAGGTGGTTCGCCCCTCCCCTTTCACAGTGGATTGTGGGAAAGGTGGTGGGTGGATCCCGGGGTATATGAGCCACAGCCTCTGGTCAGGGAGCTCATTCTGCTCCTGGGCTTCTCTGGTGTCAGTGCTTTGCTGTTCCTTCAGTCAACTGCAGTATTTGAGCTGGTTAAGGTATTTGGGCAGATGTGTTTTGACATTTAGAGAAGCAGAGGCATCTGAGGTAAGAGCTTCAGGACCAGCCAAGGTTAAGCAGCATATATAGTGGAAAGTACCCTTGTATGCAGCTTTCTTTTTTTCAGGTCAATAATTCTGTATTGAGCATTCAGGGGTAGCAAGGTGGTTTAATAGTATGCATTTTTTCTTATTCTAGGTGCATTGCATTTTTTTTTTTAAATTCCTGACTTTATTGAATATGGAACCTTTCCTTTTTACCGGTTTTGCTGTATACCCTGTAAGCTGCTGGTATAATCTGTCTTAATAGGACTGATGGTAAGATTATCTAGTAGGGCTTAGGGTGAGCATCTTATATGCATCTGCATATGGAGCTTTAGCATTACTTGAGAAAGTGGCAGGGATGTAAGGTGTAGTGTCTTTCAGGGTATGGGATAGCTCATTGCCTTTTCCAATCACCTGCAGAGTACCATGTTGTCTCTAGAACCTTTGTAGCTTGTGGCAGGCCCCTTGTAGATTGTAAGCATCAGGACTTCATTTATCTTGCAGGCCTGTAGCAGAGCCCAGAGTCTGTGGGAAGATGGAAGATAGGAGGTGCCCACAGAATGTAGGGTACAGCTCAGAAGAGCAGCTTCTGAGGAGCAGCCCATGCAGGGGGTTTGGGCGATGCAAATACAGGGAAGGAGCTGTCAGGAAGGAGTGGGGCTCTTTCCCTGACAGTTCAGGAGAAGAGAAGGGGTTTCAAAAGTTTTGGGACTAGGGGATGGTTGGGAAAGGGAGGAGGGTTCGTCAGCCTTTCTCAGACTGGTTTTGCAGTTGGTTTTGGGTGTCAATGAGGTCTGTTTTGTTTTAATCTCTCTGCAGCTGAGGGGAGGTATGACAAAGTCACCAGAGACACAGTGTAAACCATCCAGGCCTCCACATCACAGTATGCAGGGCTGAACATCAGTCGAGTCTCATCATGGAAAGCATTAGATACATTAAAATATATCCTCCTGAACTCTGAGGTCTCTGCTTCCCTGTGCCTTTTACTTATTTTATTCCCAACTTAGTTTTTGCATCCATCCCTTCACCATCCACATGGATGTCACAGCCATTGTTACTTAGTGGCATTGACTAGGCACTTATTTCCAGCACAGGTTTGTCACTGTCTTCCCTGGAATTTCTTGGAGAAGAGGAGGTGTATTATTTGTGCTTGTAACAATCTCCAGCTGGGGGTCTTTCTCTTATTGCAGTGCTGGGCACGCAAGCTTTTTTCTGTTACTCCAGTTTTGCTTTTTTCCTTAGGTGTCCAATGAGGTTTGCTCTAGTATGTCATTGGCAGTACAGGCATCCGAGGGCCAGCCTGCATTCAAGGAACAGCATAAGGTTATCGGTGTTGACTGTCAGCAGAGGAAGGAATCTTCTTTCGGAGGCCGAGGTGATGAAGCAGAGTCCTTATTTGTTTTGTTTGATTTCCATCACAGGGGCAGAGTGGGGCTGGAACACGCAAAACATGGTCCCGGACAGGGGAGCTGTCCACTACATGGGAGGCTGTAAGAGATCACAGATATTGCTGGACAGGCATTAGAACGAGGTGCTTGGGTCAGACCAACCTGGCAGACCCATCCCGCCATCTGAAGTAATGCATACTTCTGCACTGAGATTTCAATATCTCGGTCTGCATCGCCTTTGGCTTTTCCTCATGGAGCTTGTATTTTGGCAAGAAGCATCTCATCAAGTATTTGGGTCTGAAGGGTCTCTGTTAGATTTTTGGTGCCTGTCTCCATCAGATATTGTGACCATCAAGTCATATTCAGCATCTGTCTGCATTTGGGTCTCCTGTAACTGCTATGCAGTTTTGGATTAAGACATGATAGTGCGGTGTTATCTAATAGTAGCCTTCTGTATGCAAGCAGCTTCCGGCAGCCCAGTCTCCCGTGCTGTATATGTCAGTGCTCTCATTTGAGCATGCTGTCTACCAAGCGGTTCTCCATGCTGCAGTTCATGGAGTTCTTTAGGAGTTATTAATCCATCAAGGAAGCAGATGGTGTTGTGGGCCATGACGGGGGGTGGGGGTGGGGGGTGAGGTTGATTATTTGGATTTTGTGCTTTTGTGCTTTGTCTGTGGTGCCTGAATATGTAAGTCAGTCACAGGGATTTATTGGTCTGTTTTGCATGGTGGGCTCTCTTGCTTGGAAAGCAGTATATAACATCTGTGTGCGTCTCTGCATTTTCCTGAGGTGGGCTTGGCATCAAAGGTTATGGTTCCCGAGTCACCGGAGATGGACCGACTATACGAGCAGGCGCCTGATGCAGTCACTGACCCTGGAGGCATGGTATGGGAGGCAAGAGGAGCCATGTTAGCCTGCTGGGGGAAAGGACGAGTTGGGGATGTGGCTATTGGTAGGGGAAAGAAGAGGGAAGGGTGTATACCTCTTATGGGTACTACTGTTTGTCTTTTTTAACTTGCTGATGTTGCTGACTCAGCATGGCAGATCAGAGTGCAAAGCATGGATTGACAAGGATAGAGTGAAGAAGTCAGAAAGGGGCCGGTTCACTGTTTGTTAGGGTATTTGTCAGCATCCAGTTGACTCTTGTTTTATTGTTGCTGCAGATGCACCAAAGGGAGGAGTGAGCGGAGCGCCTTGAGAAGGTAGGTTGGCATGTGATGATGGGGGGAACGCACCACTATGAGTACCTATGAGATTAGTTAATGTTCTGTTTTGAAGGTATGAAGCGACTTGCAAAACTACATGCAAAGCAGGATGTCTGCCCCTGAGCTTGTGGTGCAAGGTGAGTGATGAATGCCAAACCATAGTAGCAGTTATTTTTGAGGTGTAGAATTGTTCGTGAGCAGGTGACCGCTTCCAGGCATAGCGGTCACTTTGTATCTCTCGGTTTCTAGGTGCCATGGGTGATGCTGGCCACACCATCCGGTATTAGACTGGGAGCAAGTGGAATGCCACAGCGCTTCTGAGGAGGGCGTTGCTGTGGAAGAGGTCAGTGTTGACTGGTGTGATGCTGATTGATGGCACTCCATGTTTGCAGATGATGAAGAGGATCCAGGTGATCGCAGCAACATCCTAGGTAGCCTATGTGGTCTTTGTAAAGGATGATTTCTGACCCCAGCCCTCTGAAAGGCAAGTTGAGGGGCTGATGCTATCTTTGTGTGGGTGGTTGGTTGAGTGGGGGAAGTGCAGGTGGGGCAGGCAGGGGTTTTAAAATTGGTGTAGCAGAAAAGGCGGTTTGAGATTGGACACACTTGGCCAGAGAGAGGGTGTGGGGTCCTTTCCAGAAAACACAAGCATCTACTGGGCAGGGCAGTTACAGCCTGAGTCTGTAGTATTGTGTTGTTTTTGTAGTCTGTCTTCTGTGTACTATACCTTACTTGGGTCTTGATGTCTCCATTGTTCTCTGTGCCCGGCAGGCACATCAGTAGCAATACTGAGGGTCTCACAAGCCTTGGCTCATCAGTAATGCTAACGGAGCGCTTCCTTTCTCGTGTTATTATAAGTTCAACACACAGATCTGTCATGCATGTCTCGTGTATCAGAAATTTATGGATGGTCATCTTTTTGCAGTGGTGATTAAGGCAGCATCAGCATTGCTGCTTAGGAGCAGTCTGTCTTCCTGGAGCCCTTTTCTGGGACTTCTTCCCTATGTCTTAACACTCTTAGGTCTTTAAGCCTAGCTTCTCACACATCCATTGTCCCAGTTGTGGACATATCTCTTTATCACAGGTGACAGCGTTTGAATTTTTGGGGCCTGATGCAGACTATTCCTCATGGCCCCTTCAGTCTCACCTGATGGCATCTCCAGGCTGGGAGTCATTCTTCTTGCCAAGAGTTTTCTTAGGTCTCTGGGTTGCGTTGTCTGTAATGTTTGTGTGCAGTGTCAGTCTGTGCTTGTGTGTCTGGGTTGGAGCTGCTCCGCCTGGGTGTGTAGCGATGGTAGAGTCAGGGGAAGCATAGCAATAAGAGCATATGGCTAATTTAATATGCCTAGACTGTTTTGGCAAAGGCCATAGAGCCCATCTCAGAGCAAGTAGGCATCAGCAGCAGGCGAGGACAGTAATTTCCATAGCCTTTTTGCAGGCGCTAAGGGGATGACCAGAGCTGTCTGGGAGAGGCAGCTAGAGTGCTAGTTGAGCAGACTGAACCTTCAAGGTGTTAAGGCTTGTATGTGTAGAGCTTAATGTTTCACATTCTGTTTCTTTTAATGGCAGGCTGTAGTTGGTCTCTAGAGGGTACTCCTAAGTGGGAACAAGACCTTTGGAATTGTTAAGCTATCACTCTGCATCCAGGTGACTCATTCAATATTGTTTTCATGAGCTGTGCACCAAAGGGCACTGGGGAGGGGGCAAGGGGACAAGGCTGGCAATTTGCAGGAGGGGGATTTGAAGTTACTACAGGGCGAAGGGCTGCCTGGGAACAGTCCCCTTTGGGCAGGTAAAGGGAACGGGTTACTCTTCAGCATGATGCTAGCGTGGGCAGGGCAGTTCCAGCCTGTGTCTGTTGTTGGGTACTTTGTGGTCTGTTGGTCTAGGCTCAGAGGGGCAATGCCGCATGCCAAGGAGCGGTCTGAGAAGGTGAGCAGGTTGTGGGCTGGGTTGATGTCTATTAGCAAGTTATTATATGGCAACTCAGTGAAGTGTTTCTCTCTGGTTTTGCAGGTTCTGTGCAGGCTGCCGCTGGAATTGGCTGAGCGTTTGAGGTGAGCTGGGTAGGAGAGAGGAGGAGCACGGGGCTGGTGATTTCTTGCAAGTGCAACAGTAATTTTGTGTCTCTTGGTATCCTAGGTGCCAGAAGCAATGACAGCTGCAGTGTCTGATTCTAATTGGCATGGAGCAGGTGATCAGAATGCCAGGGTGTGTCTGAGGTGGGTGATTTTGCGGGAAAGGCCTCTGACCAATGTGATGCTGACTGACGGCAGTGGTGTGTGGGGGTGTGTGTGTGCACTGGTTTGTATTTGGGGTTTTGGGGTTTTTTTGGTGTGTGTGGTGTCTTGTGGTTTGGTTTTTTTTTTTCAGATGATGAAGAGGAACCTGGTGACTACAGGATTAAGCTCGTGGGCTGATGGTGGTTATTGTTGTCGAGGATGGATTCAGACTCCCGGCCCTCTGAAAGCTGAGTTGAGGCACCAATGCCGGAGAAGGGTTGGGGGGAGGGAGGGGACAAGGCTGGCAATTGCATGAAGGGGTTTTAATGATAGTGTAGGGGAGAGGGCTGTCTGGGAACAGTCCCCTCTGGGCAGGTTAAAGGGAGCAGGTTACTCTTCAGCATGATGCTAGTGTGGGCAGGGCAGTTCCAGCCTGTGTCTGTTGTTGTGTAGTCTGTGTGGTCTGTCTTCTGTGCCTTAGGCCTTCCTTGTGTCACAATGTGCTCTTGGCGCTCAAGGAGCATGGCAGGCGCCTCGGGCACCATCCCCAGGGTCTCGAGTACCTGTACCCATTGGCATAGTGGCAATCAGGCGCCGCTTTTCTTGCGTTACAAGCTTAAAGCGTGGATCGGTCTTGCAAGTTTCTGGACGGTATTCCTTTGTGGCATTGTTCCCAGCTGCATGAGCAGCTCTGCTCTCTAGCCATCCATTTTTGCAGACCTATGTTCTTAGGTCTTGATGCCAGCCTTCTTGCACATATGTCTCCTCGCTTTTGAGAGTAACTTCTTGTCACGGTCCATGACAAGTTCTCCTCTTTTTCTGGGGTTGCCACACAGCCACCTCACGTCATGGTCGTGGTCTCGTAGGTGGTCTTGCCGGACAGCGTCTTCCGTCCGGGTGTCATTCTTCTTGCCGAGAGTTTTCTCTCCTCTTTGAGGCACGTTGTTTAGTGTTGGTCTGTGTCTGTGTGCGTTTTGGCTTGGAGCTGCCCTGCCCAGGGGTGTAGAGTCGGGGGTAGGTGGAATAGCGATAAGAGCCTATGGATGGCTAATATGTTGATATGCCTAGACTGCTGAGGCAAAGGGTGTACAGTCACCTCGGATCCGGTAGCCATCAGCGGGTTGTGCGGCCAGCTCTTTCAGGAGTGTTTTATGGGGATGAGCAGAGGCACGTGGGAGGGGCTGTTTGGGGGTAGCGAAGCAGATTGCAGCTCCAAAGTGTTAAGGCTTCTTTGTGTGGGGTTTAAAGGTTGTGGGTTTTCTCTTGATGGCAGGCTGTAGTTGGGCTCTAGAGGGTACTCCTAAATGGGAGCAAGGCCTTTGGAATTGTTAAGCTATCGCTCTGCATCCGGGTGACTCATTTGATATTGGTTTTGCAGATGCAGCGGGATGAGCCGTGCCCCTAAGGGCAATGTAGGAGAGCTGAGCTGAGTGCTCTGAGAAGGTGGGTCCGGCCCATGGTGTTCAGAGCCGAGATTTGACTGGTGGCTATATGAGAAGCTTATGTTTGGGGTCTTTTGTTTTATTTTGAAGGTGTGAAGCGATGTGGGATATGGGCGCCGGAGCTGACTCGGGCATGGTGAGCAACGACTAGTGGGCTGAAGTAGCAGTTACTTTTCAGGTGTCATATTGTTGGTGAAGTTATAAGCATCCCTTGTTGTTTGGGTTCTACAGGTGGTACCCGCACCTCAACATGGCGCCCTGAAAACAGCAGAGGCAGCGCAGGCAACCACCCAAGGTAAAGGATCGGGAGATGGGAATCGGTGTGGGCAAGCTCTCGTTTTGGGCAGTATCTCAGCATGTGTTATTTGCATTGACTTTTTTGCAGGTGATGCACGTAGTGTCAGAGGACCGGAGCAGCACATTAACAAGCGGTCCGAGAAGGTGAGGCGGTTGTCGGCAGGGTCAGCATCCGAGAGCTAAGTGTCCTGCGGCAACTCGGTGAAGCTTTCCTCTCTTGGTTTTGCAGGCGCTGTGCAGGCTGCCTTTGGAATTGGATGAGCATTTGAGGTGAGGTGGGTAGTAGAGAGGAGGAGCACGGGACTGGTGATATCTCATAAGCTCAATGGTAATTTTTGTGTCTCTTGGTATCTGAGGTGCCACAAGTAACGGTGGCTGCAGCTTGCGACTCTGGAATTGGCTTGGAGAAGGCGAGCAGAACACCACGGCGCTTCTGAGGATGAGGGTGTTGTGGAAGAGGTTGGTGTCTACTGTCATGATGCTTACTGTTGGTGCTATGTGGTTTTTTTATCTTTGCAGATGCTGAAGAGGAACCTGGTGACTGCAGGAAAATGTCAGCTAGCTGATGTGTTTTTTGCCAAGGATGGATTCAGACCCCCGGCCCTCTAAAAGCTAAGTTGAGGGGACCGCCACTGGGGAAGGGGCCAAGGGGACAAGGTTGGCAGTTTGCGGGAGGGGGATTTAAAGTTACTGTAGGGCAAAGGGCTGTGCGGGAACAGTCCCCTCTGGGCAGGTAAAGGGAGCGGGTTACTCTTCAGCATGATGCTAGCGTGGGCAGGGCAGTTCCAGCCTGTGTCTGTTGTTGTGTAGTCTGTGTGGTCTGTCTTCTGTGCCTTAGGCCTTCCTTGTGTCACAGTGTGCTCCTGGTGCTCAAGGAGCACGGCAGGTGCCTCGGGCGCCATCCCTAGGGTCTCGAGTGCGTGTACTCATCGGCATAGTGCCAATCGGGCGCCGCTTTTCTTGCGTTACAAGCTTAAAGCGTGGATCGGTCTTGCGTCTCGGAAGTTTCTGGACGGTCTCTTTTATGGCGTTGTTCCCAGCTGCATGAGCAGCTCTGCTCTCTAGCCATCCATTTTTGCAGACTGGCACTTCTTCCCTGCATCCTTATGTTCTTAGGTCTTGAAGCCAGGCTTCTTGCGCATACGTCTCCTCGCTTTTGAGTGTAACTTCTTGTCACGGGCCGTGGCAAGTTCTCCTCTCTTTCTGGGGTTGCCACAGAGCCTCCTCACACCACCGTCACGGTCTTGTAGGTGGTCTTGCCGGACAGCATCTTCCGTCCGGGTGTCATTCTTCTTGCTGAGAGTTTTCTCTCCTCTTTGAGACACGTTGTTTGTAGTGTCCTGTGTAGTGTCGGTCTGTGTGTGTGTCTGGCTTGGAGCTGCCCTGCCCAGGGGCGTGGAGTCAGGGGTAGGTGGAATAGCGATAGGAGTCTATGGTTAATATGTTGCTATGCCTAGACTGTTGAGGCAAAGGGTGTACAGTCCTCTCAGATCCGGCAGCCATCAGCAGGCTGTGCGGACGGCTCTTTCAGGAGTGTTGTATGGGGATGAGCAGAGGCACGTGGGAGGGGCTGTTCAGGGCTAGCGAAGCAGATTGCAGCTCCAAAGTGTTAAGGCTTCTTTGTGTGGGGTTTAAAGGTTGTAGGTTTTCTTTTAATGGCAGGCTGTAGTTGGACTCTAGAGGGTATTCCTGAATGGGAGCAAGGCCTTTGGAATTGTTAAGCTATAGCTCTACATACCAGTGACTCATTCAATATTGTTTTTGCAGATGCAGTGCAATGAGCCGTGCACCTAAGGGCAACGTAGGAGAGCCGAGCACAGTGCTGTAAGAAGGTGGGTCGGCCCATGGTGTTCAGAGGCAAGATTTGACTGGTGGCTATATGAGAAGTTTATCTTTTGGATTTTTTGTTTTATTTTGAAGGTGTGAAGCAATATGGGATGTGGGCACCGGAGCTGACTTGTGCATGGTGAGCAATGACTAGTGGGCTGAAGTAGCAGTTATTTTTCAGGTGTCACATTGTTGGTGAATTATTAAGCATCCCTTGTTTGGGTCTTACAGGTGGTGTGCAAGCCTCAGTGTGGTAACCTAAACTGATGGAGGTCGGGCGGCTGAGCTGTCAAGGTAAAGTAGTGCAAGATGGGGATCAGTGTGGGCAGGCTGTGGTTTTGGGCACTGTCTCACCATGTGCATTTTTGCTTGGGTTTTTGCAGGTGCCACATGCAGGCTCAGAGGGGCGATGCCACATGCTGACGAGTGGTCTGAGAAGGTGAGCAGGCTGTAGGCCAGGTTGGTGTCTATTAACAAATTTATTATATGGCAACTCAGTGAAGTGTTCCTCTCTGGTATTGCAGGTTCTGTGCGGGATGCCTCTCGAATTGGCTGAGTGTTTGAGATGAGCTGGGTAGGAGAGAGGAGGTGCACAGGGCTGGTGACTTCTTGCAAGTGCAACAGTAACGTTGTGTCCCTTGGTATCCTAGGTGCCACAAGCGATGACAGCCGCAGCGTCTGACTCTGTAATTGGCATGGAGCAGGTGAGCAGAATGCCATGGTGTGTCTGAGGCGGAGGGTTTTGTGTGAAAGGCCTCTGACTGATGTGATGCTGACTGACAGCAGTGGGGTGTGTGTGTGCGCATTGGTTTTTATGTGGGTGTTTTGGGGGGGGGGTTTGGCGCCACCTCCAGAGCCCAGCTCCGAAATTGCAAACGTCCAGCGACTGCTGCCACACGAAAGGTGCGAGGGCTGCCAGGTGTTGCTGGCCCTCGCCTTCCCTTGGCAGCCCTTCCACAGCCCCACAGACACTGGGGCTCCGGGCTCGCCAGCCAGCTCAGGGTGCCGACGTTGTTGCCTGCTCGCTGTCTGCGCCGCCTCCAGAGCCCAGCTCCGAAATTGCGAACATCCAGCGACTGCTGCCACACGAAAGGTGCGAGGGCTGCCAGGTGTGGCTGGCCCTCGCCTTCCCTTGGCAGCCCTTCCACAGCCCCACAGACACTGGGGCTCCGGGCTCGCCAGCCAGCTCAGGGTGCCGACGTTGTTGCCTGCTCGCTGTCTGCGCCACCTCCAGAGCCCAGCTCCGAAATTGCGAACGTCCAGCGACTGCTGCCACACGAAAGGTGCGAGGGCTGCCAGGTGTTGCTGGCCCTCGCCTTCCCTTGGCAGCCCTTCCACAGCCCCACAGACACTGGGGCTCCGGGCTCGCCAGCCAGCTCAGGGTGCCAACGTTGTTGCCTGCTCGCTGTCTGCGCCGCCTCCAGAGCCCAGCTCCGAAATTGCGAACGTCCAGCGACTGCTGCCACACGAAAGGTGCGAGGGCTGCCAGGTGTTGCTGGCCCTCGCCTTCCCTTGGCAGCCCTTCCACAGCCCCACAGACACTGGGGCTCCAGGCTCGCCAGCCAGCTCAGGGTGCCGACGTTGTTGCCTGCTCGCTGTCTGCGCCGCCTCCAGAGCCCAGCTCCGAAATTGCGAACGTCCAGCGACTGCTGCCACACGAAAGGTGCGAGGGCTGCCAGGTGTTGCTGGCCCTCGCCTTCCCTTGGCAGCCCTTCCACAGCCCCACAGACACTGGGGCTCCGGGCTCGCCAGCCAGCTCAGGGTGCCGACGTTGTTGCCTGCTCGCTGTCTGCGCCGCCTCCAGAGCCCAGCTCCGAAATTGCGAACGTCCAGCGACTGCTGCCACACCAAAGGTGCGACGGCTGCCAGGTGTGGCTGGCCCTCGCCTTCCCTTGGCAGCCCTTCCACAGCCCCACAGACACTGGGGCTCCGGGCTCGCCAGCCAGCTCAGGGTGCCGACGTTGTTGCCTGCTCGCTGTCTGCGCCGCCTCCAGAGCCCAGCTCCGAAATTGCGAACGTCCAGCGACTGCTGCCACACCAAAGGTGCAAGGGCTGCCAGGTGTTGCTGGCCCTCGCCTTCCCTTGGCAGCCCTTCCACAGCCCCACAGACACTGGGGCTCCGGGCTCGCCAGCCAGCTCAGGGTGCCGACGTTGTTGCCTGCTCGCTGTCTGCGCCGCCTCCAGAGCCCAGCTCCGAAATTGCGAACGTCCAGCGACTGCTGCCACACGAAAGGTGCGAGGGCTGCCAGGTGTTGATGGCCCTCGCCTTCCCTTGGCAGCCCTTCCACAGCCCCACAGACACTGGGGCTCCGGGCTCGCCAGCCAGCTCAGGGTGCCGACGTTGTTGCCTGCTCGCTGTCTGCGCCGCCTCCAGAGCCCAGCTCCGAAATTGCGAACGTCCAGCGACTGCTCCCACACGAAAGGTGCGAGGGCTGCCAGGTGTTGTTGGCCCTCGCCTTCCCTTGGCAGCCCTTCCACAGCCCCACAGACACTGGGGCTCCGGGCTCGCCAGCCAGCTCAGGGTGCCGACGTTGTTGCCTGCTCGCTGTCTGCGCCGCCTCCAGAGCCCAGCTCCGAAATTGCGAACGTCCAGCGACTGCTGCCACACGAAAGGTGCGAGGGCTGCCAGGTGTTGCTGGCCCTCGCCTTCCCTTGGCAGCCCTTCCACAGCCCCACAGACACTGGGGCTCCGGGCTCGCCAGCCAGCTCAGGGTGCCGACGTTGTTGCCTGCTCGCTGTCTGCGCTGCCTCCAGAGCCCAGCTCCGAAATTGCGAACGTCCAGCGACTGCTGCCACACGAAAGGTGCGAGGGCTGCCAGGTGTTGCTGGCCCTCGCCTTCCCTTGGCAGCCCTTCCACAGCCCCACAGACACTGGGGCTCCGGGCTCGCCAGCCAGCTCAGGGTGCCGACGTTGTTGCCTGCTCGCTGTCTGCGCCGCCTCCAGAGCCCAGCTCCGAAATTGCGAACGTCCAGCGACTGCTGCCACACGAAAGGTGCGAGGGCTGCCAGGTGTTGCTGGCCCTCGCCTTCCCTTGGCAGCCCTTCCACAGCCCCACAGACAGTGGGGCTCCGGGCTCGCCAGCCAGCTCAGGGTGCCGACGTTGTTGCCTGCTCGCTGTCTGCGCCGCCTCCAGAGCCCAGCTCCGAAATTGCGAACGTCCAGCGACTGCTGCCACACCAAAGGTGCGACGGCTGCCAGGTGTGGCTGGCCCTCGCCTTCCCTTGGCAGCCCTTCCACAGCCCCACAGACACTGGGGCTCTGGGCTCGCCAGCCAGCTCAGGGTGCCGACGTTGTTGCCTGCTCGCTGTCTGCGCCGCCTCCAGAGCCCAGCTCCGAAATTGCGAACGTCCAGCGACTGCTGCCACACCAAAGGTGCAAGGGCTGCCAGGTGTGGCTGGCCCTCGCCTTCCCTTGGCAGCCCTTCCACAGCCCCACAGACACTGGGGCTCCGGGCTCGCCAGCCAGCTCAGGGTGCCGACGTTGTTGCCTGCTCGCTGTCTGCGCCGCCTCCAGAGCCCAGCTCCGAAATTGCGAACGTCCAGCGACTGCTGCCACACGAAAGGTGCGAGGGCTGCCAGGTGTGGCTGGCCCTCGCCTTCCCTTGGCAGCCCTTCCACAGCCCCACAGACAGTGGGGCTCCGGGCTCGCCAGCCAGCTCAGGGTGCCGACGTTGTTGTCTGCTCGCTGTCTGCGCCGCCTCCAGAGCCCAGCTCCGAAATTGCGAACGTCCAGCGACTGCTCCCACACGAAAGGTGCGAGGGCTGCCAGGTGTGGCTGGCCCTCGCCTTCCCTTGGCAGCCCTTCCACAGCCCCACAGACACTGGGGCTCCGGGCTCGCCAGCCAGCTCAGGGTGCCGACGTTGTTGCCTGCTCGCTGTCTGCGCCGCCTCCAGAGCCCAGCTCCGAAATTGCGAACGTCCAGCGACTGCTCCCACACGAAAGGTGCGAGGGCTGCCAGGTGTTGCTGGCCCTCGCCTTCCCTTGGCAGCCCTTCCACAGCCCCACAGACAGTGGGGCTCCGGGCTCGCCAGCCAGCTCAGGGTGCCGACGTTGTTGCCTGCTCGCTGTCTGCGCCGCCTCCAGAGCCCAGCTCCGAAATTGCGAATGTCCAGCGACTGCTGCCACACCAAAGGTGCGAGGGCTGCCAGGTGTTGCTGGCCCTCGCCTTCCCTTGGCAGCCCTTCCACAGCCCCACAGACACTGGGGCTCCGGGCTCGCCAGCCAGCTCAGGGTGCCGACGTTGTTGCCTGCTCGCTGTCTGCGCCGCCTCCAGAGCCCAGCTCCGAAATTGCGAACGTCCAGCGACTGCTGCCACACGAAAGGTGCGAGGGCTGCCAGGTGTTGCTGGCCCTCGCCTTCCCTTGGCAGCCCTTCCACAGCCCCACAGACACTGGGGCTCCGGGCTCGCCAGCCAGCTCAGGGTGCCGACATTGTTGCCTGCTCGCTGTCTGCGCCGCCTCCAGAGCCCAGCTCCGAAATTGCGAACGTCCAGCGACTGCTGCCACACGAAAGGTGCGAGGGCTGCCAGGTGTTGCTGGCCCTCGCCTTCCCTTGGCAGCCCTTCCACAGCCCCACAGACACTGGGGCTCCGGGCTCGCCAGCCAGCTCAGGGTGCCGACGTTGTTGCCTGCTCGCTGTCTGCGCCGCCTCCAGAGCCCAGCTCCGAAATTGCGAACGTCCAGCGACTGCTGCCACACGAAAGGTGCGAGGGCTGCCAGGTGTTGCTGGCCCTCGCCTTCCCTTGGCAGCCCTTCCACAGCCCCACAGACACTGGGGCTCCGGGCTCGCCAGCCAGCTCAGGGTGCCGACGTTGTTGCCTGCTCGCTGTCTGCGCCGCCTCCAGAGCCCAGCTCCGAAATTGCGAACGTCCAGCGACTGCTGCCACACCAAAGGTGCGAGGGCTGCCAGGTGTTGCTGGCCCTCGCCTTCCCTTGGCAGCCCTTCCACAGCCCCACAGACACTGGGGCTCTGGGCTCGCCAGCCAGCTCAGGGTGCCAACGTTGTTGCCTGCTCGCTGTCTGCGCCGCCTCCAGAGCCCAGCTCCGAAATTGCGAACGTCCAGCGACTGCTGCCACACGAAAGGTGCGAGGGCTGCCAGGTGTTGCTGGCCCTCGCCTTCCCTTGGCAGCCCTTCCACAGCCCCACAGACACTGGGGCTCCGGGCTCGCCAGCCAGCTCAGGGTGCCGACGTTGTTGCCTGCTCGCTGTCTGCGCCGCCTCCAGAGCCCAGCTCCGAAATTGCGAACGTCCAGCGACTGCTGCCACACCAAAGGTGCGAGGGCTGCCAGGTGTTGCTGGCCCTCGCCTTCCCTTGGCAGCCCTTCCACAGCCCCACAGACACTGGGGCTCCGGGCTCGCCAGCCAGCTCAGGGTGCCGACGTTGTTGCCTGCTCGCTGTCTGCGCCGCCTCCAGAGCCCAGCTCCGAAATTGCGAACGTCCAGCGACTGCTGCCACACGAAAGGTGCGAGGGCTGCCAGGTGTTGCTGGCCCTCGCCTTCCCTTGGCAGCCCTTCCACAGCCCCACAGACACTGGGGCTCCGGGCTCGCCAGCCAGCTCAGGGTGCCGACGTTGTTGCCTGCTCGCTGTCTGCGCCGCCTCCAGAGCCCAGCTCCGAAATTGCGAACGTCCAGCGACTGCTGCCACACCAAAGGTGCGAGGGCTGCCAGGTGTTGCTGGCCCTCGCCTTCCCTTGGCAGCCCTTCCACAGCCCCACAGACACTGGGGCTCTGGGCTCGCCAGCCAGCTCAGGGTGCCGATGTTGTTGCCTGCTCGCTGTCTGCGCCGCCTCCAGAGCCCAGCTCCGAAATTGCAAACGTCCAGCGACTGCTGCCACACGAAAGGTGCGAGGGCTGCCAGGTGTTGCTGGCCCTCGCCTTCCCTTGGCAGCCCTTCCACAGCCCCACAGACACTGGGGCTCCGGGCTCGCCAGCCAGCTCAGGGTGCCGACGTTGTTGCCTGCTCGCTGTCTGCGCCGCCTCCAGAGCCCAGCTCCGAAATTGCGAACGTCCAGCGACTGCTGCCACACCAAAGGTGCGACGGCTGCCAGGTGTGGCTGGCCCTCGCCTTCCCTTGGCAGCCCTTCCACAGCCCCACAGACACTGGGGCTCCGGGCTCGCCAGCCAGCTCAGGGTGCCGACGTTGTTGCCTGCTCGCTGTCTGCGCCGCCTCCAGAGCCCAGCTCCGAAATTGCAAACGTCCAGCGACTGCTGCCACACGAAAGGTGCAAGGGCTGCCAGGTGTTGCTGGCCCTCGCCTTCCCTTGGCAGCCCTTCCACAGCCCCACAGACACTGGGGCTCCGGGCTCGCCAGCCAGCTCAGGGTGCCGACGTTGTTGCCTGCTCGCTGTCTGCGCCGCCTCCAGAGCCCAGCTCCGAAATTGCGAACGTCCAGCGACTGCTGCCACACGAAAGGTGCGAGGGCTGCCAGGTGTGGCTGGCCCTCGCCTTCCCTTGGCAGCCCTTCCACAGCCCCACAGACACTGGGGCTCCGGGCTCGCCAGCCAGCTCAGGGTGCCGACGTTGTTGCCTGCTCGCTGTCTGCGCCGCCTCCAGAGCCCAGCTCCGAAATTGCGAACGTCCAGCGACTGCTCCCACACGAAAGGTGCGAGGGCTGCCAGGTGTTGCTGGCCCTCGCCTTCCCTTGGCAGCCCTTCCACAGCCCCACAGACACTGGGGCTCCGGCCTCACCAGCCAGCTCAGGGTGCCGACGTTGTTGCCTGCTCGCTGTCTGCGCCGCCTCCAGAGCCCAGCTCCGAAATTGCGAACGTCCAGCGACTGCTGCCACACGAAAGGTGCGAGGGCTGCCAGGTGTGGCTGGCCCTCGCCTTCCCTTGGCAGCCCTTCCACAGCCCCACAGACACTGGGGCTCCGGGCTCGCCAGCCAGCTCAGGGTGCCGACGTTGTTGCCTGCTCGCTGTCTGCGCCGCCTCCAGAGCCCAGCTCCGAAATTGCGAACGTCCAGCGACTGCTGCCACACGAAAGGTGCGAGGGCTGCCAGGTGTTGCTGGCCCTCGCCTTCCCTTGGCAGCCCTTCCACAGCCCCACAGACAGTGGGGCTCCGGGCTCGCCAGCCAGCTCAGGGTGCCGACGTTGTTGCCTGCTCGCTGTCTGCGCCGCCTCCAGAGCCCAGCTCCGAAATTGCGAACGTCCAGCGACTGCTGCCACACGAAAGGTGCGAGGGCTGCCAGGTGTTGCTGGCCCTCGCCTTCCCTTGGCAGCCCTTCCACAGCCCCACAGACACTGGGGCTCCGGGCTCGCCAGCCAGCTCAGGGTGCCGACGTTGTTGCCTGCTCGCTGTCTGCGCCGCCTCCAGAGCCCAGCTCCGAAATTGCGAACGTCCAGCGACTGCTGCCACACGAAAGGTGCGAGGGCTGCCAGGTGTTGCTGGCCCTCGCCTTCCCTTGGCAGCCCTTCCACAGCCCCACAGACACTGGGGCTCCGGGCTCGCCAGCCAGCTCAGGGTGCCGACGTTGTTGCCTGCTCGCTGTCTGCGCCGCCTCCAGAGCCCAGCTCCGAAATTGCGAACGTCCAGCGACTGCTCCCACACGAAAGGTGCGAGGGCTGCCAGGTGTTGCTGGCCCTCGCCTTCCCTTGGCAGCCCTTCCACAGCCCCACAGACACTGGGGCTCCGGGCTCGCCAGCCAGCTCAGGGTGCCGACGTTGTTGCCTGCTCGCTGTCTGCGCCGCCTCCAGAGCCCAGCTCCGAAATTGCGAACGTCCAGCGACTGCTGCCACACGAAAGGTGCGAGGGCTGCCAGGTGTTGCTGGCCCTCGCCTTCCCTTGGCAGCCCTTCCACAGCCCCACAGACACTGGGGCTCCGGGCTCGCCAGCCAGCTCAGGGTGCCGACGTTGTTGCCTGCTCGCTGTCTGCGCCGCCTCCAGAGCCCAGCTCCGAAATTGCGAACGTCCAGCGACTGCTGCCACACGAAAGGTGCGAGGGCTGCCAGGTGTTGCTGGCCCTCGCCTTCCCTTGGCAGCCCTTCCACAGCCCCACAGACACTGGGGCTCCGGGCTCGCCAGCCAGCTCAGGGTGCCAACGTTGTTGCCTGCTCGCTGTCTGCGCCGCCTCCAGAGCCCAGCTCCGAAATTGCGAACGTCCAGCGACTGCTGCCACACCAAAGGTGCGAGGGCTGCCAGGTGTTGCTGGCCCTCGCCTTCCCTTGGCAGCCCTTCCACAGCCCCACAGACACTGGGGCTCCGGGCTCGCCAGCCAGCTCAGGGTGCCGACGTTGTTGCCTGCTCGCTGTCTGCGCCGCCTCCAGAGCCCAGCTCCGAAATTGCGAACGTCCAGCGACTGCTGCCACACGAAAGGTGCGAGGGCTGCCAGGTGTTGCTGGCCCTCGCCTTCCCTTGGCAGCCCTTCCACAGCCCCACAGACACTGGGGCTCCGGGCTCGCCAGCCAGCTCAGGGTGCCGACGTTGTTGCCTGCTCGCTGTCTGCGCCGCCTCCAGAGCCCAGCTCCGAAATTGCGAATGTCCAGCGACTGCTGCCACACGAAAGGTGCGAGGGCTGCCAGGTGTTGCTGGCCCTCGCCTTCCCTTGGCAGCCCTTCCACAGCCCCACAGACACTGGGGCTCCGGGCTCGCCAGCCAGCTCAGGGTGCCGACGTTGTTGCCTGCTCGCTGTCTGCGCCGCCTCCAGAGCCCAGCTCCGAAATTGCGAACGTCCAGCGACTGCTGCCACACGAAAGGTGCGAGGGCTGCCAGGTGTTGCTGGCCCTTGCCTTCCCTTGGCAGCCCTTCCACAGCCCCACAGACACTGGGGCTCCGGGCTCGCCAGCCAGCTCAGGGTGCCGACGTTGTTGCCTGCTCGCTGTCTGCGCCGCCTCCAGAGCCCAGCTCCGAAATTGCGAACGTCCAGCGACTGCTGCCACACCAAAGGTGCGAGGGCTGCCAGGTGTGGCTGGCCCTCGCCTTCCCTTGGCAGCCCTTCCACAGCCCCACAGACACTGGGGCTCCGGGCTCGCCAGCCAGCTCAGGGTGCCGACGTTGTTGCCTGCTCGCTGTCTGCGCCGCCTCCAGAGCCCAGCTCCGAAATTGCGAACGTCCAGCGACTGCTGCCACACGAAAGGTGCGAGGGCTGCCAGGTGTTGCTGGCCCTCGCCTTCCCTTGGCAGCCCTTCCACAGCCCCACAGACACTGGGGCTCCGGGCTCGCCAGCCAGCTCAGGGTGCCGACGTTGTTGCCTGCTCGCTGTCTGCGCCGCCTCCAGAGCCCAGCTCCGAAATTGCGAACGTCCAGCGACTGCTGCCACACGAAAGGTGCGAGGGCTGCCAGGTGTTGCTGGCCCTCGCCTTCCCTTGGCAGCCCTTCCACAGCCCCACAGACACTGGGGCTCCGGGCTCGCCAGCCAGCTCAGGGTGCCAACGTTGTTGCCTGCTCGCTGTCTGCGCCGCCTCCAGAGCCCAGCTCCGAAATTGCGAACGTCCAGCGACTGCTGCCACACGAAAGGTGCGAGGGCTGCCAGGTGTTGCTGGCCCTCGCCTTCCCTTGGCAGCCCTTCCACAGCCCCACAGACACTGGGGCTCCGGGCTCGCCAGCCAGCTCAGGGTGCCGACGTTGTTGCCTGCTCGCTGTCTGCGCCGCCTCCAGAGCCCAGCTCCGAAATTGCGAACGTCCAGCGACTGCTGCCACACCAAAGGTGCGAGGGCTGCCAGGTGTTGCTGGCCCTCGCCTTCCCTTGGCAGCCCTTCCACAGCCCCACAGACACTGGGGCTCCGGGCTCGCCAGCCAGCTCAGGGTGCCGACGTTGTTGCCTGCTCGCTGTCTGCGCCGCCTCCAGAGCCCAGCTCCGAAATTGCGAACGTCCAGCGACTGCTGCCACACGAAAGGTGCGAGGGCTGCCAGGTGTTGCTGGCCCTCGCCTTCCCTTGGCAGCCCTTCCACAGCCCCACAGACACTGGGGCTCCGGGCTCGCCAGCCAGCTCAGGGTGCCGACGTTGTTGCCTGCTCGCTGTCTGCGCCGCCTCCAGAGCCCAGCTCCGAAATTGCGAACGTCCAGCGACTGCTGCCACACGAAAGGTGCGAGGGCTGCCAGGTGTTGCTGGCCCTCGCCTTCCCTTGGCAGCCCTTCCACAGCCCCACAGACACTGGGGCTCCGGGCTCGCCAGCCAGCTCAGGGTGCCGACGTTGTTGCCTGCTCGCTGTCTGCGCCGCCTCCAGAGCCCAGCTTCGAAATTGCGAACGTCCAGCGACTGCTGCCACACGAAAGGTGCGAGGGCTGCCAGGTGTTGCTGGCCCTCGCCTTCCCTTGGCAGCCCTTCCACAGCCCCACAGACACTGGGGCTCTGGGCTCGCCAGCCAGCTCAGGGTGCCGATGTTGTTGCCTGCTCGCTGTCTGCGCCGCCTCCAGAGCCCAGCTCCGAAATTGCAAACGTCCAGCGACTGCTGCCACACGAAAGGTGCGAGGGCTGCCAGGTGTTGCTGGCCCTCGCCTTCCCTTGGCAGCCCTTCCACAGCCCCACAGACAGTGGGGCTCCGGGCTCGCCAGCCAGCTCAGGGTGCCGATGTTGTTGCCTGCTCGCTGTCTGCGCCGCCTCCAGAGCCCAGCTCCGAAATTGCGAACGTCCAGCGACTGCTGCCACACCAAAGGTGCGACGGCTGCCAGGTGTGGCTGGCCCTCGCCTTCCCTTGGCAGCCCTTCCACAGCCCCACAGACACTGGGGCTCCGGGCTCGCCAGCCAGCTCAGGGTGCCGACGTTGTTGCCTGCTCGCTGTCTGCGCCGCCTCCAGAGCCCAGCTCCGAAATTGCAAACGTCCAGCGACTGCTGCCACACCAAAGGTGCAAGGGCTGCCAGGTGTTGCTGGCCCTCGCCTTCCCTTGGCAGCCCTTCCACAGCCCCACAGACACTGGGGCTCCGGGCTCGCCAGCCAGCTCAGGGTGCCGACGTTGTTGCCTGCTCGCTGTCTGCGCCGCCTCCAGAGCCCAGCTCCGAAATTGCGAACGTCCAGCGACTGCTGCCACACGAAAGGTGCGAGGGCTGCCAGGTGTTGCTGGCCCTCGCCTTCCCTTGGCAGCCCTTCCACAGCCCCACAGACACTGGGGCTCTGGGCTCGCCAGCCAGCTCAGGGTGCCGATGTTGTTGCCTGCTCGCTGTCTGCGCCGCCTCCAGAGCCCAGCTCCGAAATTGCAAACGTCCAGCGACTGCTGCCACACGAAAGGTGCGAGGGCTGCCAGGTGTTGCTGGCCCTCGCCTTCCCTTGGCAGCCCTTCCACAGCCCCACAGACAGTGGGGCTCCGGGCTCGCCAGCCAGCTCAGGGTGCCGATGTTGTTGCCTGCTCGCTGTCTGCGCCGCCTCCAGAGCCCAGCTCCGAAATTGCGAACGTCCAGCGACTGCTGCCACACCAAAGGTGCGACGGCTGCCAGGTGTGGCTGGCCCTCGCCTTCCCTTGGCAGCCCTTCCACAGCCCCACAGACACTGGGGCTCCGGGCTCGCCAGCCAGCTCAGGGTGCCGACGTTGTTGCCTGCTCGCTGTCTGCGCCGCCTCCAGAGCCCAGCTCCGAAATTGCAAACGTCCAGCGACTGCTGCCACACCAAAGGTGCAAGGGCTGCCAGGTGTTGCTGGCCCTCGCCTTCCCTTGGCAGCCCTTCCACAGCCCCACAGACACTGGGGCTCCGGGCTCGCCAGCCAGCTCAGGGTGCCGACGTTGTTGCCTGCTCGCTGTCTGCGCCGCCTCCAGAGCCCAGCTCCGAAATTGCGAACGTCCAGCGACTGCTGCCACACGAAAGGTGCGAGGGCTGCCAGGTGTGGCTGGCCCTCGCCTTCCCTTGGCAGCCCTTCCACAGCCCCACAGACACTGGGGCTCCGGGCTCGCCAGCCAGCTCAGGGTGCCGACGTTGTTGCCTGCTCGCTGTCTGCGCCGCCTCCAGAGCCCAGCTCCGAAATTGCGAACGTCCAGCGACTGCTGCCACACGAAAGGTGCGAGGGCTGCCAGGTGTTGCTGGCCCTCGCCTTCCCTTGGCAGCCCTTCCACAGCCCCACAGACAGTGGGGCTCCGGGCTCGCCAGCCAGCTCAGGGTGCCGACGTTGTTGCCTGCTCGCTGTCTGCGCCGCCTCCAGAGCCCAGCTCCGAAATTGCGAACGTCCAGCGACTGCTGCCACACCAAAGGTGCGAGGGCTGCCAGGTGTTGCTGGCCCTCGCCTTCCCTTGGCAGCCCTTCCACAGCCCCACAGACACTGGGGCTCCGGCCTCACCAGCCAGCTCAGGGTGCCGACGTTGTTGCCTGCTCGCTGTCTGCGCTGCCTCCAGAGCCCAGCTCCGAAATTGCGAACGTCCAGCGACTGCTGCCACACGAAAGGTGCGAGGGCTGCCAGGTGTGGCTGGCCCTCGCCTTCCCTTGGCAGCCCTTCCACAGCCCCACAGACACTGGGGCTCCGGGCTCGCCAGCCAGCTCAGGGTGCCGACGTTGTTGCCTGCTCGCTGTCTGCGCCGCCTCCAGAGCCCAGCTCCGAAATTGCGAACGTCCAGCGACTGCTGCCACACGAAAGGTGCGAGGGCTGCCAGGTGTTGCTGGCCCTCGCCTTCCCTTGGCAGCCCTTCCACAGCCCCACAGACAGTGGGGCTCCGGGCTCGCCAGCCAGCTCAGGGTGCCGACGTTGTTGCCTGCTCGCTGTCTGCGCCGCCTCCAGAGCCCAGCTCCGAAATTGCGAACGTCCAGCGACTGCTGCCACACCAAAGGTGCGAGGGCTGCCAGGTGTTGCTGGCCCTCGCCTTCCCTTGGCAGCCCTTCCACAGCCCCACAGACACTGGGGCTCCGGGCTCGCCAGCCAGCTCAGGGTGCCGACGTTGTTGCCTGCTCGCTGTCTGCGCCGCCTCCAGAGCCCAGCTCCGAAATTGCGAACGTCCAGCGACTGCTGCCACACGAAAGGTGCGAGGGCTGCCAGGTGTTGCTGGCCCTCGCCTTCCCTTGGCAGCCCTTCCACAGCCCCACAGACACTGGGGCTCCGGGCTCGCCAGCCAGCTCAGGGTGCCGACGTTGTTGCCTGCTCGCTGTCTGCGCCGCCTCCAGAGCCCAGCTCCGAAATTGCGAACGTCCAGCGACTGCTCCCACACGAAAGGTGCGAGGGCTGCCAGGTGTTGCTGGCCCTCGCCTTCCCTTGGCAGCCCTTCCACAGCCCCACAGACACTGGGGCTCCGGGCTCGCCAGCCAGCTCAGGGTGCCGACGTTGTTGCCTGCTCGCTGTCTGCGCCGCCTCCAGAGCCCAGCTCCGAAATTGCGAACGTCCAGCGACTGCTGCCACACCAAAGGTGCGAGGGCTGCCAGGTGTTGCTGGCCCTCGCCTTCCCTTGGCAGCCCTTCCACAGCCCCACAGACACTGGGGCTCCGGGCTCGCCAGCCAGCTCAGGGTGCCGACGTTGTTGCCTGCTCGCTGTCTGCGCCGCCTCCAGAGCCCAGCTCCGAAATTGCGAACGTCCAGCGACTGCTGCCACACGAAAGGTGCGAGGGCTGCCAGGTGTTGCTGGCCCTCGCCTTCCCTTGGCAGCCCTTCCACAGCCCCACAGACACTGGGGCTCCGGGCTCGCCAGCCAGCTCAGGGTGCCGACGTTGTTGCCTGCTCGCTGTCTGCGCCGCCTCCAGAGCCCAGCTTCGAAATTGCGAACGTCCAGCGACTGCTGCCACACGAAAGGTGCGAGGGCTGCCAGGTGTTGCTGGCCCTCGCCTTCCCTTGGCAGCCCTTCCACAGCCCCACAGACACTGGGGCTCCGGGCTCGCCAGCCAGCTCAGGGTGCCGACGTTGTTGCCTGCTCGCTGTCTGCGCCGCCTCCAGAGCCCAGCTTCGAAATTGCGAACGTCCAGCGACTGCTGCCACACGAAAGGTGCGAGGGCTGCCAGGTGTTGCTGGCCCTCGCCTTCCCTTGGCAGCCCTTCCACAGCCCCACAGACACTGGGGCTCCGGGCTCGCCAGCCAGCTCAGGGTGCCGACGTTGTTGCCTGCTCGCTGTCTGCGCCGCCTCCAGAGCCCAGCTCCGAAATTGCGAACGTCCAGCGACTGCTCCCACACGAAAGGTGCGAGGGCTGCCAGGTGTTGCTGGCCCTCGCCTTCCCTTGGCAGCCCTTCCACAGCCCCACAGACACTGGGGCTCCGGGCTCGCCAGCCAGCTCAGGGTGCCGACGTTGTTGCCTGCTCGCTGTCTGCGCCGCCTCCAGAGCCCAGCTCCGAAATTGCGAACGTCCAGCGACTGCTGCCACACCAAAGGTGCGAGGGCTGCCAGGTGTTGCTGGCCCTCGCCTTCCCTTGGCAGCCCTTCCACAGCCCCACAGACACTGGGGCTCCGGGCTCGCCAGCCAGCTCAGGGTGCCGACGTTGTTGCCTGCTCGCTGTCTGCGCCGCCTCCAGAGCCCAGCTCCGAAATTGCGAACGTCCAGCGACTGCTGCCACACGAAAGGTGCGAGGGCTGCCAGGTGTTGCTGGCCCTCGCCTTCCCTTGGCAGCCCTTCCACAGCCCCACAGACACTGGGGCTCCGGGCTCGCCAGCCAGCTCAGGGTGCCGACGTTGTTGCCTGCTCGCTGTCTGCGCCGCCTCCAGAGCCCAGCTTCGAAATTGCGAACGTCCAGCGACTGCTGCCACACGAAAGGTGCGAGGGCTGCCAGGTGTTGCTGGCCCTCGCCTTCCCTTGGCAGCCCTTCCACAGCCCCACAGACAGTGGGGCTCCGGGCTCGCCAGCCAGCTCAGGGTGCCGATGTTGTTGCCTGCTCGCTGTCTGCGCCGCCTCCAGAGCCCAGCTCCGAAATTGCGAACGTCCAGCGACTGCTGCCACACCAAAGGTGCGACGGCTGCCAGGTGTGGCTGGCCCTCGCCTTCCCTTGGCAGCCCTTCCACAGCCCCACAGACACTGGGGCTCCGGGCTCGCCAGCCAGCTCAGGGTGCCGACGTTGTTGCCTGCTCGCTGTCTGCGCCGCCTCCAGAGCCCAGCTCCGAAATTGCAAACGTCCAGCGACTGCTGCCACACCAAAGGTGCAAGGGCTGCCAGGTGTTGCTGGCCCTCGCCTTCCCTTGGCAGCCCTTCCACAGCCCCACAGACACTGGGGCTCCGGGCTCGCCAGCCAGCTCAGGGTGCCGACGTTGTTGCCTGCTCGCTGTCTGCGCCGCCTCCAGAGCCCAGCTCCGAAATTGCGAACGTCCAGCGACTGCTGCCACACGAAAGGTGCGAGGGCTGCCAGGTGTGGCTGGCCCTCGCCTTCCCTTGGCAGCCCTTCCACAGCCCCACAGACACTGGGGCTCCGGGCTCGCCAGCCAGCTCAGGGTGCCGACGTTGTTGCCTGCTCGCTGTCTGCGCCGCCTCCAGAGCCCAGCTCCGAAATTGCGAACGTCCAGCGACTGCTGCCACACGAAAGGTGCGAGGGCTGCCAGGTGTTGCTGGCCCTCGCCTTCCCTTGGCAGCCCTTCCACAGCCCCACAGACAGTGGGGCTCCGGGCTCGCCAGCCAGCTCAGGGTGCCGACGTTGTTGCCTGCTCGCTGTCTGCGCCGCCTCCAGAGCCCAGCTCCGAAATTGCGAACGTCCAGCGACTGCTGCCACACCAAAGGTGCGAGGGCTGCCAGGTGTTGCTGGCCCTCGCCTTCCCTTGGCAGCCCTTCCACAGCCCCACAGACACTGGGGCTCCGGGCTCGCCAGCCAGCTCAGGGTGCCGACGTTGTTGCCTGCTCGCTGTCTGCGCCGCCTCCAGAGCCCAGCTCCGAAATTGCGAACGTCCAGCGACTGCTGCCACACCAAAGGTGCGAGGGCTGCCAGGTGTTGCTGGCCCTCGCCTTCCCTTGGCAGCCCTTCCACAGCCCCACAGACACTGGGGCTCCGGGCTCGCCAGCCAGCTCAGGGTGCCGACGTTGTTGCCTGCTCGCTGTCTGCGCCGCCTCCAGAGCCCAGCTCCGAAATTGCGAACGTCCAGCGACTGCTGCCACACGAAAGGTGCGAGGGCTGCCAGGTGTTGCTGGCCCTCGCCTTCCCTTGGCAGCCCTTCCACAGCCCCACAGACACTGGGGCTCCGGGCTCGCCAGCCAGCTCAGGGTGCCGACGTTGTTGCCTGCTCGCTGTCTGCGCCGCCTCCAGAGCCCAGCTCCGAAATTGCGAACGTCCAGCGACTGCTGCCACACGAAAGGTGCGAGGGCTGCCAGGTGTTGCTGGCCCTCGCCTTCCCTTGGCAGCCCTTCCACAGCCCCACAGACACTGGGGCTCTGGGCTCGCCAGCCAGCTCAGGGTGCCGATGTTGTTGCCTGCTCGCTGTCTGCGCCGCCTCCAGAGCCCAGCTCCGAAATTGCAAACGTCCAGCGACTGCTGCCACACGAAAGGTGCGAGGGCTGCCAGGTGTTGCTGGCCCTCGCCTTCCCTTGGCAGCCCTTCCACAGCCCCACAGACACTGGGGCTCCGGGCTCGCCAGCCAGCTCAGGGTGCCGATGTTGTTGCCTGCTCGCTGTCTGCGCCGCCTCCAGAGCCCAGCTCCGAAATTGCGAACGTCCAGCGACTGCTGCCACACCAAAGGTGCGACGGCTGCCAGGTGTGGCTGGCCCTCGCCTTCCCTTGGAAGCCCTTCCACAGCCCCACAGACACTGGGGCTCCGGGCTCGCCAGCCAGCTCAGGGTGCCGACGTTGTTGCCTGCTCGCTGTCTGCGCCGCCTCCAGAGCCCAGCTCCGAAATTGCGAACGTCCAGCGACTGCTGCCACACCAAAGGTGCGAGGGCTGCCAGGTGTTGCTGGCCCTCGCCTTCCCTTGGCAGCCCTTCCACAGCCCCACAGACACTGGGGCTCCGGGCTCGCCAGCCAGCTCAGGGTGCCGACGTTGTTGCCTGCTCGCTGTCTGCGCCGCCTCCAGAGCCCAGCTCCGAAATTGCGAACGTCCAGCGACTGCTGCCACACGAAAGGTGCGAGGGCTGCCAGGTGTTGCTGGCCCTCGCCTTCCCTTGGCAGCCCTTCCACAGCCCCACAGACAGTGGGGCTCCGGGCTCGCCAGCCAGCTCAGGGTGCCGATGTTGTTGCCTGCTCGCTGTCTGCGCCGCCTCCAGAGCCCAGCTCCGAAATTGCGAACGTCCAGCGACTGCTGCCACACCAAAGGTGCGACGGCTGCCAGGTGTGGCTGGCCCTCGCCTTCCCTTGGCAGCCCTTCCACAGCCCCACAGACACTGGGGCTCCGGGCTCGCCAGCCAGCTCAGGGTGCCGACGTTGTTGCCTGCTCGCTGTCTGCGCCGCCTCCAGAGCCCAGCTCCGAAATTGCGAACGTCCAGCGACTGCTGCCACACCAAAGGTGCGAGGGCTGCCAGGTGTTGCTGGCCCTCGCCTTCCCTTGGCAGCCCTTCCACAGCCCCACAGACACTGGGGCTCCGGGCTCGCCAGCCAGCTCAGGGTGCCGACGTTGTTGCCTGCTCGCTGTCTGCGCCGCCTCCAGAGCCCAGCTTTGAAATTGCGAACGTCCAGCGACTGCTGCCACACGAAAGGTGCGAGGGCTGCCAGGTGTTGCTGGCCCTCGCCTTCCCTTGGCAGCCCTTCCACAGCCCCACAGACACTGGGGCTCCGGGCTCGCCAGCCAGCTCAGGGTGCCGATGTTGTTGCCTGCTCGCTGTCTGCGCCGCCTCCAGAGCCCAGCTCCGAAATTGCAAACGTCCAGCGACTGCTGCCACACGAAAGGTGCGAGGGCTGCCAGGTGTTGCTGGCCCTCGCCTTCCCTTGGCAGCCCTTCCACAGCCCCACAGACAGTGGGGCTCCGGGCTCGCCAGCCAGCTCAGGGTGCCGATGTTGTTGCCTGCTCGCTGTCTGCGCCGCCTCCAGAGCCCAGCTCCGAAATTGCGAACGTCCAGCGACTGCTGCCACACCAAAGGTGCGACGGCTGCCAGGTGTGGCTGGCCCTCGCCTTCCCTTGGCAGCCCTTCCACAGCCCCACAGACACTGGGGCTCCGGGCTCGCCAGCCAGCTCAGGGTGCCGACGTTGTTGCCTGCTCGCTGTCTGCGCCGCCTCCAGAGCCCAGCTCCGAAATTGCGAACGTCCAGCGACTGCTGCCACACCAAAGGTGCGACGGCTGCCAGGTGTGGCTGGCCCTCGCCTTCCCTTGGCAGCCCTTCCACAGCCCCACAGACACTGGGGCTCCGGGCTCGCCAGCCAGCTCAGGGTGCCGATGTTGTTGCCTGCTCGCTGTCTGCGCCGCCTCCAGAGCCCAGCTCCGAAATTGCGAACGTCCAGCGACTGCTGCCACACCAAAGGTGCGACGGCTGCCAGGTGTGGCTGGCCCTCGCCTTCCCTTGGCAGCCCTTCCACAGCCCCACAGACACTGGGGCTCCGGGCTCGCCAGCCAGCTCAGGGTGCCGATGTTGTTGCCTGCTCGCTGTCTGCGCCGCCTCCAGAGCCCAGCTCCGAAATTGCGAACGTCCAGCGACTGCTGCCACACCAAAGGTGCGACGGCTGCCAGGTGTGGCTGGCCCTCGCCTTCCCTTGGCAGCCCTTCCACAGCCCCACAGACACTGGGGCTCCGGGCTCGCCAGCCAGCTCAGGGTGCCGACGTTGTTGCCTGCTCGCTGTCTGCGCCGCCTCCAGAGCCCAGCTCCGAAATTGCAAACGTCCAGCGACTGCTGCCACACCAAAGGTGCAAGGGCTGCCAGGTGTTGCTGGCCCTCGCCTTCCCTTGGCAGCCCTTCCACAGCCCCACAGACACTGGGGCTCCGGGCTCGCCAGCCAGCTCAGGGTGCCGACGTTGTTGCCTGCTCGCTGTCTGCGCCGCCTCCAGAGCCCAGCTCCGAAATTGCGAACGTCCAGCGACTGCTGCCACACGAAAGGTGCGAGGGCTGCCAGGTGTGGCTGGCCCTCGCCTTCCCTTGGCAGCCCTTCCACAGCCCCACAGACACTGGGGCTCCGGGCTCGCCAGCCAGCTCAGGGTGCCGACGTTGTTGCCTGCTCGCTGTCTGCGCCGCCTCCAGAGCCCAGCTCCGAAATTGCGAACGTCCAGCGACTGCTGCCACACGAAAGGTGCGAGGGCTGCCAGGTGTGGCTGGCCCTCGCCTTCCCTTGGCAGCCCTTCCACAGCCCCACAGACACTGGGGCTCCGGGCTCGCCAGCCAGCTCAGGGTGCCGACGTTGTTGCCTGCTCGCTGTCTGCGCCGCCTCCAGAGCCCAGCTCCGAAATTGCGAACGTCCAGGCACTGCTGCCACACGAAAGGTGCGAGGGCTGCCAGGTGTTGCTGGCCCTCGCCTTCCCTTGGCAGCCCTTCCACAGCCCCACAGACACTGGGGCTCCGGGCTCGCCAGCCAGCTCAGGGTGCCGACGTTGTTGCCTGCTCGCTGTCTGCGCCGCCTCCAGAGCCCAGCTCCGAAATTGCGAACGTCCAGCGACTGCTGCCACACGAAAGGTGCGAGGGCTGCCAGGTGTTGCTGGCCCTCGCCTTCCCTTGGCAGCCCTTCCACAGCCCCACAGACACTGGGCTCCGGGCTCGCCAGCCAGCTCAGGGTGCCGATGTTGTTGCCTGCTCGCTGTCTGCGCCGCCTCCAGAGCCCAGCTCCGAAATTGCAAACGTCCAGCGACTGCTGCCACACGAAAGGTGCGAGGGCTGCCAGGTGTTGCTGGCCCTCGCCTTCCCTTGGCAGCCCTTCCACAGCCCCACAGACAGTGGGGCTCCGGGCTCGCCAGCCAGCTCAGGGTGCCGATGTTGTTGCCTGCTCGCTGTCTGCGCCGCCTCCAGAGCCCAGCTCCGAAATTGCGAACGTCCAGCGACTGCTGCCACACCAAAGGTGCGACGGCTGCCAGGTGTGGCTGGCCCTCGCCTTCCCTTGGCAGCCCTTCCACAGCCCCACAGACACTGGGGCTCCGGGCTCGCCAGCCAGCTCAGGGTGCCGACGTTGTTGCCTGCTCGCTGTCTGCGCCGCCTCCAGAGCCCAGCTCCGAAATTGCGAACGTCCAGCGACTGCTGCCACACCAAAGGTGCGACGGCTGCCAGGTGTGGCTGGCCCTCGCCTTCCCTTGGCAGCCCTTCCACAGCCCCACAGACACTGGGGCTCCGGGCTCGCCAGCCAGCTCAGGGTGCCGATGTTGTTGCCTGCTCGCTGTCTGCGCCGCCTCCAGAGCCCAGCTCCGAAATTGCGAACGTCCAGCGACTGCTGCCACACCAAAGGTGCGACGGCTGCCAGGTGTGGCTGGCCCTCGCCTTCCCTTGGCAGCCCTTCCACAGCCCCACAGACACTGGGGCTCCGGGCTCGCCAGCCAGCTCAGGGTGCCGATGTTGTTGCCTGCTCGCTGTCTGCGCCGCCTCCAGAGCCCAGCTCCGAAATTGCGAACGTCCAGCGACTGCTGCCACACGAAAGGTGCGAGGGCTGCCAGGTGTGGCTGGCCCTCGCCTTCCCTTGGCAGCCCTTCCACAGCCCCACAGACACTGGGGCTCCGGGCTCGCCAGCCAGCTCAGGGTGCCGACGTTGTTGCCTGCTCGCTGTCTGCGCCGCCTCCAGAGCCCAGCTCCGAAATTGCGAACGTCCAGCGACTGCTGCCACACGAAAGGTGCGAGGGCTGCCAGGTGTTGCTGGCCCTCGCCTTCCCTTGGCAGCCCTTCCACAGCCCCACAGACACTGGGGCTCCGGGCTCGCCAGCCAGCTCAGGGTGCCGACGTTGTTGCCTGCTCGCTGTCTGCGCCGCCTCCAGAGCCCAGCTCCGAAATTGCGAACGTCCAGCGACTGCTGCCACACGAAAGGTGCGAGGGCTGCCAGGTGTGGCTGGCCCTCGCCTTCCCTTGGCAGCCCTTCCACAGCCCCACAGACACTGGGGCTCCGGGCTCGCCAGCCAGCTCAGGGTGCCGACGTTGTTGCCTGCTCGCTGTCTGCGCCGCCTCCAGAGCCCAGCTCCGAAATTGCGAACGTCCAGCGACTGCTGCCACACGAAAGGTGCGAGGGCTGCCAGGTGTTGCTGGCCCTCGCCTTCCCTTGGCAGCCCTTCCACAGCCCCACAGACAGTGGGGCTCCGGGCTCGCCAGCCAGCTCAGGGTGCCGATGTTGTTGCCTGCTCGCTGTCTGCGCCGCCTCCAGAGCCCAGCTCCGAAATTGCGAACGTCCAGCGACTGCTGCCACACAAAGGTGCGACGGCTGCCAGGTGTGGCTGGCCCTCGCCTTCCCTTGGCAGCCCTTCCACAGCCCCACAGACACTGGGGCTCCGGGCTCGCCAGCCAGCTCAGGGTGCCGACGTTGTTGCCTGCTCGCTGTCTGCGCCGCCTCCAGAGCCCAGCTCCGAAATTGCGAACGTCCAGCGACTGCTGCCACACCAAAGGTGCGAGGGCTGCCAGGTGTTGCTGGCCCTCGCCTTCCCTTGGCAGCCCTTCCACAGCCCCACAGACACTGGGGCTCCGGGCTCGCCAGCCAGCTCAGGGTGCCGACGTTGTTGCCTGCTCGCTGTCTGCGCCGCCTCCAGAGCCCAGCTCCGAAATTGCGAACGTCCAGCGACTGCTGCCACACCAAAGGTGCGAGGGCTGCCAGGTGTTGCTGGCCCTCGCCTTCCCTTGGCAGCCCTTCCACAGCCCCACAGACACTGGGGCTCCGGGCTCGCCAGCCAGCTCAGGGTGCCGACGTTGTTGCCTGCTCGCTGTCTGCGCCGCCTCCAGAGCCAGCTCCGAAATTGCGAACGTCCAGCGACTGCTGCCACACGAAAGGTGCGAGGGCTGCCAGGTGTTGCTGGCCCTCGCCTTCCCTTGGCAGCCCTTCCACAGCCCACAGACACTGGGGCTCCGGGCTCGCCAGCCAGCTCAGGGTGCCGACGTTGTTGCCTGCTCGCTGTCTGCGCCGCCTCCAGAGCCCAGCTCCGAAATTGCGAACGTCCAGCGACTGCTGCCACACGAAAGGTGCGAGGGCTGCCAGGTGTTGCTGGCCCTCGCCTTCCCTTGGCAGCCCTTCCACAGCCCCACAGACACTGGGGCTCCGGGCTCGCCAGCCAGCTCAGGGTGCCGACGTTGTTGCCTGCTCGCTGTCTGCGCCGCCTCCAGAGCCCAGCTCCGAAATTGCGAACGTCCAGCGACTGCTGCCACACAAAGGTGCGACGGGCTGCCAGGTGTGGCTGGCCCTCGCCTTCCCTTGGCAGCCCTTCCACAGCCCCACAGACACTGGGGCTCCGGGCTCGCCAGCCAGCTCAGGGTGCCGACGTTGTTGCCTGCTCGCTGTCTGCGCGCCTCCAGAGCCCAGCTCCGAAATTGCGAACGTCCAGCGACTGCTGCCACACGAAAGGTGCGAGGGCTGCCAGGTGTTGCTGGCCCTCGCCTTCCCTTGGCAGCCCTTCCACAGCCCCACAGACACTGGGGCTCCGGCTCGCCAGCCAGCTCAGGGTGCCGACGTTGTTGCCTGCTCGCTGTCTGCGCCGCCTCCAGAGCCCAGCTCCGAAATTGCAAACGTCCAGCGACTGCTGCCACACGAAAGGTGCGAGGGCTGCCAGGTGTTGCTGGCCCTCGCCTTCCCTTGGCAGCCCTTCCACAGCCCCACAGACACTGGGGCTCCGGGCTCGCCAGCCAGCTCAGGGTGCCGACGTTGTTGCCTGCTCGCTGTCTGCGCCGCCTCCAGAGCCCAGCTCCGAAATTGTGAACGTCCAGCGACTGCTGCCACACGAAAGGTGCGAGGGCTGCCAGGTGTTGCTGGCCCTCGCCTTCCCTTGGCAGCCCTTCCACAGCCCCACAGACACTGGGGCTCCGGGCTCGCCAGCCAGCTCAGGGTGCCGACGTTGTTGCCTGCTCGCTGTCTGCGCCGCCTCCAGAGCCCAGCTCCGAAATTGCGAACGTCCAGCGACTGCTGCCACACGAAAGGTGCGAGGGCTGCCAGGTGTTGCTGGCCCTCGCCTTCCCTTGGCAGCCCTTCCACAGCCCCACAGACACTGGGGCTCCGGGCTCGCCAGCCAGCTCAGGGTGCCGACGTTGTTGCCTGCTCGCTGTCTGCGCCGCCTCCAGAGCCCAGCTCCGAAATTGCGAACGTCCAGCGACTGCTGCCACACGAAAGGTGCGAGGGCTGCCAGGTGTTGCTGGCCCTCGCCTTCCCTTGGCAGCCCTTCCACAGCCCCACAGACAGTGGGGCTCCGGGCTCGCCAGCCAGCTCAGGGTGCCGACGTTGTTGCCTGCTCGCTGTCTGCGCCGCCTCCAGAGCCCAGCTCCGAAATTGCGAACGTCCAGCGACTGCTGCCACACGAAAGGTGCGAGGGCTGCCAGGTGTTGCTGGCCCTCGCCTTCCCTTGGCAGCCCTTCCACAGCCCCACAGACACTGGGGCTCCGGGCTCGCCAGCCAGCTCAGGGTGCCGACGTTGTTGCCTGCTCGCTGTCTGCGCCGCCTCCAGAGCCCAGCTCCGAAATTGCGAACGTCCAGCGACTGCTGCCACACGAAAGGTGCGAGGGCTGCCAGGTGTTGCTGGCCCTCGCCTTCCCCTTGGCAGCCTTCCACAGCCCCACAGACACTGGGGCTCCGGGCTCGCCAGCCAGCTCAGGGTGCCGACGTTGTTGCCTGCTCGCTGTCTGCGCCGCCTCCAGAGCCCAGCTCCGAAATGCGAACGTCCAGCGACTGCTGCCACACCAAAGGTGCGAGGGCTGCCAGGTGTGGCTGGCCCTCGCCTTCCCTTGGCAGCCCTTCCACAGCCCCACAGACACTGGGGCTCCGGCTTGCCAGCCAGCTCAGGGTGCCGACGTTGTTGCCTGCTCGCTGTCTGCGCCGCCTCCAGAGCCCAGCTCCGAATTGCGAACGTCCAGCGACTGCTGCCACACGAAAGGTGCGAGGGCTGCCAGGTGTTGCTGGCCCTCGCCTTCCCTTGGCAGCCCTTCCACAGCCCCACAGACAGTGGGGCTCCGGGCTCGCCAGCCAGCTCAGGGTGCCGACGTTGTTGCCTGCTCGCTGTCTGCGCCGCCTCCAGAGCCCAGCTCCGAAATTGCGAACGTCCAGCGACTGCTGCCACACGAAAGGTGCGAGGGCTGCCAGGTGTTGCTGGCCCTCGCCTTCCCTTGGCAGCCCTTCCACAGCCCCACAGACACTGGGGCTCCGGGCTCGCCAGCCAGCTCAGGGTGCCGACGTTGTTGCCTGCTCGCTGTCTGCGCCGCCTCCAGAGCCCAGCTCCGAAATTGCGAACGTCCAGCGATTGCTCCCACACGAAAGGTGCGAGGGCTGCCAGGTGTTGCTGGCCCTCGCCTTCCCTTGGCAGCCCTTCCACAGCCCCACAGACACTGGGGCTCCGGGCTCGCCAGCCAGCTCAGGGTGCCGACGTTGTTGCCTGCTCGCTGTCTGCGCCGCCTCCAGAGCCCAGCTCCGAAATTGCGAACGTCCAGCGACTGCTGCCACACCAAAGGTGCGAGGGCTGCCAGGTGTGCTGGCCCTCGCCTTCCCTTGGCAGCCCTTCCACAGCCCCACAGACACTGGGGCTCCGGGCTCGCCAGCCAGCTCAGGGTGCCGACGTTGTTGCCTGCTCGCTGTCTGCGCCGCCTCCAGAGCCCAGCTCCGAAATTGCGAACGTCCAGCGACTGCTGCCACACGAAAGGTGCGAGGGCTGCCAGGTGTTGCTGGCCCTCGCCTTCCCTTGGCAGCCCTTCCACAGCCCCACAGACACTGGGGCTCCGGGCTCGCCAGCCAGCTCAGGGTGCCGACGTTGTTGCCTGCTCGCTGTCTGCGCCGCCTCCAGAGCCCAGCTCCGAAATTGCGAACGTCCAGCGACTGCTGCCACACGAAAGGTGCGAGGGCTGCCAGGTGTTGCTGGCCCTCGCCTTCCCTTGGCAGCCCTTCCACAGCCCCACAGACACTGGGGCTCCGGGCTCGCCAGCCAGCTCAGGGTGCCGACGTTGTTGCCTGCTCGCTGTCTGCGCCGCCTCCAGAGCCCAGCTCCGAAATTGCGAACGTCCAGCGACTGCTGCCACACGAAAGGTGCGAGGGCTGCCAGGTGTTGCTGGCCCTCGCCTTCCCTTGGCAGCCCTTCCACAGCCCCACAGACACTGGGGCTCCGGGCTCGCCAGCCAGCTCAGGGTGCCGACGTTGTTGCCTGCTCGCTGTCTGCGCCGCCTCCAGAGCCCAGCTCCGAAATTGCGAACGTCCAGCGACTGCTGCCACACGAAAGGTGCGAGGGCTGCCAGGTGTTGCTGGCCCTCGCCTTCCCTTGGCAGCCCTTCCACAGCCCCACAGACAGTGGGGCTCCGGGCTCGCCAGCCAGCTCAGGGTGCCGACGTTGTTGCCTGCTCGCTGTCTGCGCCGCCTCCAGAGCCCAGCTCCGAAATTGCGAACGTCCAGCGACTGCTGCCACACCAAAGGTGCGAGGGCTGCCAGGTGTTGCTGGCCCTCGCCTTCCCTTGGCAGCCCTTCCACAGCCCCACAGACACTGGGGCTCCGGGCTCGCCAGCCAGCTCAGGGTGCCGACGTTGTTGCCTGCTCGCTGTCTGCGCCGCCTCCAGAGCCCAGCTCCGAAATTGCGAACGTCCAGCGACTGCTGCCACACGAAAGGTGCCAGGGCTGCCAGGTGTTGCTGGCCCTCGCCTTCCCTT